>NC_141687.1:1422982406-1423492781 GCF_964263255.1 Lissotriton vulgaris
TGTTTGGGTATATGCCAGGCCCTCCTCAGTCTAAACAAATCATTTGCTACAGGCTAAAAAAACACACACCTTAACATAGTTCTCCCCGGCACTGAAGGAAACTACTTTGTGTGTGGATGTATTCCTGGTGAAAGGGCAGCATGCCCTAGCTCATAGTGAAGTCAGCAAAGGCTTAAGTGTTCTGATACATTGTCCCTTAATGTATGCAGGAGTGTATGGATGAAAAATATGAATGACACAAACCACAGACTTATGGATGATGTCTGACTGAAACCCCTATAAGTAATGTTATACACATACTCTTAGTAAAACCCAAAAGGTCTTGACTATCACAGACCTAAAAAAGTAAATCAGTCTGGCATTGGCTGGCAGCCTCTTGCCTTAGAGAGAGAGAGGAAGGAAGGAAGGAAGGAAGGAAGGAAGGAAGGAAGGAAGGAAGGAAGGAAGGAAGGAAGGAAGGAAGGAAGGAAGGAAGGAAGGAAGGAAGGAAGGAAGGAAGGAAGGAAGGAAGGAAGGAAGGAAGGAAGGAAGGAAGGAAGGAAGGAAGGAAGGAAGGAAGGAAGGAAGGAAGGAGGGAGGGCTGCGAGCGTGCGGGGCAGGACTTCGAATCCCAGAAGCCCCTGCACACCGTGCCTCTCGTCACCTGGCCGCTCTCCCTGGCCAACACGCCCCGCCTGCAACCTTCAAAAGGCTTGTGAGGATTGACCGTCGTGGGATACCTTTGCACCTGTTGCCGACCGTTTGTTAAGGGTCAAGGACTTTGTTGGACCCCTTCTACCTGCCTTACAACTTGCGGAACCCGCTTCGCGGGTCCCGCTGCGCACCAGAGCCACAGGGGAGGCTGATTGCTGCTGCGTGGGAAGGTCCAGGGCTGCGAGCGTGCGGGGCAGGACTTCGAATCCCAGAAGCCCCTGCACACCGCACCTCTCGTCACCTGGCCGCTCTCCCTGGCCAACACGCCCCGCCTGCAATCTTACGGACTACCTATTTAAGGGAAGGTTAGTACCCGCTAAGAGGGAGCGTCCCGGGAGAAGCCCGGGACAAGGGCGGGACCGTTTGAGGCCGTTCGAGGCCTAAGAGGACTGGCCTGGCCCACCCCCCTTGGCTCGTGTCTTTTTGCCTGCACATCGATACCAGTGAGTACACTTCCGGAACTGTAATTGTCACACACCATGTGTACACGGGCAGTCGCAGCAAGACTGCAATGGGGTTGAGGCTCTAAGCATGAGCGGATTTTGCGGATTGGCAATCCGCGAATTTTGCGGATTTGCGGATTCGCAATCCGCAAAATCCGCGAATTCCCGCGAATTTGCGGATTTTTTTTTTGTGTTCGCCCGTGTTTCTGCCAGTTCGCGAGGGTTTTTACAATTTCGCAATTTGCGAACTTACCTGTCGGGTCGCAAGTTTTGCGAACTTGTTGTTTCTACGTGTCCAGCCTGTTTGGGACACTCTTCTTCATCACTGCCACTCTCTGTCACCACTGCCACTCTCTGACTACTCATGCCACCCTCTGGCCCACCCATGCCACCCTCTGTTTCATCACCACACCCTCTGGTTGTCCAGTGTACATTATTTTCGGCAAAGCAAAGCACACCTTCCCTGCCTCAAGTGACCTGAATTAATTTGGGGCTGATTAATGTGTCACAGAATATTTTTTTAGCTGGCACCTGCTTCCTTAGTGCGCCCTGATTAGTGATCTTTTGCACTTGCTAAGTGCTTTCATTGTTGCAAAATTAGTTACAACACCTGCCCTGCCCCAACTGACAATAATGAATTAGGGGCTGATTAATGGATTTTAACTTCCAGCCTGGCTCCTGCTTGTCTCCCTTAGCTGTAATTCAGGACCTTTGTGGCATATGTGTAACTATTCTGAGGTTCAGAGCAGGGTCACATAATAGTTTCAACTGGCAACTGAACTCTGGAGGGGCCCCTCAGGAAGCACTACAGGAAATGGCTACTAATGATGTGCCTGAACTTTTGAACCTGGTAAGTAGTTACTTTCAGTTTTGCTAAGATCGTATTTCTGCAATTTTGCACTTATTCGCGGGGCGCGAACTCACGCGAACAGTGCGAGCAGCGCGAGCAAAATCCGCTGCTCGCGGATTTGCGGATTTTGCGGGAAATTCGCAAATCTCGCGGATTGCGGATTTCCCGAAAATCCGCAAAATCCGCGAGCGTAACGGATTTTCCGCCCATGCTTAGGTTGAGCAAGCCAAGTGGGACTTTGGATGATTTCCTTGTGAAAACAAATTTAGCAATTGACGCCGAAATTACTAAAATGCAGAAGAGGGTTTCAATTGAGCTAGATGCTGCGCGTAGGCTTTCCCAAACCTTTGCAAATTCCAAAAAATCTTCTTTGGGAAAAATTGCGTCCGCTGCATCTCCACAACACGCTTCACGCCCTCTCCCTCTGATAATTCATGCCGACATTCACCATCCTCCCCCTTCCTCTCCCCTTCCATCAGAGCCCATATTTACTTTAACCTCCATGCCCCCCAAACCTTCTGAGGGACATGTGCCCACCGGACCTGGAACTACCATCATTCTGCCGGACAGCCCTGACCCCCCCTCCTCTGTAGTCAAAAGCAAAAATCTAGATGGCCCAGCCCTGAAAAAGAAAAATAACGCAAGATCTGCTTACGCCCGCAAAAAAGCAAAAATTGCAAGGCAGCAGTTTTTCAATCACAGAAGAACACTACCAAACACAGGGGAGCTCACACAAATATCAAATTCGGTCACCCAGCTAATAGGGGGTGAAAGCGAACACAGCCATCCTAACATCGCTCCTGCCCCTACTTCAGAGGACCTCCCTGTCTGTGGCGATAACTTAAAAGGGGTGGGGCAAAGCGAGTCAGGGAGGGATATGGATAAGGCGGGTGACGATGAAGACTTTCTCAATACAGTCTGGGTTACTTTAAAACAACTATTGTCACCTTTGGAACTCAGACTTTCACGTATTGAGAATCATCTTCTCGAGATGGATAAGACCTTAGTATCCCTGGCCACTCTTAGCTTAAAACAACTGGAAGCCACATATCACCGTATCGCTGAGGGTGTCCCCCAGGACGGCAATGATGACATCCAACCGGCTCCAGATCCTAACGCTGCTCCCCCTGCTCCCCCAATTTTGCCCCCAGCTCTGCCCCCTCCACTACCAAATTCTACTCCAATTCCCAAACCTCGGACAATTTCAAACGTTTATGTTCCCCCCATATCAAACCCACCAAAATCAGAGATAAAAGCCTCCAAAAAACAGACACAGCCCAAAACTATTCCTAGGGGAGCCCACAAGGCGAATAAGATTACAAGCCCTCTTCCTCAGCGTACAGCTAACCAACACCAAAGTCACCAGAACTTTCGTGGGGGCTATATCGATCTCCCCCCTGATGCCGGGCCCTATGTTGTCATCCTGGCTGGGGTACCTCCACTCGATCCTTATTCTGTGGAGACCCAGTGGTCTCTAAAGAACAAGGTGATCTATTGGCTTAACGTCAACAGGCAGCTCCCTAACACCACCAGGAGCAGGGTCCTAATGGTCAGGCGAGTCCCATGGGTGGGTCGCACTCATAAATCCATACCTGGAGACTGCATTGTGGTCTCATTTGCAGACCCCCATACAGCCCAACTTATCACTACATGGGATCCATATGATACTGACCAATCTATTGTCACCAGACCCCTTACCTTCTTTTACCCTCCAAAACAGACTGTAGGGCTACCTGGGGCCTGGTCAATAGCCCACAATCGCAGATGGAAAGGCCAGGGGCACGGCTGGCAACCCACTAACAACTGGTGGGAAGGAGCACCTACTATGAATAGGTTTGAGTGTCTAGACCAGGTGGATTGACTGGGAACTACTGTTCCTCCAATCCCTCCTAGTACCCATAACCACCCAAAGGATGCCATTAATAACGATAATTTATTGCCCATTAACAAAAACTCAAGCCTAATGGGGGTAGACCAATCCCTCCTTGAACAGCATGCCCTTCCTGTACAGGCCACACAACAGATAGAGATGGCACACTCCCAAGATCTGAAAGATATAATGGGGAACGAGGGTCACCTTTATCAGAAAAATAGAAACTCAATGCACTCTCTCCTATCCTGGAATGTAGCAGGCTTGGGTAGTAAGATCACCCACAAACCTTGGCTGGAGATCGTGCAGAGGCATGGCATTCTTTGCCTGCAAGAAACCTGGCTTGTAGAGGAAACCCATATCCTGGGCTACCGAACATTTCACTCACCCGCTGTCCCATCACCCCAGGGTCGCAATAAGGGGGGTCTGTGCATATACATCTCGAATATAGGGGATGTAAAAGTATATAATTTCCATTCTGATCAGTACTTCCAAATTATTTTATTTAAATGGGGCACTACACAAAAGGTGATACTAGTGAATTTCTATAATAACATGCCAGCTAAGGAAGTGGAATTGATCCTGAACAAAATGATCCATCATATCCACAAACTGAGAGATCAAAGCACGGGGGACCACATAGTGCTGTGGGTGGGAGATTTCAATTGTGCCATCTGTCCGTCTTCTGAGTTAGGTTTGTGCGGCCTTTCAGACCTCGGGGAGGATGGTCCTTTGCACTTCTCACACACCAATCTGGGGTCTCTTCTCAACAACATCATATTCACTTTTGACCTCACATTTATCAACCAGGCATGCTCCCCCCCGGTTCCCTTTGCCCCAACATATAATGGAAGAGGCTGTGAAACCACAATCGATTTTGCACTGATATCACCCACTAATCCCAATTTTATAACTTATTGGGAAATTGGGGATGACCCAATGAGCGATCATTATCCTATCACCTTTGGGGTAAAGTTGACAGAGGGGAAAGTAAAGGAATCTAGCGGGGTTCTTTATCCACTTGAGGTCACCCTAACTAAGACCAATGGGTATGTAATAAAATGGGAGAAAATTAACCCTACAACTTTCTTCCATAATTTCATATCGTCCTGCTCTACAGACATATTTGTCTGCTTAGAAGAAGACACTGATCCAAAGGCCATCATGGCTGCCTTCTCTAACATTCAGAGACACATAAAAGATGCACTAACTAGGAGTTATAAAGAGAATGGGAAGCATACACGTGGGTGGTTTGACTCCAGGTGTACATCTGCTTTGAAAAACCTAAAGAAAGTTTTATCTGCTATCCCAAAAGACAGGGCTCAAATCTGCCAGGCGAGACGAGAGTATAAGCAGGCAATCAACCAGCGGAGGGCGACAATGAAGAAGGAGGCCTGGGAAGCCTTGGGGGAAGCCGCTAGGAATAAGGACACTAATCTCTTTTGGAAAGTCATAAGATCTGTATATAACTCAAAAGATAGTGACAATTCCATAGACGTAGCAATTACGGCAGAGCTCTGGGTAGAACATTATGGCAACCTTTATACCAACAGCCAGGGTGACGCCCCGAACCAACAAAAGGCGACTTCATCCTTGGATAAAATAACTGAGGATTACCCGCTAAGCGCCCCCCCAGCATCCCCCTATCCAATTGAACTGGTTTTTACCACTCTAGAAGTGGAAGATGCCCTTAGGGAAAGCCCGTCAGGGAAAGCCCCCGGCCCTGATCACACCCCAGTGGATGTCTACAAATCAAATCTGGACTTCTGGGTTCCCCTGTTAACCAACGTATTAAATATGGGAAACAAATGTGGCTTTATTAACACCTGGTCAGATGCAATTGTAGTGCCCATTTTTAAAAAGGGGAACAGGGACGATCCTGCTTGCTACCGTCCAATATCGCTATTGGACGGACTCATGAAAATCGCAGGAAGGATCGTTCTTAAGAGGATTCAGTACTGGGAAGCAGAGAAAAAGGTCATCTCGGAGCTTCAATATGGGTTCCGAAAGGGATTGGGGACACAGGAACAATGCTTAAACCTGTCTCTATTGGTCTCTAAATACACTGAGGCCAAAAAAGGGGACCTGTTCGTAACCTTTGTTGACCTTAGCTCCGCATTTGATTGTGTGGACCACGCGCAGCTTTGGTCAACATTGGAACACATTGGGGTGGATCCAACCATTATCACATTCATAAAAGAATTATACAGAGATGCTGGGGCTAGAGTGAGGTTCGGGACCCAGGGGCAATGTACTCAAAAATTTGCCATAAATAGAGGGGTTAGGCAAGGCTGCATACTTGCGCCCCTGCTGTTTAGTTTTTACATAAACTCCATCGCAGAGAATCTAATAAACTTGCCAAGCGATTACCCAGCTGTCAATGGTAGGCCCGTACCCATTCTTTTATATGCCGATGACGCGGCAATTATGTCTAGGACAAAGGTAGGCTTGCAGAGAGCTGTAACTGAGTTTTCATCCTACATGGGTAAAAGAAACCTGAAAGTGAATATCTCTAAAACTTTCTCCATGTCCTGCTCCCAAAAAAATAAGAGACCACAATGCTCAATATACCTGGAGCAGCAAAATATTGCGATCACGGACACCTTTTGCTACCTGGGCGTTGTTTTTGATAGGAGAGGAAGGTGGAAACATACAGTATCAGCCAGGAAACTCGCCTTCACCCGTACCATAGGGGCCCTACGAACCTTCGCAGCCAAAATAGGAGGTAAACCTATTACTGAGATGTTACAGATCTACCGGGCAAAGTGTATAGCGACGGCCACCTATGGAGCAGGTCTATGGAGCTTCGAGAATGTGTCCTCACTACAAACCTGCGAGAACATTTTTATTTGCTACTTACTAGGTGTGCACAAAACCACTTCGACTTTTATGATCCACATCGAGACCGGCCTCAAATACCTCAGTGACATTATAAAGTTATCACCTTGTCTGCTTTGGCATAAAATTTGGACTACAGTGGAATGCCAATTGAACAGAGACCTCATCAAAAACTGCTTGACTTTGGATGGCGCATCAAAAGTCAAATGGCTACGACACGTGCATACGATGTTCTCTAACATTGGACACCCCGAATTCTATGATGACCTAGAGACTCTAGAAACCTTGTCTAGGCCGGCCCTCAAAAAACTTTTAATTACACACCTAGAAAGTGCCAGATGGAACACTGAGAAACTTAAAGGCACTACCCTGAGCTATCAGCAAATTACCCTCACCGAAGGTCTACAACTTTATCTCAGGATTGAAACTGCACCCTACCCTCGTATGCTCCTTACTAGGCTGCGCTTAGGGATCTTTTTTCGCATGGTCACTTTGCCAAAACGGAACGATTGGGCCTCTTCGAACCTAATTTGCCCATGCGATGATCATTCAACACAAAGTAACATCCATATCATGTTCTTTTGTAACTTGTACACCAACCCGAGGAAACTGTTCCTTTTACCACTACTTAAACGCTGGGGGATAAGAACATGTAAAACTGCATATTTGAAACTACTGTTGCTAGATGATGAGTATGTTATCTTTGTTGTTTCTCGCTTTTTAATGACAGTGATGAAATACAGAAACTCAATGACTTAAGTATCTCACGTTCAAATTAACTAAATACTGCAATACGAGGCCTTTCGTCCAAATGTCTACTGCAGACTTTTAATCCTTGGAAAAATGTTTTATCTATTTTTGTAAACTTTGCTCATGTGAAAATTGTTTTTAGATCCATTGTATAAACTGTACTTGTACGCTTTTATGATTTTCTGATAAATTGAATAAAGCTTATTTGATTTGATTTGATTTGACACTAAAGTAATTAAAAAGTTTACAAAAAATACTTGCACTGAATGGAACTAAGTTTGTGTGTGGATGTTCACCTTGTCAGAAAACAAAATACAGCCACTCAAAGTGAAGTTAACCAGTGCCTTAATTGAGCAGACCCCCACCCCATGCTATATGCTGTACTGGGAGGAAGCATATTGAGAATGACATTATAGCAGACCAATGGATTAAGAGAGGTGGCTGAATTGTTTAGTGACATCAAAAAATCTTGGCTTTTCCCAGACCTAAAATTTCACATTCAACTGAAAATAAAAAATACTAAGGGGTTTATTTACGAAAATATCATGCAGTGCAGCAAGGTGATAAGGAATACACCGTATTTGAGGCAATACTGTGCATTCCTCCCTTTTTCCCTTAGCTGGCCTACTTTTGGCAGCCTAGCACCAACGCAGGCACCCTTACAACATGGCACAAGGGTACCTGTATTGCTTGAAGGATTGGTTTTTTTCAGGAACGAACACCTTTTAGCACACACACAATCATGAGGCGCACATTCCTCTTTCTATGGGTACTGCAGAATGCAGCACACACAGAGGAAATAACAAGAAGAAATAAACAAATTTCTCCTCATTGTGCCTCACTTAAGAAGGTGTATCTTTTTAATGCATTCCCTGGTCTACCAGTTCTGGTAAATCTGGGAATGTGGAAAACAACTGTCAAATGAGAGTCCAGGGGACTAGATTTACTGACCTATCAAGCTCATACCCCTTATGAACTATGCTACAACAACAAAGAAGCTTGAAGGTCTGGAAGGTTGAGCAAAAGAAGTAGCCACAAAGAGGAGTCACACTTCACAGTCACAACTAACGGTGAGGGACCATCAGATGTAGAGAAGTCCTATCAGCCCACCCATGTGGCGGAACATCGTCATCTAGGACCTTATCAACAGGTTCTTGTGTGGCCAAGCCCAAGGGTAGTGGCTTGGTGCCAGTAGATCCTGATTCCGAAAAAAGATGTGTCCTCACCGCAAGTGGTGCTGATAGGGTGCAGTGCTCAAAAAGATACGTGATAGTGATTTAAAATGACGGTCAAGGTAAAAAAATATGTTTATTGGTATCTACCAAGACGTCAAATATAAAAACAGTCTGATGACAGTGTGAAAATATCACTGTACAGTAAGCTTGTGAAAATTAGGCCAACATGTTTCTGCCGTTATGGTATCAGTTTACCGGCATTCTTCAGGGCCAGGCTGAATTTTTAGCTACTGCAACATCCACCATAGTTGGTGTGAAAAATAATAATTGAGTCAAGAAAACATAATTATTGCAAAGAATAAATGGTGTGGCCAGATAGACCACCCTACCGTTTCCTCGTAAGTAACTGGGTAACGAGGAGTCCTTTCCCAGCTTTGTGTGGGAAGTAAGCCTCACCTCACCCGGCAACGGCTCGGATACTGAGGCCCCGCTCTGTCCGTCGGTACCTCCAGGAGTGTTCCTGAACCGAAGGTTCAAAACTTGTAGTCGGCTTAAACGATAAAAATTGTGTTGTGAGTCTTCCCACTGTACAGTTCAAAGTGGTCCTATTTAGGATAAAGTTCCAGTAGGTATGTATAATTTCTTTCTTTGCTTCAGTCGTCAATGCGCCCGGGTTTGTCAAAAACCTGCTCAAGTCCAGTGCTGTACATGAATGAGCCAGGGAAAAGTGAGTTCGCCATCCAAGTCCAACAACTCTCTCAGGCCTTTCCTATATACATGTAGTTCCTCAGAGGTCCAAATCTGACCCAAAAGGTTAATGGCCTCAGTATTGCTAGATGCTTCAAATTCTTGATGCCAATGTCATAAAATAGGGGAATAAATGGGTTATTTTGGGGAAGTGATGTAAACATTCACATAACTTTGTTTTCTACAGCTATTAATGGATTACGGTTTTCTAAACCCCATAAGTCGGACCCATGAGGTGCTGAGGTTTGGGCTCTATTTCTATAGACTGCCTGAGCTGGGGGGATCGCCTTAGACTCAGTAGTTTGTTGTCTCTTGATTTTTGACAATTGGCATGGTATTTTGAAGTAAAATTGTCTCGGCGTTGATTATGTGGGGTTTCCCAAAATTTTTGGTGTCAGGTGTCACTCCAAGATAACTGAAATTAGCTAAGTGCTCTAGCGGTATGTCGTCTAAGACCAATTTGTTTTTGATGTGTTTATATGGTCTAATTGCCATGTACTTAGTCTTGGTGGGATTAAATTCTAGGCCCTTTAACCTACAATAATTGCTAAAACTATCTAGTAATGTTTGTAGCCCCCCTGGAGTCTGGGATAGTAGGATTGTGTTGTCTGCAAATATGTAAGCACATGTGTGGGCCCCTCCCAAGTCAAGTCAAGCAAGCTTTATTCGACGATTGTCATAAAGGCATGTTCCATATATAAAAAGTACATGTATAAATTTTAGTAATAAAACCAATTTAAAATCAGATTATACAAATTCATGAAATAAATAGATAAAATCATTCAATTAACAGTACAAATGTGCGAAATATTACTACACAATTATTAACAAAGATACTTAGCCTATGACGTTAACTAATGTATTATTCTTTCAGCACATGTGTGGGCCCCTCCCAATTTCAGTGAGTCGTGAGTACACTTCTGTAGGTGTCGGACAAACTCATTCACATTTAATAAAAAAAGGGAAGGGGCCAACACTCAACCCTGTCTCAACCCCCTCCTGACAGTAATGGCTTCTGCAAGTTACCCTCCAAGGCCCCAATGCATTATAGCAAAGTTATCCTGATGGAGCCTGACTATCAGTAGCAAAATCGCCTCTGGAACTCCTTGCTGCCGTAAGGTTTCCCATAGGCTGGCCCTCAGTACAGTATAGATGCCCAGCCTTTACCTTGGTGTACTTCCAAGCTATGCATGCTAGTCTAAAGACCTGATCAATCGTGCTTATCTTAGGTCTAAAACCAGCCTGGAATGGTGAAATAGGTGATTGACTTGTATTAAATAATTTAGTTTATTCAGGATTTGCATCGCATAAACCTTTTGGAGGATGTCTATTAAACTTATGGGCCGAGTTACCTTTCTTATGGATGGGGACAATTTCTGCTCTCTTCCATGACTCTGGAATAGGTGCCCCTGATGCCACTGCATTGATTAAAAGGTTTACATATGGTCACAAAATCTCTGGGACGTGTCTCAAAACCTACCTCGGTATTTTGTCTGGGCCTGGGCCTTCCCTAATTTAATAGCTTCTATGGTCAATCTAGTGCCATCAATACTAAACTGAATGCTCAGGTCTGATGATTTATCTGATAAGCCCCCTCTGGGCACATTAATGTTTGGACCAGGCTCAGCGGTCCTTGAGTATTGGTCTGAGAAATGTATGATCCATGTATTTGGATCCAGAAAATGATCAGTGTCAGTCCTGCCCTTTTTGTGGCCATGTGCGATTATCCTCCAAAATGAAGACTGTCTTTTGTTTTAGCCGCAGTTATGACGTTGTCCCAATTTACATCTTCCTAACTCTTTAGTGTTGCCTTTTGTATCTTTTTATATTGTAGCCTTAATTGCATGATTTTTGTCATATTTGTAGTTTTGAGGGCCACTAACAATGTACGTTTGGCTAAGGAGCAGTCTTTATTATACCAGAGGGAGTTAGGGTGAGTCCTGCATCCTTGTTTTAGATATGATTTCTGGGATTTTGTTAAGGAGGTCTTAATGGGCTCAGCCAAACAATAGTGCATTTGGATTATAGGTGTCAAATCTGGGCAAACGTTGCCATAAGGGGTAAAAACATCACAGAACGCATTGTAAATGCGAGTAAGAGGATCAATTTGGTCAACAATGGTAGACCTTTCAATTGATCTATAATTGTTATATTTCCCTCTGTGATGGTACTGGTGACAATCAGTTTCATAGTCAAATTTAAACATAATGGGAAGTGATCACTACCTTCTCTATTATCCGCCTTAAAGTCATTATTGATTCCCATTGTGTTGTACTCATCAAGATGTAATCTATTCTGGATTTACCCATGCCCCTACTAAAAGTGTTATAACATTGGCTGCCACAGGGCAGCTGGTCGTTACAGGCCCTCAGCCCTTGTATGTTGTAAAGTGAGCCAACTGTATGGCTGCTATAAAGCAGAGCACAGAGGATTTTGTATTTGGTGTAGGGACTCCTCGGGCAAAGCCCTCATCCTCACAGATTTTTATCTCCTTAATATGGGTTCATAACAACAATTAAAATCTTCCCCCACGAGGAAAGCTACCTCAGGATCTATGGATTCAGGGGTCTTGTCCAGCTCATGTATTATTGGTGATTCTTTTGAAAGCAGTCTTGGTCTTATATAAATATTACCAACATTAAATTGGTCTTATTTGTGGACTCAACCTTAATCCAAGTATGTCTGGGGAGTTACTGCTCAGCACTTCTATGGTTAGGTTCGGATAGATTTTTACCCATATGATCAGACCACCTGAGGGTCTCCACTTTTTAGAGGGTAACGTGTCTATGATAAACGTCCTATACCCTCATTTATAGGGGGAATCTGTTAGGCAGGTTTCTTGAAATATACAAAGGTCAAAATGTGATATATATTCAAGCCAGTTTGGGTCTAAAAGTTTTTGTTTTAACCCAGCCACATTCCAAGAAATAATCCTAATGTTCCCTGGGGGTGTGTCGAGAACTTTTTCAAAAGACATATCTTAGTAGGGCACAATAACCATAAATGTATTGTCTTGTCTCTGTGTGTCATGTTTCGTTATTTGGCAAGCCATCACAGCGTTACAATCACTAACAGGGCTGGTTATTGTTAAATCAATCCTTCTTTTGGTGTTAGCCTTCCTCGATAGTCAATCAACTAGATCCAGATTATCGGGTTGTGAATGGGCTAGTGCGAGGTTGCCATTCTTCTTGGATAAAGCTATATGTGGCTTGAATCTGATTCTAGATACCACCAGTCCACGAGTTCGCAAGTCCTGGGCTATCAAGCTATCTGCAATAAATTTGGACTGCAGACTAGTTTTATATCGTCCAGGTGCCCAGTTCTGACTGGAGCCATTCAGCCAGTGGCAACTCGCATAGGGCATGCTGAGGGGTGGTGGGGAGGGGGGAGGGGCAGGGAGAGGGGTAGTAAACTCAGACACGACGGAACGGAGGAAAGTAATAATTACTTTCCTCTGTTCCGTCGTATGTCGAGTTTACTGCCCCTCCCCTGCCACACCACCCGCAGCACACCCTATGCGAACCACCACTGCGTTCAGCTCAGCTGTAATTATGTCTGGTCTTATGACAGATAATCAATGACGCCTATATCTAATCCAATGGACTACTTTATTTAACATTCTATATTGATTAGAAAGCCTAGCTCCTGCAACAGAGAACACGTGATTTGAAGCTGGAATTGTAGGGCTGACAGACACTGAGTCATCGGACAGAAGATTAAACAGACCCCCTGTGACCAGAGAAGAGCTATGACTGGTTTCATTATTTTTGTAAAGCACCAAGGTGCCTAAGAGAGGCCAAAGAGGAGGGTGGTAAACTGATAAGTATTTGGAATTGTCATTGGAATTAAAGATATTTTCTGAAATATGAATAGGAACAGTTAAATTTGCATTTTGTAAATCTAGACGGATCATACAATCAACTTACAACAAAAAATCTCTTAGATGTATGATGGTATGCATCTTGAAAGGTAGATAGACTAGTCAAGTCAAGTCAAGTCAGAAATTTATATAGCGCGCTACATACCCAGAGGGTCTCAAGGCGCTTGGGGAGGGGGAAGGGAGTTACTTGTCGAATATCCAGGTTTTAAGTTGCTTTCTGAATGCTAGGTGGTTCTGTGTGAGACGTAGGTGGGTGGGGAGAGAGTTCCAGGTTTTAGCTGCAAGGTAGGAGATGGATCTACCTCCCATGGTGGTTTTATTGATGCGAGGAATGGTAGCAAGGGCTTGGTTGGAAGATCGAAGCTGGCGAGGGGGGGCGTAGAAGGAAAGTCGTGTGTTGAGGCATTCGGGTCCAAGTTCGTAGAGTGCTTTGTGGGCGTGGGTTAGGAGTCGGAAAGTAATCCTCTTATTGACGGGGAGCCAGTGGAGGTTTTTCAGGTGGCTAGAGATATGGTCTTTGCGTGGGATGTCTAGTATGAGTCTGGCTGAAGCGTTCTGGATGCGTTGGAGTTTTTTCTGGAGTTTTGCGGTGATACCGGCGTACAGGGTGTTTCCGTAGTCCAGGCGACTTGTAACCAGTGCATGGGTGACTGTCTTTCTGGTTTCAGTGGGGATCCAGCGAAATGTTTTTTTGAGCATGCGGAGGATGTTGAAGCATGAAGATGAGACTGCGTTGACTTGTCTGTTCATCGAGAGAGAGGAGTCCAGAATGACGCCCAGGTTGCGTGCGTGGTCCGTCGGGATGGGTGCTTTTCCAAGGGCCTCAGGCCACCAAGAGTCATCCCAAGCGGAGGGGGAGGTGCCTAAGATAAGGACTTCTGTTTTGTCCGAGTTCAGTTTCAGACGGCTGTGCTTCATCCACTCTGCTACTTCTTTCATGCCTTCATGTAGGTTGGTTTTGGCGGTGTTGGGGTCTTTGGTGAGTGAAAGGATCAGTTGGGTGTCGTCTGCATAGGAGATGATGTTGAGGTTGTGTTGGCGAGCGATGGTTGCGAGGGGGCTCATGTATACGTTGAAGAGGGTGGGGCTGAGTGAGGAACCTTGGGGTACGCCGCAGATGACTTCAGTGGCCTCGGACTTGAAAGGTGGGAGGCGGACTCTCTGGGTTCTTCCGGTGAGGAATGAGGTGATCCATTCCAGTGCTTTTCCTTGGATCCCGATGTTGTTGAGGCGCTGTAGGAGAGTGCTATGGCAGACTGTGTCGAAGGCTGCGGAGAGGTCGAGGAGGATGAGGGCGACTGTGTCTCCGTTGTCTAGTAGAGTTCGAATGTCATCTGTTGCTGCGATGAGAGCGGTCTCTGTGCTGTGTTTGGCTCGGAAGCCGGACTGTGAGGAGTCGAGGGATTTGTTGCTTTCGAGGAAGGCGGCGAGCTGGTTGTTGACGGCTTTTTCGATGACTTTGGCCGGGAATGGTAGGAGCGAGATGGGGAGGTAGTTTTTGAGTTCGGTGGGATCCGCTGTGGGTTTTTTCAGAAGGGCGCTGAGTTCGGCGTGTTTCCAGTTTTCCGGGAAGGTGGCGGAGTTGAGGGAGCAGTTGATGACGTCTCGGAGGTGTGGTGCTATGATGGAGTCTGCTTTGTTGAAAATGTGGTGAGGACATGGGTCTGTGGGGGATCCTGAGTGGATGGAGTTCATCAGGCGGATGGTGTCCTCGGTGGAGATTGGGTTCCAGTTGTTAAGGATGTTCGAGGGGGGTGCAGGTACGGCAGAAGATTGGGTGGGATGGTTTCCGGGTTGGAGGACGAAGCTGTTGTGGATGTCTGCAATTTTGTTGTGGAAGAATGAGGCTAGGGAGTCGCAGAGGGCTTGCGAGGGGGTGATGTCGTTGGAGTTGGCTGAGGGGTTGGTGAATTCTTTGACGATGTTGAATAGTTACTTGCTGTTGTGGGCGTTGTTGTCTAGTCGGTCTTTGAATGCGGCTTTCTTGGCAGTCCGGATCAGTTGGTGGTGTATGCGGGTGGCGTTTTTGAAGGCGTCCCTGGTGCTGGAGTTTGGGTCTTTTTTCCATGCCTTCTCCAGGGAGCGACAGAGTTTCTTGGAATTCTTAAGATCATCATTGAACCAGGAGGCGTTTTTGCTGCCAAGTTTGATTTGACGTTTTTTCGGCGGTGCTAGGATGTCGGCGCTGTTGGATAGCCATTGGGTGAGGTTAAATGCTGCTTGGTCGGGGTTTGAGGAGTGGGTAGGTGGGTTTTGAAGAAGCGAAGAGGAGATCTGGTCGATGGTGATTTTGTTCCAGTTTCTTCGTAGAGTAGGTTGAAGTCGGTTGTGAGTAGTGGTTTTATTGTAGAAAAAGTGTACGCAGCTGTGATCCGTCCACTGGAGGGAAGTGGTGTGACTGAAGGAGATATGTTTGCTGGAGGTGAAGATGGGGTCAAGTGTGTGACCTGCGATGTGGGTGGGCGTAGAGACAAGTTGTTTGAGTCCGAGGTTCGCGAGGTTGTCCCGAAGGGAGGTGGTGTTGCTGTCGTTGCTCTTTTCCAGGTGAAAGTTGAGGTCTCCCAGTAGGATGTATTCCTCGGAGGGGAGGGCGTGTGGGGTGATGAAGTCGGTGATAACGTCGCTGAATTTTGCACGGGGTCCTGGAGGCCTGTAGAGGAGAGTGCCTCTGAGTGTAGTCTTGGGGTCGGTGTGGATCTGGAAGTGAAGGTGTTCGGCGCTAGCTAGGTTGACGTCTGAGCTGGTTGAGATGCGGATGGAGTTCTTATGGACGATAGCGATGCCTCCTCCTGTTTGATCGATGCGATCCTTACGGATGATCTTGTATCCTTCCGGAATGGCAATGGTGATGTCAGGGGCTGATGAGGCGTTCATCCATGTTTCTGTCAGGAAGGCGATGTCGGGAGAGATGGTGTCTAGTAGATTCCAAAGTTCGATGGCGTGTCTGTGGACTGAGCGGGTGTTGAGCAGGATGCATTTTAGGTGGTTGGGGTCGGGTCTCTGCTTGGAGTCGGTGGATGTGGAGTTGGTTTTGGTGCCGTCGAACTTGCAGGAGTTGCATGAGAAGGGTCCATGGGTGTGTCCAGGAGCGGCTTGGACGCAGTTGGGGGAGCGGCCGGGGTTAAGGGCTAGGAGGGTGGAGGCGTCGTAAGTAATGCGGGAGGGTTGGACATTACGAGGACCAGGGGCTCTGGCGCTGGGCGCGGTCCAGGCGCGGACGGGCGTAGACGGGCTTACCTTTGGCGCACCTTCGGCGCGACTGGGGCGTGATCGCTGCGCGTGACCGCTGCTCGGAAAGGCATCTGTCATATATGGGTAGCGGGAGGGGGAGGGGCGAGGGAGGATCCTATGGGAGGCGGTTGCGTGGTGGAGGGGGCGGTCTCAGGGCAACAACAACAACAGAGCAAATGGCGGCGGCAATAACAGGCGAGCAGACCGACTTACAGGCAACTTGGAGCGTAATAGAATAAAACACTATCTCACCAGTGAGCAAAGCAGCTTTCATGCACAGGGTTGAAAAAACGTGAGTCTTGGCAGATACAATTGCGCACAACCCGGCAGGCACGTTCGAGCGCTAAGCGTGGGCAGCAGCGCTATGTGGGCTGAGTATCTAAGTGAGGAGAGCAGCGTTAGCAAGGCTAGCAGCACAATTGAAAACGATACCAGGTAGCTGAGTCAGCGAGGTCAGGAGGGCAGGAGGGAGCGACCGTGCTCAACCAGGTCGAGGCGGTCACATTGCTTGAACTGTTTGAGATTGTTAACTAGTCTCATCTTTCTGTTCTGTGTTTGACCCAAAAAGAGAGAACTTAGAAATCCCTTTGGATGAAGAATCGACTCCTAAATAGACCTTTTCTGAAGAAGAGAAGAAAACTCTTGTGTTACTAACACAGCCAATTCTTGTGAAAAAAGCAGAGATTCCAGGATCTGTAGTTGAAAAGGTTTGTAAAATAGCTGTATTGAATTGCCCTGGATGATGTCTTACACCGAGCAATCTGCATTGAAGGACTGGTATGTGAGGAAAAAGAATCTTAGTCGACCCCCCACAGAAAGAGGAACAGAAGGAGGACCTACCTGAAGCATTTGACATGCGGATTCTCCTTTGCCCTTTGTTTCGGAATATCCTATTCATCTGGAGAGAGATTTGGGGTTGAACTTTTGGGAGTTGTAGTTCTTTAAACCTCTGGAGTATTGACCTGTGAAGACATGGCTGGCAAGCGGCTTCTTCCTCAGCCAACCCTGGCAAAAACCCGTTGGGCTAAAACATTTTTTGAAGGTTTATTGGGCCTTGTCTATGGAGTCAAAGGTGGTCACATTTTGCTCAATTCTTTTATGAAGGAATCACCAAACAGAAGTCCGCCAGCTTTGAGCCCAGGATCTAATAATGCCAGATTAGCCAATTTAGGATCCAGTTTCAAGAGAAGAACCTTCCTTCTCTCATTTGTGATGAAGGAGTTAGGGTACCTAAGAGACAAAATACTCTATGAATCCAAATGGATAACTCCTCGAAATCAATTGCCGAATTGTACAGTGTTGCAGTTTGTGCCAGGTCAAAAATAAGGGCTAACGGACCGACTGCATCCAACAATTTATCTTGGCTCGTAGACCAAGACTTATCAACTCCCTTCCTGGAGTCCTTCCTGAATATAGAGAAAACGTTAACACATTTTGGTCTATAACTGGGGTAGCATTAATGTTGAGGTGTAAGGATGGTCTAGGGCATTCAAATTTAGGTTTTGCTCTTGTCTATTTATCCAAAGGCATGCGTAATCTGCTTGAAACATCCTCTCCCACGTGCTCTGCCGGGAAACATTCGGTGAATTTGGATGGAATTAAACTTGGGATCAAATATGGGAACTCCCTCGGAATCTAGTATTGATTTAGAAACAAGAAGATCATATTTAGAGAAATAAACCTTCCTTTTTTTTGTTTAGGCCCCAGCCAAAACTCTGAGTCATCACCTTTAGCATCATTGTCATCTGTATTAGGATTGAAGGAATCATCATCTATGCCTTGAATACTTGGAATAACAGTTTTAATGATGCTGTTAACTTCTTTGGAATTATGTAACTCCTTCTGAGTCGTAGGCCTTGGAGGAACATTGTCCTGGACCGCATGGGAGGAGGCCTCAACAACCATAGAAGCACAAGTTGGTTTACTGCAGAACCTTGTTTTCCCTTTGACAAGGGAATCTTTAGCCATAGTAGAATTTTTTGTAGAACTAAATTCGGGTGGTCTGCTTTCCCCCACAGATTGGGCAGGCACATTCTTTTACGTTAAATTAATTACTGTGTTCTCAATGTTTTTTGTAATTATTGACATGGAGGAATCCACCAACTTTTGTACTGATGACTGGATGAAGTCATCTTAATTTTGGCGAAAAAGCTCTGTTCGCCATTGTTTTGGACATAAAAGATGGAATCCTCTTGTTTCATTTTAGAAGCTAAGGAAAAATAACTGGGTAAAATGAAGAGAAATCACCAGCCTTTAGCCAAAAGCTTAACAATGCTGCGAGAAGAAAATGGAAGGGGAGTGTCCAAAATGCAGGCCATACCACAGGACGTCGAAAGAGGGAGCTGAGGGAAACCGGACAAGGCTAGCAACCTTGACTCTCCCAGTGCCAGGAAGAAAACCCAGGGAAAAAGGCAGGAAGCCTACCAAACCGCCTTCGGCAAAGACCCCTCATACGCTGGCATGGAAGCAGGAAAAACACCGGAAACAACTGCACCACAAAGGTGGCCGTTGTACCGAACCAACACCTGTGCACAGGTGAGTTTGAAGGCGCAAACCCACTCTAATAGATACATGCAATAATGTAAGGAAAATTATGCTAAAACACATGCTGATGATCTTATAACATTAATTGATGGACAGAATGCAGAACAATGTCATACATTCACCCCAGTACAGAGATCTGGGCCTAAATCCATCATTTTTTTGCTCACCATGCCATTCTAGTTTGGACACAGCCATATGCAAATCAGTCTGGACCCTTCGCCCAATGGGAACAGTCCAGCCCGAACTGCAAGGCCAGGTCCTCCTTGGACTGGAAACAAGCATCCTAGGACCAGTTTCGGGCTTTCAGGCCTCATCAGCCAGGATAGCTTGACTCCAGTGGCATGGAGAGCACTGGACCCACGTCTGGGAATACCCGTCCAACTCTGGGTGACAAATGCAAAAAGAGCAATTGATGGACAGAATGCAAAACAATGTCATACATTCACCCCAGTGCAGAGATCTGTGCCTAAATCCATTGTTTTTTTGCTCACCAAGCCATTCCAGTTTGGACTCAGCCACATGCAAATCAGTCTGGATCCCGCGCCCAATGGGAACAGTTCAGCCCAAACTGCCAGGCCAGGTCCTCTCTGGACTGGAATCAAGCATCCTAGGACCAGTTTCGGGCTTTCAGCCCTCATCAGCCAGTATAGCTTGACTCCAGTGACATGGAGAGCACAGGACCCATGTCTGGGCATGCCCCTCCCACTCCGGGTGACAAATGAAAAAAAATAATTGATGGAAAAAATGCAGAACAATGTCATACATTCACCCCCAGTACAGAGATCTGTGCCTGAGTCCATAGTTTTTTTGTTTTTGAGTCATCACTGTGTAGGAATACATGTTGTAGGGAATTCCATGGCTGACAAATTCCCAAAAGCAACAGTGCAAACTGCTGCAGTTGCTGTAATTACTCTTTCTAGCATGAGTATAGATGTAGACTCCATGGTGGGGTCAACACTGCACGTGAAGGCTCCCACCTGCTGAAAAGCTTTCCAACAAAATACTCATACTAGTTTAGTGCACAAAACATTCTGTTTGCTCAGATTCTCGGACTGCAAGATCAAGTGATACCTAATGCAGATTTCAGGTTAATTTTAATCCTAGCAGTGCATGAGGGCCTAGCATCTGCTCATGCAGGGGTTGCAGCTACAACTTCATTATTGCAGCTACGCTATTGGTGGCCAGATACAAACAAACAGACCAAGGAATTTGTCCTTAAATACGACATCTGCCAGCAGATGAAGGGTCCGACCATAGCGCGTCCATCACAGAAACTCTATTGATCTCAGACAAGCCTCTTGCTTGTATTTACCTGGACTAACCAGGCCCTTTACAATCTGATGGGGCTTACAAATACATCTTGGTATCAGTGGATTCCTGCTCTTGAGTCCTATGGGTTTGGCCTCAGTGATCAACTAATGCCCAAACTGTTCTAAAAGAACTGCAAGCCTTTGTCGGATCATAAACAGTAGCAACATTTCATTTCGACCAGGGTCCGGCATTTGCCTTCAGGACTTATAGAGACACCATAGAAAAATCGGATGTGACTGTGCGATACTCTTTTCCCTACCATTCCAAGGGAAACACGGTAGTGGGTGGAAGAACCAGGACTTAAAGCAGTCTTTAACAGCAAGGATATCAGGTTCAGGTTGTAGTTGGGGTCATCACCTGTACAGGGTCAGAGAGCCCTAAATATTCTGCCTAGAAAATCTCTGGGTGGTCGGATTCCCTACAAGATCCTATTTGGATTGAAGATGTGGTTCCCAGACCTCAACAGACCTAGTTCGGTGGTAGCTGAAACACCATTTGATATTTAATAATGAATCGCTGTTTTACCGGCCCTGAATGACTTCTGGGACATTCACAGTAAAGTCTAGTGGGAACATACCACCACTGGAGAAGTGAAGGAAGTTCCAGCAACTCCTAGTTGGATTCCCAAGATCAATTAGCCAGTCTGGGAAAAGGTTGTGGACAATGAGAAATTCAGGCCATCGTACAGAGCGCCTGTACCTGTCCTGGCCATTGAAGGTACAAGAACTGTACTTCTACCACCTCTTGCTGGTTGCAAAAACAAGAGATTTGCATACAATAGATCTCATCAAACCACATTATGTGGCCGGTTCTACACAGTAGGCCAAGCGGGTTCCTATGTAGTTACCTACCTCCTCTTGCTACCCTACAGGAAGTCTCTATGGAAGCTTTGATCAGTGATGAAGCTTCTTCACCCCTACAGGGGACAGCTAACACTGAAGTATCACTTCTTTTTGTTACATCAACAAACTCCTTATAAACATCATGCAAAAAAACACAGATTTTATTTCGGCAAACAGACAAAGATGGTGTCTACCACAGCTTACCACCATTGGAGTCAACTGCCAGGTCTACACAGCCTACAGAGCTGCCAAAGATAGATCAAACAGCCTCTGGGTCCTTTATGACTTTGATGACTTCTCTTCGGATTCATCTGACCCACCACCACTACCACCTGATGTACACTGTGTGTACTCAATATTTGGATGACAAGATATACGTTATCCCTCCATGGATAAACATTTGGATTACAATTTTTTTTACTTTTCCTCTTCATTAGGATTGGCTTTGTGGCAGTCTTTTTCCTGATTCTGAATAGACACTATCTCCCAGCACGCTCTGGTGTTGAACTGGTGAACTTGGTTTATACACCTCATTCTTCATCAAACCAAGTGTGAAGATACCTTTGCCTGGTGAACATTTCTGCTGTTCCGATCTCTGATGGATTGATTTGGGATAAGGTATCCCATGATATACTTGGACCCACTGAATTAATTCAAATACCATATATATTCTGAATGTCTTTCCATGATATCATCTCTCCTAGTACTGTCTCTGTTGAATGGGAAACTGATGCAGGGCATGAAATGCTAGATGCTCTGCAGCATTAAACTGTTTTTTTTTAACAATGATAACATGTATGAGGGCATGGCTAATTATGATTAAATGTTTGTTTTTCACCATTATGGTCACCATTTCCTGCATGAAGCAAGTGCTCCACTTGCAGTATTTAATCACACCCAATGGGAACACTTCCCTACACAGCATTTGAACAGACATTTGAATACTTTTCTAGTCACAATACAGCAGACTCAGAGTGTAATATACAAACTAACACCCTCATGGGATAGGAAAACTATGCTCACTTACACTATGCTGATTTAATCTGCGTCTTTCATTTCTGGACTGTCTGTACAAGGGTTTGACTTTTGGAAAGACAATGTTGATTTGAAATACATTTGGAGAACTGAAGATCGGCAGGTTCAGGGAAACAAATCTTTATTTAGAGCATGAATACTAGTAAACATTTTCCCAGGAGTCAAAATGTATGCCAGTGATGTGTCTGAGGGCTGTGCTGATGCCAGCAGGGTGGCGGTTGGGGGATGGGGGGCTGGCAGTAAGGTGGGTATAGGGGAAGTGAAGCATATACATCTGGCTGACCTGCAAAACTTAAAACCAGAAAACCTGGGATTAATCCCAGCTTGTCCACTTAACCAAATTATGTGATCCTAGGCAATTGTTTTATTTCACTTTCCCTCCTCTTTCTTCATAATCACACATAAAATAACCTTTAAATACATGGCCTCAAGATGTGTGCTGTACAAACCTTTTTCCAGAGTTTGATTTAATGAACTATATTGTTGTTCATGTATAATAGGAACACAGGCCACCCAAAGAGTACACAATACAACTGATTTATCTCTTAGTTCACTATTGGCATTGTTGTCAGGGTTGGGAGAGTGGACACATTTATGTTACCAAATTTATGTTTGAAAACTATCCCTTTAAAAAAAGTACTGTGTAATGTACTGATCTAATCTGATGTACTAAGGTGAAACAGTTCTGTGTGTTAATTAATTTTGAAGACACTTTATCATACTTTTGCACTTATGCTGCATGAGGTATTATCATTGGTGTTTCTAAAGTTACACAGTGCAGGACGCCATACTTACTTCCTTTTCTTAACTTCAATGAACCTTCAAATACATGTTTACCTGTTTATTGAACAACTTTTTAATGTGAGTGCAATGTTGAGTTCCAGAGGGGGTGCGGGTAAAGGTCAGGAGGGCTGTATGTGGCCCCCGGGCTGTCCTTTGAGTATCACTGATTTAGAGCATGCTCTATACCACTACAAATGATTTTCCTGTTACAAAACTGTGCAGCAAACATCATGTCTTGACCTGACCAAGATAAAAGATATAAACACACCAAACTGTCGACCATTTGCACGGTTTGCAAACTAGCCATAAATCAAAATCACATGAAGGAAACATTAGACACCACGCTTTGCAGTGGCTCATACATTTTTTCAAGTACCAATCAAGAGGTATGGTTAGTGTGGCTGTTAAACACTAACAGATGTCAGGCATGTTTTCTTGACAACACCAAAGGGTTTAGGATCAATAGGCCTGACACACGTTACGTGTAAACACAGCACTCAGGGGTGGTAATAACTTACAGTGTCTGGAAGTTGTGCCCTAATTGGCTGTAGCAATCCACATGGTCTTTGGTGAAACAAACACTTGTCCCTTCTTTATGATGACATGGGATTACAGTTCTTTCTGATAGGTCATAGAGAACCACATCAAAAGTGCTTTCTTTATGCAATATACAATGAAGTGTGGACCATTTCACAGAGGGAAGCTGCTGTGAGACTATGGGAAATTGACAGTGCAAATTTAGAAAGGGTTCTGGCAGTAGTAGATAATAGTAGGACTACTCTATCCAACAGGATTTACTCACTGGGTAACATTGTGTCATCTGCAATCGACATCACACAATGTGACATGTCTTTTTCACAACATGGGCAGTTGCAGCCTAGGGCTATATTGTTGCTACCATATAATCTCACAAAACAAAAAACCATCACTGCGAAAAGGACACAGCGTATGCCATGTTACAGATAGAGAAGTTAGAGAAACTACCATTCATTGTTGCAGAAACATCTACCACAGACTGGATAATCCACTGATTTATTTCCCTGCCAATTTCAACATTTCACTTTCTATACTGCTTACAACACCATCAAGTGGGCAGATATGAGGGAGGTACTAGTACAGGGGTATGTACATGAGTCATGGACCTTACCTCTCAAATTCCGATGTTGGAATAGAGAAATTGAGGTTTTTCTTAGCGGGACTGACTGCCTGAGTACCCTGAGACATGCCTTAGAGTGCAGGGAAGTTTCGCTACATCTAAGGCAAACTTATCATGTTATTTGAAGAGTTTTCTGGCTGCTGTGATCCATCCAGCTTTCAGCTAACTCTTGAATGACAGTTATTAAATGCTGAAGGATCAAAGCTGCTGTGGGATTTAACCCAGATCTCTTGACTGGGGGTGAGTGTTTTATTTATTCAGCTTTCCATCCATCATTTGATGCTGCAGCAATTTCTACCCTAAGTGGGATGGCTTTCCCCAGACACGGGTCCCTTGCTCACTGTGCCACTGGATTCAAAGTATCATGGCTGATTATGGTTGATGTGCTGAAACCGGTCCCACGATGTTGTTTCCGGTCCAGGGAGTACCCAGCTTGTCAGTTGTCAGCTGGACTGTTCTCATGAGGAGCAGTGTCAAGACTGATTTGCATATGGCTGAGTCCAAACTGGAGTGGCATAGTGAGCCAAGTAACAATGGATTTAACCCAGATCTCTTGACTGGAGGTGAGTTTTTGATTTTGACCTTAACATCTGCAAGGGAGACATTTGATCTTTAAGTTGCAAAGTCCTCTTCTCATATACAATTGCTACTCCACACTAATTTCCCACATCATTTTGGGGAGCTTGTGCACCTTATTTTTAACATGTCTAGTACTGTGGGGGTAGTACACAGTTTTAAGACAATTGGCTCTGGGTTAGTGAGCACCTTCCAGATGGTCTGAGGAGTTATTAATTCATTCATACACCTAAGGTCTACTGCTTGTCCTATTCCTAGTTGTTGGGACTGTGCATTTATTTTTCTGCTCCGTGATCCAATTCCCCTCATGAGGTCAAATTAATATAGCATTACAACACGTGCTTCTGTGTCATGAACCCATGATAGAGTGCTTTGGCACACTCTTACTCCAGGACCTAATGACTATTGGTTCTTGTCCTTTTGGCCTGTCTGGCTACACTGCTTGCAGTCTATTTTCTGTTTCCTGCTGTGCATTTTCGAGTGTGATCTGGAAATATGCTTGGGAACACAACTGGTTCAATCTCCCGACATTGACCTACTGGTGGGTCCCCTAACGGCTCACTTGTACCATTGCCCTTTGTGCTTGTCATTGCTCCTAAATGTATACTGTGAGTCCTCCTGGGATGCTTCGGCTCCTAGTGATCTGTATCCTAGCTCATCTTCTGCAGAATCAGCACTGGCTGTTCCTCCTATGGCAGACACTGAGGGGGATGGGTTCTATGGATTTGATGTGTTGTGTGCCTCTGGTAACATTGTCTGCTGTTGCTGGGAACAGCAATGCTTGATCTACTCCTCTGAACACATAAACAATCTAGCAGTTTTGATTTGTGGGAACGTTTTAATTCGGACATGCTTTTAACATCCACTTTTTTTTATTGCACCGCTTTTAACCTACTTTTAACTTCACTTCTATATTTTAAAATTAGGCTTTCTGAATTCTGGCTAGCATTCTTGTTAGATAGCTTTTATTAGTTTTAGTCAACTCACGACCAAGGAGTTGGTGTCATTGGTTACATTGAGACCAGATAGAAATGCCATTTTACAGGCTCACATTGTTAAGTTACCTTCCCTCCCTAAACACAATGACATTTGACACATTGATTTGCGTGCACATACCGGATAATATTCTTCTAAATCAGCCTTGCTTAGCCTGACACTTCATAGGCACACTGTCAAGAACCTTAAACCTTTTGTACAATGGCTAAGTTCATCACGCACAATGTTGTTATTTGTTTTGCCCACTCAGCGACAGAACTATCACAATAAAATAAACAATACTAGTCTGACTGGGGTTTCAGCATTGTAATAAGGATAACATTAAATATATCAACTTGAACCCTTTGTTTGGACAGTGGAGCATTTCAATAGCACTGAAAGCTCGACCCATGCCGGAATACCAGCCCAGCGCATTCCTATAAACCTCACGCGAGGGGTGCTACCCAGCTCTCCACCAAGAGAGGCAGCTTGATGACACTTACCCACAGGTAATAGGAAGTTAGATCACCTTACAGGTATTTGGAGCATTCACTCACCCTGGACATGATAGGTTAGGATGTGCTAGGTAGGAGTACAGAACATTACACAACTTGTATGCAAGCAAATATTCTCTCTAATAAACAAAACAGTTGAACGGTTTCTCTTTTCACTATTTTTGTAAAGCTAATCAAATTATTCTGTTTCCATCTATTGATTATTGCATCACAGGTATTTTACACAAGAATGACAAGGCTTCAATAAATACTGAAATGCATTACAGTGTATTTCTTGTGTATCTCTTTGGGTGTGCATAAGTAACTAAGGGAAAGGGTCCTAGATCTTTTATCACAATTTCCATGGGGAGTCAAGGTTGTCATGTTCTGAGGTTGCACATCCATTTGATACCCTGTAAGGTTACGGGGACAGATTGTTCACCTTTAGCTAGCAGGATTTAGGCCAACATTTCCGGATAGTGTGTGTTGAGTCAGTCTCGGACAGTTCTAAAGGTAATGTTGTCTAATAAATGCAGTTTTACTTTGGAAAGTATACACCATATGACAGAATAACGTGCAGTTGTTGGCATGGAAACTCTGATACCCATCATGTCGTTCCCCGTTTCACTTGCAATACTTGTTATTGGCTGACACAGGGGCATAAATACCATGTGGTAACTGTATTACCATACTCGCTATTGCCTTGCCCCAGGTCTATTTGCCAGAATTTTCATCTGGATGGGCCAAGGGTATGTTCGGTTGAGCAATGTGGGCCCAATATTTTTCGATTCTGGAGGCAGCCTAAAAGCCCATGATTTACATCATATCTTCTTCCAAAGAGGGATACTGTGCATCTGGAGAGTTCTTTGAGTTGAGCCGATGTCCATACTCAGCAGTCCCAACCCTTATATTTTCCAGCAGGCCAGCGTTCAACACAAGCACCTGGATTGCAAGCAGATTATAATCATGGTTCAAGGTTAAGGAGGTCCCTTTTACCACACCGAAGCCTTGACATTTTGCACTAGAAAGATTGGCTACCTACTCCTTGTAATTTTCTCCCCCAAAAATTATTTGCATACAGTGAACTTTGTGACTGTTTATTTTCATGTCATTATTTTCCGGAATACTTTAATTGATATGAAAGTTTAAAAACCAGAAAAACACATTTGTAAAAAAAGAAAGCGTTATTGTTGACAAGGAGAAGTAGTTGTTATGCCTGACAAGTGTAAAACCAGTAATTGCAGTCAAACAGGTAACTTCCTGTGGCCGTACTGCAAAGAAAGCCCCAGTTACAGTAGGGGCCGCAGATGCTTGTGCAGCCCTCTCTGTAATACTGACACGCATGTATAACCAGTGCTATATTCAGAGGACATTCACTCATTTGCATGGCGCATGGCACAATGCAAACGGGGGAATCATTTAACTCCTAGCATGCCCATATTATGGATGTGGGTGCAGAGAAAAACTGGCACACACCGTGGGAAGCAAAAGCAATCATCCAGGCTAACTGAATACTCCAGCAAGTCTGGGTTTTGGAGCAGTCTGAACTGAATGCTCTATAAAGTGCATTTGCTTCTCTCGGGTCATGTCATGTAATTTGGTTAGTATGTAGAGTGCACTTTCACCTATGAGGGTACCCTGGCGCTGAGCAGGTGTGCGATTAGCTTATCCTAGGACCTAATGTGGTTACTCAAAAAGCCAGGTCTTCAGCTTCCTGTGGAATTCAATAAATGAGGAAGAATATTTGATGTGTAACAGCACCTCATGTGATGCTTTAGGAGTAAAGTAGGAGTAGGCTGAACTTACGGATCTGGTTTTCCATCTGCAAGGGGTGTGTGCAAATAGTACTCATTCCGAGCAGAGGTGTCTGGAAGTTTTGTGAAAGCAAGATGGTATTGCTGAGGTATGCTGTGCCAGAGTGCCATGAAAGTTTGGGTGAGGAGTCTGAAACTTGCTCATTTGGTTGTGGATAGCAAGTGTAGCTACTTTGGGTGAGGTGAGATGTGCGAGTGTTGGAGATTGGGAGTGATTCTGGCTCACGAGTTCTGGATGTTCGGCAGCCTCTGATAGGATGCTTGTTCATCCCAGCATAGAGGGTGTTCTTGTAGTTTAGGATGCTGGTGGCAAGAGTGTGGGTGATAATTTTCCACATTTTGACTTGGAGCCATTGAAAATCTTCCTCAGCATCTTTAGTATGGGGAAGCATAAGGCAATCATGGCATTTACCTGGGCTGTGATGTTGAGTTTTGCAGTCGAGGATGTTCCGAAAGTTCTTGGCTTGGGTTATTTAGTTTTGAGGTAAGTCTAGCTAATTAGCCTTAATGTCACCATCTGTACATCATCCTACACTGCATAACCCATGGTAACCCTTAATTGAACTGAATTATGATCAGCCCATTGTGAGTGATGTCATTAGACAAAGAGTATCACCAGGGCCACTGGATTTATGCAGTATGATAGGGCCAAATCATGTGGCAGAGTTGACTAAAATATGTTGCAAGAAAAGGCATATTATGTGGTGTAATGTGGAGCCATTTTATGATGGTATTACTTCATTATTTTGTAATTTCTTTACATTTTTTAAAATTGCCTGGCCCTAGGTTGCACTTCATCAGTACTTAACACTCAAATATAGCAATAATCCACTGACAGGTGAACAGTCAACCTTAGCAAGGTGCCTTCAACTGTGCCCCAACATGTATTGAAGTATTTTGTTAGTAACTTTTGATCCTTTTGTGGTATCATTTCTTTAAATTATGCAAATTATGCAGCAGATGATAGATTATGTCTGTGGCAAATGCAGCAAATCCATAATTTTGTGGAAACCTCCACTTCGACACAATTGCATTATTCCAGTGGTGCTGACTATAACCGAGGAATGTGCAATGTATTGTAACACAATATCAGAATATAAAATGCTCACATTTGTAACTATGCCATACTGGTGAGAACAAATTCAACCCAACACAATATCTCACTTGAGATACCACATTGATTTCCTCACCACAGCATCTGACAGAAAACAGACAGGCGTGCTTAGTGCCTGATTCACAAAGGTAAACCTACACTTTTGTGTAAGTTTATTATTTTTTGGGGGTATTAATAAACTACTAGTTTATTTTAGCAAAAGTTAATTATATGAATGTGGAGATTCTTCACTTGTGGCAGACTCTGTACATAAAAAGAGGACTGTCCTACCTGCTCTCCCCCACAACTGCAACATCTCTAGAATAATAAAATGACTGTTATTAAAAATAAGCTCGTAGTTCGTGAATACTATATTAGGCATTGTACTTCCACATAAATTCTTGGGGGACGTTCATAATTTCCTCACGCTGATGGCTGCTCATCCAAAGGGGTATGCACTGCTACTATCTTAATATGATAATGCATGCCCCATCCTACAGTATATTACTGCGTTCATCTTACACAAACTAAAATGCATATACATTCTCAGAGGCCCCACTCATACCATAATTGAGGCACAGAAGGCTGTTCAGAGGCCTAGGTTCTGGTGTCACTGCATGCTGCACCATTGGCAGGTAAACCTCTGTCCACACTCTCCCAACTAGAGATGGGAAAGTCACCAAAAGCTTTATTTGGGTTTGAGCCTGAAGCCTGACTCTGGCTTAGATTG
Organism: Lissotriton vulgaris; assembly: GCF_964263255.1. Taxonomy (NCBI): domain Eukaryota; kingdom Metazoa; phylum Chordata; class Amphibia; order Caudata; family Salamandridae; genus Lissotriton; species Lissotriton vulgaris. Next base: position 1,423,012,237 of record NC_141687.1, read on the forward strand.
AAGTCCTGTTGGAACTTTGACTGCATAACTTGCCAAACTTCCATGTTACCTTCTGTCTGCCAACCTCAATCTAGCCAGGAAATTGCATTATAGTGAAAGCTTCCAACTTTGGAACCAAACAAGCTAGGTTTGAGTGTTGTTGTTGGCTCAACATCCTGTGATTCTGGGTAAATCTCCAATGCCTAAAAAAATGAATGGGACCTTGTTTATTTTTTTATTTATGCATTTTTATGGAGCACAAACTTTGGAAGTGTCAGAGCAATTTACATTATAACCAGTTACATTACATAAGGACTTCGGAGTACATGAATTACATAAAAGATACAAACAGATAAACTCTAAATTCACATAAGAATGGTAGTAAGTACATATGGCTGCTACAGACACTAGTGGTTAGAGTTACATATATACAAGTTGCAAATTAACTCAAGGAAACAGATAAACTCTTAATTCACATAATAATGGTAGTAAGTACATATGTCTACTACAGTTACTAGTGGTCAGAGTTACATATATAAAAGTTGCAAATTCACTTAAGGTTAAATTTTAGAAATGTTGAAGCAATTAGGGTTGGACATATGTATATTACACATTTACACAGCATGATCTTCTCGCCCTTGCTGGGGTTCTTGCTTTCAGCCTGGCCTTCAGGGTGCTCTTGCACTCATGGGCGGTGATCTTGGGCCTGAAGGGATCCCCGAGTTGGTGGTGGCCAGATGTCCTCCAAGTATACATAGGGAGAGCAAGCCAGGCTGCAATTAATGTGTCCCAGGCAGGACAACCTTCTCGGTTGTCCCCGGCATTGCACCAGGCATGTTTGAGCATCGCAGGTTGGGGCAAGCTGAATTGCAGAGGTGAGGAGCGACAGTCTCCTCACCTCCAATAGGGTTACCAAAGCGCCAGGGGATCGCCACTGCACTCTCCTGCACAGGACAGGCCCTCCAGGCACATGTATGGGACGGGACGGAACTTGTGGCAGTAGAGTTAAAGTAGCGGGAGCCAATCCAGACTGGCGAGGCGAGTTGCGGGACAGCTTTAATGCGAGTGGTCAGCTAGCTCGCTGAGGGAGTACTGTTGAAAAAAGGTAGAAAACAAACCTTTAACATAACAATAGAGAGACAATACATAGTCATTTAGTGGCTGATTTGTACAAAGTGAAAACAAAACCTGAAGAAATTGCAGCTTCCCTACTTAAATATTATGTTATCTTGAGCAAATATTTTAGTTCACCAACACTTGCTTTACTTCATGTTCACACATAATAGCCTGTTCAAATACATGAATCAGAAAACCAACTATAAAAAAACCTATTGTGTTTTATTAAATAGACCAATACTGCTCTATAATAATCTGGGACGCACACATGTTCCATGTGACAACTGCATTGCCTGTTGATTCACTAATGGCACTGTCACCAGTGTGAAGTCATGGGCAGGAATGACACCAAGATCATGTTTAAAAACACTTTTAATAAGTACTTCTCAGTGCAGCTCTATGTTGTTACACATTAATGTCAAAGCTTCCATATATTAAAGAAATACACTTTTTTCAATTCTGAACAGACTTTATCATATTTTATATGACGTTTGTTCTATTTTACACATGTTCACTGCTCCGCTCATGCACAGGCTCTAAGAGTCAAGCCGGACCCTTAACTCAGCTATGGCTCCTTCTTTCTGTTAATTTGTTGGCTCACCCACCACTACCCCCAACACACACGCCCAATTGCAGTTTTAAAGAGAGTGAAAAAAACATGACAACGTTCCGACCTTGAGATGGAGGAAACACTTCACAGGTGCCTTCTCCATGGTCTCTTCTGCTGTGACTGGGTTTGCCAAAGGGATCTGGCCCACCTACAAGAACCGGGCCTGCCTGGCCCTCTGTAGCAAGCCACTCTTTGGGGCATATTAGCAAAAGCCTTGTTAAAATATCGCTGTTTTAGCGGCAGGAAACTGCTGCTAAAACGGCGATAACGGGCTTGCTAATATGCATCATAGAATTCTAATAGAAGCCCAGGTTAGATGTGCAGGACATCTAACCTGGGCTTCTATTGGAATTCTATAACGCATTTTAGCAAGCCCATTATCGCCGTTTTAGCGGCAGTTTTGCTAAAACGGCGATAATTTAAACGAGGTTCTTGCTAATATGCCCGTTAGTCCCTCTCGTAGCCTCTAGTTCTTCACCGTCTAAGTGCTGGCTTCACCTCCTCTTGAGGGTAGTTTGTCATGGCTGGGTTTGCTAATCGCTAAAGTCACCTTGAGGACAATTTCCCGCATCAATCAATATGATCACCCTGCTTGGTCGAGCACTGCTTTTTTGGAAATTGTTGGGGTTTGAAAACGTGTGGAAACTACCGATGAGTTTTACGGGACCTTCTCGTGTACAATCTTTTCCAAAAAATCTCGAGTTAAAAAGAATAGGCCTGCCTGCTTGTGGCAGAAAATGTTGTGCAACAGCAATGCGTCATGCTTAAATTGAATGGTTGCATGCGCCTTAGAATTGTTTCCGTTCTGATTCATTCATTTCAGAAAATTGTTTTGTGTTCCTTTGTCGCTTCCTGGAAACTGACCTAAAATATCTGCACAAGCATGAGCTCAATGATGAAAGAATTGCTTCTGATGTATGGTGTACTTTTATTTGTAATGGTGTTCGCGAGTCACTCCACCAAAGAGGTCTGCAGAGCACGTGCAGTATTTCAAGCACAAACGATTTTCTAGGGGAGAAGAAAAATGAACTGCAAGTTTTTTCCCCCCAGATTTAATTAAGTAGCCTTAATTGCCAAATCCACGCTGAATGGCTGCATCTACATCTCTCGTTAAAAAACTGTAAACTTGTACGTTACCATTGTGAAATAAGCTTTGTATTTATAGTTACCAAACATTATGCTGAGATAGAAAAAATTGGATAATTGTTCTAGCAGAGAGGAACAGCACATATAGCCTTGGGTACTAACATCATTCGTGTGCAGAATGGACACTGGCTCGAACATGTTCGGGCCTCATTTATGAGAAATGACGCATCGCTGTGTGGCTTCTCAGTGCGCACTCCTTGCGACATTCCTGATGCTTCATATTTAATATAGGACGCATCATGTCGCAAGGAGTTACAGATACGTCAGTATTTCTGACGTATCTGTAAGCGCAAAAGTGACGCATTGCTGGAGTGTGTCACAAAAGTGACGCAACTCCAGCAATGCGTCCTTCCATGTGAATGGGCCTGCGTCAGTCTTACGCCTGCTGTGAGGCAGGCACAAGATTTTGACGCAACGGGGTCCTAAAAGTGGCGCAGTAAAATCTCGTAGATTTCACTGCGTCACTTCTACGACCCTTCCTTACGCCAATACGCCCCCCTTGCATACATTATACCTGGCGCAGGTATAATGTGGCGCAGAGGTTCACAAAGTGATGCACCTACCTAGATGCGTCACTTTGTAAATATGGCGCAACAAGGCGCATTTTTTACACCACTGGTGCGTCACAAAAAATGACGCATCGGCGGCGTAAAACTGACCACAACCTCATAAATGAAGTACGTTATCTTCACATTGTAATGACTTTCTCAGTCTCAGACAGTACTTTTCACACAGTTTGCTGAACACTTCAAGACTGGCTATTAACTCTGCGTTGTTAGCAAACATCTGTTCTTGGCTAGGAAGAAATCATGTTTAATAACAAGCAAATCTACTTCCCCGAAATCCCTGTTGGTAAGACTCAGCCTGAACAAAAGGCCTCACTCCTACTGATTTCCATAACAGATGTAGTATCCGAAGCATGACAGATAGCAGTGTTGTGATTCTGCCTATTCCCTGCACATCCTGCTAGAGCAGCAGGAAACGGTTATTTTATTTTGTTAATTGCGTTGCAAAACTACATGTTGTTGTTTTAAGGAATTTCCGAACTGTATGAAGCTCTGATTGGAAATATTAGCATGGTCCCCTTTTCATAAACACATAACTAAACGCAAAGGGCAGGATGTACAAAGCATTTTTAAGGTCACACAGAATCAGGCTGTTTGAGACCAAAAATATTTTTTCAAATGTACAAAATGCCAATGCGATTCACTAACTTGTTACCAAATCGCATTTTGCATTTGCTATTTGGTATTTGGAAGGGGCGTGTTAAGTGCGTCCCTTTCAAATAATTAATTGATATGGTATGTTTGACTGTTTTGAAACCAAGTTGCAAAACAAAATCTTCACCACCAGTTTAAATCTGGTGGTGACCCATTCACAAATGGAAAGGGTTCCCAAGGCACCCCTTCCATTTTGAGAATGTAAATAATAATATTTTTTAGGAGCAGGCAGTGGTCCCGCAAAACTTCAAGGTTTCGGCCTGCATTAAAAAAAAATAAGATTGCTTTAACAAAAGGCAATCACAGACATGGTGGTCTGCTGACCTCAGCAGTTCACCATCCGAGTGATGGCTGTGATTACTAATGGGTCACAAACTGCAACCTACGTCATTATTATTCATGAGTTAAGTTGATTTGCGACCCACTAGGAATCTCTATAAAGTGCACGTATGTCATTCGATAAAGATAATAAACATAATAAATAGAACATTCTCTAAAAAGTACTACTCTAAAAACAAACAATTAGTACATTGAAAAGAGCCATAGAAATAATTCATTATCACCTTAAAAACAGCAACATCCTCATTTCACAGCCGTAACACATTTAACATATACTTTGGGTGTCAACCTTACATAATTTAATTTCCAATGTTTTATTTTTTTTATTTTGCATACCTTTCCCTCACAATAGGTGTCTTCTCATCCTCCCAAACAAACATTGACAATTATTGATCATTCTTTTTTATTTGAATTTTTAATTTTAATTATTTTATATCAATCTTGTTCGTGTTTATTTTTTGTGTTTTTTGTATTTTTATTTTTCATATAGATTTTTTATTTTTGTCTTTTAATTTCCATTTTTTATTTTAATTTTTTACATTTCATTTGTTTCATTTCCATTTCCATTTTTATATTTTAGTTTGTTTACTTTAGTTTCTTTTTATTTTTTATTTTCATTTTGTTTTTGCCTTTTTCCACCATCCTTTCATCTGTCCATTCATTCATAGGCAAACAGCTGTGCAACAGCATTCAGTTTTTTAATGTATAATTCCATTTTCTCCTGGCCACATTGGCTGTAGTGCACTAGAAACACATCAGCATCATCCATTTTGGACTATGTTGCCTTCAATTTTTAAAGATTATTATTCCATTTACCCATGCACTTACCTGAGTGTCACAGGTGTCTCATTTAAAATAGATGGACATAAAGCAAAGATCTATATCGGTATGTTGTGTTGTCCTGATAGGAAATTAAATTTTAGGGTATGGTGTGTGGTTATGTTTAAAGTGGGGGATTTTTTATTGTCTTTGCAAACAACCGCACTAATATTGCCTTTGTCTGTACTAATTCAAACAGTAGCAATGGCACGTTTCACTACATTCTTTTATTGCTAGTTTGCTTTTAGGTCCACAAGAGCAAAAGAGCCATCACCCACAGTGCTGCCAAACAGAAGGCCTGTACAGTGATGTCAGTCCTCCAATCTCTTCTGCTTGAGCAGCTTAGTGCTACTTCTAACCGAGAGCTTTAAGAATGGCCCCAAAAGAAAGTTGCTCCCAAGAAAGTGGTCAGTGAGAATAAGCAGCTTTCCACAAGTGGCGTGTCGACCACAACCTTTTTTGAAAGCCATGTGCCTGACAGACTGGTCTCCTGGAAGGAAACTGGGAGCAGCACACCTGCATCAACAGCCCTATTCCAATCTAAGTCCAGGATCATGTCTTTCAGTGAGGCAGCTACTGCAACCATGGTGACGCCAATGAGCAATGATGCTGAATTTGATTGGTCCCTTTCGCAAAGTAGTACCCAATCATTTCAGGAAATAGAGCAAAGAGGATAGCAGCTGCGGCCAGAACTAGCAGGCTAGCAGGCATTCATGAAGTTGGAGCAGAACAGGAGTTACAGCTTCCTGTCGAGCAAGTACCTCCTCTTTTGAAATCATTGCCTCCCAGATCTCCAGGAGGTAAAAGGAAGGGTACTACTCCACCATCTTCTCCCAGCACCACTTCTGTTGATGATGATAGGGGCATGGAGCAGACCCTGGAAGAGTCATGGAGATGCCAGGAGAGGAAATGGAAAAGAAAAGTTCCTGAAAACCTTAGAATTATAGGAGGGGATGATGAGGAGGATGACGACAATGAACTAGTCATTGTGGAAGGTGATACAGTTGAGTCCGACATCAATATTCAACCTGCTCCGAGGGATACGGCACCGCTAACACACCAGCTCCCATATTTGAAAAGCCCTAGCTGATATGTGAATCAACCCCTACTTCAGTAGAAGTATGCACTGCAGCGAGGCATTTGACACACTCACCTACCTCCAGTTCTTCAGGCATTGGCAGTGGCACTGTGAGAAAGTACTCCTCCCCAGAGTAGGATTTTTTTATGATTAGCATACATGAGGAGAACATTGCAATATGTGCAATTTTCCACACAAGTGTTTGTCGATGTAAGTCTGGTTCCCATTATGGTACTGGAGGCCACACAAATCAAATGAAAAAACATCACACATTCCGGTGGGAGGAGCACCTTAAATTAATTGATAAACATGATTGTGGTGGTGAAGGTTAGAAGAGCGGGGAAACATCAGCTACAAGTCTAATCACAGTGAAAAGTGATGAGGAAGAAGAGGGTGAGATCCTCATACAAAACAGCCCAGTTCCCAGCACTGCATCAGCAGAGTCACCCACATCAGCAACTTCAAAATGGCACAAGAAGACTCAGAATCAGATGGAGACACCACGGCATATAGTGACTGCTATATCACGACACATACTGAGTCTACCACACCTACTCTTCAAAAGTCACCTGCTTCAGTTGGCCCCAGAACAGAACTGGACATCTTACCCCAAATATTTTCCCCTAATCGTCGCTTCATTTGGTTCTTCAGACTATACAAACATGTTTATTTTATTTATTTATTTATTTTCAAAGTTTTATATAGCGCAAATAAGATCTTTGCAGATATCAGAGCGCTTTACAGAAAGAAGGGGTAAGGGGAACAAGAGGGTGATTAAGTAGACTTTTTGTTACAATAATGGTAATAGGTAGTACGTGAGTAACAAAATAAGATCGCAGTCAGATAAAAGCATAATACATGTAGACAATCAAATAAACAGCTAATACAGAGTCGGTGTAAAGTCTTAGATTGGACCAAAATAGAGTTCAAGTGAATTTTTCCATTAGGATGGCTTTTACTTCTTTCTTAAAAAATGCAGTGGAGGAGATCAGCCTCGTTTCGGGAGGGAGTGCATTCCAGATCCTGGGTGCCATTCCTGAGAAGGAGCGTTTGTATGATTTTTCCTTCCGGAATCTTCGAGGTTTCGGGAGGAGATTTTTTGAGCTTCTATTGGTTTTCAAGCCTCCTGATATAGTCAGCTTTTGGGTGAGGTACTTGGGTGACTTGTGGTGTACAGCCATGTGTGTCATGCAGGCAATAATTTTCAACTGTATTCTGGCTTCAAAAGGCAGCCAGTTCAGGGATCTTAAGTCAGGGGAAATATACGAATGTTTTCTTGATCCAGTGATCAGTCTCGCTGCAGCGTTCAAGGAGGCTCTTAGTGGTGCGGTAGTAGATAGGGGGAGTCCGCTGAGAGCCACAATTCCGTAGTCTATGCGTTGGATGACTAGGGCTTGTACTGCGGTTTGGAAGTCCTTAGCTGGGAAGAAGGGCTTAAGTTTCCTCAAAGTGTTGATTTGGGAATTAGCTCCCTTAGTTGCTTTGCTGATATGCTGCTGCATGTTGAGATTGGCGTCAAGTGTGATGCCTAAGGATTTCGCAGAGTCCACGATGGTGGGTTGGATATTGAGTGCGTTTAGATGCTTGAGCCAGGATTGGGTGGTGGAGATTTTCGCAGGAGGTGAGATCAGAAGGAACTCAGTTTTCTGCGCATTAAGTTTGAGGTGATTATCGGCCAACCATGATTGGGTGTTTCTGAGCGTGGAGTTCAGAAGTTTGATGTCTTCCGGGGATTCTAGTTTGAGGTAGAGTTGAGTGTCATCAGCGTACATGTGAAAGTGTACATTAGATGCTTGAAGCAAGGTGGTGAGTGGTTCCATGACTAGGTTGAACAAAGTGGGGGATAGGGAAGATCCTTGTGGGACGCCTAATGTTACAGGTACAGATGAGGACAACACGTTGTTGATCTTGAACTTCTGAGACCGGTTATGTAAGAAGGAAGTGAACCATTTGAGAACAGTCCCAGATAGACCCATTCTGGTGTTTAACAGCTCAAGTAGATTCTCATGTTTGACGGTGTCAAATGCTGAGGAGAGATCAAGTAGGATGAGGAGGCAGGAGTCATTGTGATCAAGGATTTGTAGGGCGTCATCAATTATGTGCGTCATAGCAGTTTCCGTACTGTGTCTTGCTCGGAAGCCTGATTGATGAGGGTTGAGGAGGTCAAACTGGTCAATGTGTTTTGTCAGTTGGAGTTGTACACATTTTTCCAGCAGTTTGGCCAAGGTGGGGATATTGGTGATAAGGCAGTAATTGTTTAGGTCGGCCGGGTCAGCTGTAGGTTTCTTGAGTATACGTGTGACTTGTCCTACCTTGAGGGAGTCGGGGATGAGCCCTTGTTGTAGGGAACTGTTAATGATTTTAGTCCAAAGTGGAAGGAGCAGGGGGGTGAAGTCTTTTACAGCATTAGCAGGTTAGGGGTCTGTGAGGTGATTAGAGGGTTTCAAGGTGCCGAGCAGTTTGTTAATTGATTCTTCTGAGCATGTGTTGAAGGACGACCATGCCGGGTTATTTTTAGGTTGAGTGGTAGTTCTGCTGATGGGGCTGGAGTATCGGTTTACATCATTGAGGAGTTCGCTTTTTATATTATCAGTTTTTTGCTTAAAGAAAGCAGAAAAGTCTTCACAGGATGGTATATTACTTGTTGTGCTGTTTGATTGTAGAGGTTGTTCCTTGGTTTGAGTTTTGACTAGTTCAAACAGTTTTCTTGGTCGATTTTTTGCTTGGTCGAGCTGGAGGCTGAAGAAGTCTGTTTTCGAGCGCTTGATTTTCCTAAAGTAGGCGTTCCTCTTTTTCTTGAGTGTTCTAAGGTGCAATGCTGAGGGATTTGATCTCCAGGTGCGCTCTGCCATTCGCATGGCACGCCTATCTTCATTGAGTCTGCCGTCATACCATGGGTTCGAGATCTTGGTGGAGGCTCTTTTCAGTTGCAGTGGGGCGGCTTCATTGAATATTGAGGTCAGAGTTGAGGTATAGGTCAGTCAGAGATTTACGTCAGAGGCGCCGGTAGGGGGAAGGAGGAGGCTGCTGCTGTGGGAAGGCAAGGAGTTGGGGTTAAGCTTCTTCATGTCCCTTTTCCAGATCTTGGGTTTGGAGGGTTGAACCGGGTTAAGGTTCACCTTTTCGTTGATGTAGAATGTGATAATGTGGTGGTCTGACCAGTCATAGGGTTGGATTGCCCACAGTTGGGTAGAGTCCTCTTTGGCGATGATAAGGTCGAGGATAGAGCCTTCGTCATGTGTCGGGCTGTTGCAGATTTGGGTGAGATCAAGCGCATTAAGGAAAGATTTAAGACTATTCACCACTGCATCTTTCTGATCGTTCCAGTGGAGGTTGAAGTCACCCAGGTAGATTTGAGTGTTCTGCCGTCCGGAGTTCGTTGAAATCGTGTCCATGAGTTGTTGGGAGAAGGTGAGGTTGTCCCCGGGTGGGCGGTAGATGACATGTAAGGAGAATACAGGCTTGCCCCCACTGGTGATCTCGAGGCAGATGAGTTCACAGGAGGTGAGTGAGGGGACAGTGACTTTAGTCACAGAGAGGTTGTTCCTAAAAATGCATGCGATTCCCCCTCCCGTCTTGCTGTTCCTGTCGAGTCTAATGATGTGGTAGTTGGGGGGATTATAGGAGGGGATGATGAGGAGGATGACGACAATGAACTAGTCATTGTGGAAGGTGATACAGTTGAGTCCGACATCAATATTCAACCTGCTCCGAGGGATACGGCACCGCTAACACACCAGCTCCCATATTTGCAAAGCCCTAGCTGATATGTGAATCAACCCCTACTTCAGTAGAAGTATACACTGCAGCGAGGCATTTGACACACTCACCTACCTCCAGTTCTTCAGGCATTGGCAGTGGCACTGTGAGAAAGTACTCCTCCCCAGAGTAGGATTTTTTTATGATTAGCATACATGAGGAGAACATTGCAATATGTGCAATTTTCCACACAAGTGTTTGTCGATGTAAGTCTGGTTCACATTATGGTACTGGAGGCCACACAAATCAAATGAAAAAACATCACACATTCCGGTGGGAGGAGCACCTTAAATTAATTGATAAACATGATTGTGGTGGTGAAGGTTAGAAGAGCGGGGAAACATCAGCTACAAGTCTAATCACAGTGAAAAGTGATGAGGAAGAAGAGGGTGAGATCCTCATACAAAACAGCCCAGTTCCCAGCACTGCATCAGCAGAGTCACCCACCTCAGCAACTTCAAAATGGCACAAGAAGACTCAGAATCAGATGGAGACACCACGGCATATAGTGACTGCTATATCACGACACATACTGAGTCTACCACACCTACTCTTCAAAAGTCACCTGCTTCAGTTGGCCCCAGAAAAGAACTGGACATCTTACCCCAAATATTTTCCCCTAATCGTCGCTTCATTTGGCTCTTCAGACTATACAAACATGTTTATTTTATTTATTTATTTATTTTCAAAGTTTTATATAGCGCAAATAAGATCTTTGCAGATATCAGAGCGCTTTACAGAAAGAAGGGGTAAGGGGAACAAGAGGGTGATTAAGTAGACTTTTTGTTACAATAATGGTAATAGGTAGTACGTGAGTAACAAAATAAGATCGCAGTCAGATAAAAGCATAATACATGTAGACAATCAAATAAACAGCTAATACAGAGTCGGTGTAAAGTCTTAGATCGGACCAAAATAGAGTTCAAGTGAATTTTTCCATTAGGATGGCTTTTACTTCTTTCTTAAAAAATGCAGTGGAGGAGATCAGCCTCGTTTCGGGAGGGAGTGCATTCCAGATCCTGGGTGCCATTCCTGAGAAGGAGCGTTTGTATGATTTTTCCTTCCGGAATCTTCGAGGTTTCGGGAGGAGATTTTTTGAGCTTCTATTGGTTTTCAAGCCTCCTGATATAGTCAGCTTTTGGGTGAGGTAGTTGGGTGACTTGTGGTGTACAGCCATGTGTGTCATGCAGGCAATTTTCAACTGTATTCTGGCTTCAAAAGGCAGCCAGTTCAGGGATCTTAAGTCAGGGGAAATATACAAATGTTTTCTTGATCCAGTGATCAGTCTCGCTGCAGCGTTCAAGGAGGCTCTTAGTGGTGCGGTAGTAGATAGGGGGAGTCCGCTGAGAGCCACAATTCCGTAGTCTATGCGTGGGATGACTAGGGCTTGTACTGCAGTTTGGAAGTCCTTAGCTGGGAAGAAGGGTTTAAGTTTCCTCAAAGTGTTGATTTGGGAATTAGCTCCCTTAGTTGCTTTGCTGATATGCTGCTGCATGTTGAGATTGGCGTCAAGTGTGATGCCTAAGGATTTCGCTGAGTCCACGATGGTGGGTTGGATATTGAGTGCGTTTAGGTGCTTGAGCCAGGATTGGGTGGTGGAGATTTTCGCAGGAGGTGAGATCAGAAGGAACTCAGTTTTCTGCGCATTAAGTTTGAGGTGATTATCGGCCAACCATGATTGGGTGTTTCTGAGCGTGGAGTTCAGAAGTTTGATGTCTTCCGGGGATTCTAGTTTGAGGTAGAGTTGAGTGTCATCAGCGTACATGTGAAAGTGTACATTAGATGCTTGAAGCAAGGTGGTGAGTGGTTCATGACTAGGTTGAACAAAGTGGGGGATAGGGAAGATCCGTGTGGGACACCTAATGTTACAGGTACAGATGAGGACAACACGTTGTTGATCTTGAACTTCTGAGACCGGTTATGTAAGAAGTAAGTGAACCATTTGAGAACAGTCCCAGATAGACCCATTCTGGTGTTTAACAGCTCAAGTAGATTCTCATGTTTGACGGTGTCAAATGCTGAGGAGAGATCAAGTAGGATGAGGAGGCAGGAGTCATTGTGATCAAGGATTTGTAGGGCGTCATCAATTATGTGCGTCATAGCAGTTTCCGTGCTGTGTCTTGCTCGGAAGCCTGATTGATGAGGGTTGAGGAGGTCAAACTGATCAATGTGATTTGTCAGTTGGAGTTGTACACATTTTTCCAGCAGTTTGGCCAAGGTGGGGATATTGGTGATAAGGCAGTAATTGTTTAGGTCGGAAAGGTCAGCTGTAGGTTTCTTGAGTATACGTGTGACTTGTCCTACCTTGAGGGAGTCGGGGATGAGTCCTTGTTGTAGGGAACTGTTAATGATTTTAGTCCAGAGTGGAAGGAGCAGGGGGGTGAAGTCTTTTACAGCATTAGCAGGTTAGGGGTCTGTGAGGTGATTAGAGGGTTTCAAGGTGCTGAGCAGTTTGTCAATTGATTCTTCTGAGTATGTGTCGAAAGACGACCATGCCGGGTTATTTTTAGGTTGAGTGGTAGTTCTGCTGATGGGGCTGGAGTATCGGTTTACATCATTGAGGAGTTCGCTTTTTATATTATCAGTTTTTTGCTTAAAGAAAGCAGAAAAGTCTTCACAGGATGGTATATTACTTGTTGTGCTGTTTGATTGTAGAGGTTGTTCCTTGGTTTGAGTTTTGACTAGTTCAAACAGTTTTCTTGGTCGATTTTTTGCTTGGTCGAGCTGGAGGCTGAAGAAGACTGTTTTCGAGCGCTTGATTTTCCTAAAGTAGGCGTTCCTCTTTTTCTTGAGTGTTCTAAGGTGCAATGCTGAGGGATTTGATCTCCAGGTGCGCTCTGCCATTCGCATGGCACGCCTATCTTCATTGAGTCTGCCGTCATACCATGGGTTCGAGATCTTGGTGGAGGCTCTTTTCAGTTGCAGTGGGGCGGCTTCATTGAATATTGAGGTCAGAGTTGAGGTATAGGTCAGTCAGAGATTTACGTCAGAGGCGCCGGTAGGGGGAAGGAGGAGGCTGCTGCTGTGGGAAGGCAAGGAGTTGGGGTTAAGCTTCTTCATGTCCCTTTTCCAGATCTTGGGTTTGGAGGGTTGAACCGGGTTAAGGTTCACCTTTTCGTTGATGTAGAATGTGATAATGTGGTGGTCTGACCAGTCATAGGGTTGGATTGCCCACAGTTGGGTAGAGTCCTCTTTGGCGATGATAAGGTCGAGGATAGAGCCTTCGTCATGTGTCGGGCTGTTGCAGATTTGGGTGAGATCAAGCGCATTAAGGAAAGATTTAAGACTATTCACCACTGCATCTTTCTGATCGTTCCAGTGGAGGTTGAAGTCACCCAGGTAGATTTGAGTGTTCTGCCGTCCGGAGTTCGTTGAAATCGTGTCCATGAGTTGTTGGGAGAAGGTGAGGTTGTCCCCGGGTGGGCGGTAGATGACATGTAAGGAGAATACAGGCTTGCCCCCACTGGTGATCTCGAGGCAGATGAGTTCACAGGAGGTGAGTGAGGGGACAGTGACTTTAGTCACAGAGAGGTTGTTCCTAAAAATGCATGCGATTCCCCCTCCCGTCTTGCTGTTCCTGTCGAGTCTAATGATGTGGTAGTTGGGGGGAACTAGAATGTCCAATATAGGTGTAGAAGATTCGGATAGCCAGGTTTCGGTCAGAATAGCTAGGTCAAGGTCCATTGTTATGATGAGATCCGCGAGGATGCATTTGAGTCTGGGGGTGAAGAGGGTGGTGGAGGGTTCTAGAGAGAGGGGGACTTTTCTAAGGTTCTTGGGGACAGAGCTTCTGTTGTTTTGTGTGGGGGGCCTAAGGTGATTTGAGAGAATCTTGGGTATGGAAAGGTGTGTGGTGGTTGTGTTGTTTAGGGGAGCTGGGACATATTAACGGAGGAGGGTGTGTATGCCGTGGTCCGAGAAGGGATTGAGGGCGCGTTGGGGGCGGTTGGTGTTATTGCGAGCGGGGATAGATAGCAATGTGGGGCATGTTGAGTGAGAGGGTCAGTGGGGCGGGTGGGGTGCTTGTTGAGCGCGGAAGTGGTGGTGGGTGGGGGATGTCTGGGGTGTATGAAGAGGAGTTCTTTGATGGTGTGAAGATCTTCTTTGACTTGTAAGAGGGTGAAGATAATCATGTCCAGTGTGGGATTAGGGATGGTGTTGGGGAAGAGAGCCGAGGGTGAATGATTGAATAGGGAACTGGCGAGGGGGGGGTGCGCTAGTGTTAGTGCAGGGTTCTGCGGAATTAGTAAGTGGTATGAAATTCGGTAGGTGAGCGAGTTTGGGGGTGAAAGGTGTGGGTGAGGTAGGGGGGAGGTTGGTGGTATAAGTGAGGGCATTGGCGGGAGGCAGTGAAGGTGAGTTGGGGGATGAGTATAGGCTTGAGATGGTGGAGGTGCATGGAGGGAGGTGGGGGCTGAGAATGGGGGGAGAGAGGAGGAGGGGATGTGGTAAAGGAGGTGGTGTGTTCTGAGAGACTAGTTGGGAGGGTGGGGAAGTGGGGACTGAGCGTGGGTAGGGAGATAGGGTGGGAGATGATCATGCTGTGGGGAAGGGGAGATGAGTTAAGGGCGGTGAGGGGTTCTGCGGGACTAGTAGGAGGTATGAGGTGGGGGGTGAGGGGGGTGTGGGTGTGGAGAATGTAAGAAGAGGAAGAGGAGTGCTCTATGCCTGTGGTTGAGGGGTGTGTAGTAGTTACAGTGGGTGGGTGAGTGACTAGAGCGTTGGGAGGAGAGGTGCGTGTCATTCTGATGCTGTGCTGGGTTAGGAGAGTTGGATAGGCGATTAGTGGTGGGGAGTGTTGTGTTGTCTGAGGAGCTAGGATAGGAGATCCGACTGTTGGAGATATGATCTTTGAGGGTAGGGAACAAATTGTCGAGTAGTTCAAGGTTCCTATCTGTGGATTGGCAAAGGATGATCCCGTTGTTGTAGATAGTGATGGTAGCTTTGCCTGGGAAGAGCTGGGATTGTGTGATAGAAATGTTAAACCATGGGCGGATTTTCTAGTGGTGGAGACAGTGAGAGAGACGAGGAACGCTTTCCTCCATTGTGCTCTACGTATGGTGTAGAAGATGATGTTGGTGCTCGTGGCTCCATTGATCAATGAGAAGTAGGTGTCCATGAAGGGAATTTCCGGGTGGGCCTTCAGGAAGTTGTGTTTGAAGCGTTTGGCGGTTTTTTGGTGAGCTCGGGTGGGTAGGTAATTTTATATGTGTGTTTGCCCGTGGGTTCCATGTTGGGAGAGGTGGTGTATTTATTTATGCAATTTTATGTAGTGCGGACTTTACCCGAAGGTGTCAGAGCGCTTACCAAAAGGAACAAATTAGAAGACAAGCATTAAGTTACAATGATAAAAGCGACACTAGTGCGCAACCAAAATACATGAGGTAGCAGTCGGTGCATTACAGCAGAAGAGTGATACGTGTGCAGGTTACAAAAAAACGTATAAAATACAAATAGAGGTAAAATACTGCAAAGAAAGGCAGACACTCCAGCACAAGAGCAAATGTTACGTAGGCAATGGTGGCACTTGTGCAAGTATCTATAGCAGGTAAAATGTGTGAGGTAGTAGACACTGTGTTACACGAGAAAAAAGTGATGAGTGCAAATTGCAAAAGGGAACAATACAGGTATTGGGATAACACTAAAAAATCAAACTACCAGAACATACTGGGGAGGAAGGTGTAGGTAGGTGAGGGGGGGTTTGAGCGGGTAGGTGTAGAACCATGCTGTGGGAGTAAGATAAAATAATAATATAACCAGAGTGGAAGACTAGTCTAAGATGGCCTCCAAAAAGGAGAAGGGGAGACAAGAATAGAAGTCCTCTGTCTATTGTAGTTACAGTTTAGTTTCCCTTTCTAATCTGAGGCAGGTCGCGTTAGTCCAGATGCTAGGAGGGGAGGAGAAAGTCTTATCTGTGTTTGGTGAACCCTGGCCGAGATGTTATGTAGCCACGTGGACATCTGGGGGCCATGGAGGCGATTTATTGCTCCAGGTTTATGGCCCCGGCCATTTAGGGCCGTGGAGAGACCAAAAATGAAAGGAAAGTCAGAGCTTACAATTTGAATGTAAATACCTTATATTCTTAAAAGTTCCTGACATCGGGGTCGACAACAAACACGATGGAGAAGTGTGGCTCACTGGTTAGAGCAGGCAGTCCCTGAAGCAGAGGTCAGACCCGGGACCAGGGTTCAATTCCTGACGCGGCAGGGTCTTGAGCTCAAATGTCCACAGACTCGATAATTCTCGCTTCGGTGCCTGGCCTAATCATGGGTTCACACTCTGCAACTCTGGGCATTAAGCTTGCTTATTCTCCACAACGGCCCCCCGCGGCGGGATGCCTGGCTTTCACCTTGGGGATGCCCTGTAGGGACTATCTCACAGGGAAAAGCCAGGACGGGTTCCCAAGGCAAGCGCTTAGAGACCCCTGGGTGATAAGCGCTATATAAATCCAATATACCATACAATACAATACAATACAACAGAACCAAGGTGAAGAGCCAGACTGTAGGTCTGAGCAGCAGGCAGGCACCCCCACGCCGCAGTACAGGCACTTCAAAGCAGAGCTGCACCGTAGCTTCAACAGCAGAGCTGCACTGTAGTTGCCCGATCATGCATGCAGGGCATACCGGAGAAGCCCTGAATGCCAAACTCACCAGTGTAGCAGCGGGCAGCTGGGGGGCAGTGGGGGGCTGCGAGGGGCTGCGAGGCAAAGACCAAGACAGCAATGCTGGTGTCAACTGCACTTTTCATTGTGTGGGTCAACCGATCTGCATATAATCTAGACATCAGTGCGCCAATAGTCGCCTTCAGGAGAGGGTTTACAGCGCAGAGAGACACATGATGAAAGTACTCCTCGCAGGGTCATTAAAGGTTATTTCCGAGCCCCGATGGTTTGCGTTCCACTGGGGCAGCCATTTTCTAATTTTCTGAAGTTCGGTGGAACGCACGCCGTGGCTGCTGTTTTTCTTTCTTAATCATTTACCCAGGCGCTTCTCAACACCTTCGGATATCCAGGCCCTGATATTCCGCCACTGAGAGAGGCGAGAGGTTGGTGGCGGGCAGCTGATGGGGCCAGGACGAAGGTGATGTCGTCGTCCAGAATCCGGCAGCCAGTGGGGCTAGGGCGACGGTGTCGGCTTCGGGAGCAAGAGCCCTTCCAGGTATCCACAATCCGGTGCAGGGGGGAGGGGGTGAGCTTCAGATCGTCCGCTGATCCTCCGTAGGCTCGAGGCTCGTCGGGAGCACGAGCCCTTCAAGGTATCCACACTCCGGTGCATGGGGGAGTGAGCTTCAGATCATCCACCGACCCTCCATAGGCTCAAGGCTCGTCGGGAGCACGAGCCCTTCAAGGTATCCACACTCCGGTGCATGGGGGGGGGAGGGGGGGAGCTTCAGAGCGTCCGCCGACCCTCCGTAGGCACGAGACTCGTCGGGAGCAAGAGTCCTTCAAGGTATCCACAATCCGGTGCAGGGGGGGAGGGGGTGAGCTTCAGATCGTCCGCCGACCCTCCGTAGGCTCGAGACATCCGAACCGATGGTCAACAGTCTTCCGCTGAGGGTGATGATGTCTCCAAGCGACCCGGACTGAGACGAGTGGCTAGCAGGTCCCAACCATCCGCCGGACAAGGTAGGAAGAGATGAAAAAGATGCTGGTTACAATCCTGTTACTTTCATGTGTTCGGTTCCACGGAGCGGTGGGTGCTGACATGGATAAGTTCAGAAAGTGGGATCCCAAGCACTAGGAGCTCTTAGCAAGCTCCTGCTCCGGCGGCCATCCACCATTTCATATGTTGGAGGATCAGATTTCAACCAATCAGAGGCCATACATAATCGATCTACAGCTGTTGCCACAAAAACCAAGCACCCTGCTTTTCGTAGAGTCCTTTTGGTTTGTGTATCATCAATGAAACCTAGCAGCATCATTAGGGGTGTAACAATGACCAGTGTTCTTAAAATACCACCCAATTCCTCCATCCCCACAATAGAAGATTTATTTAAGGACATGTAAAAAATGCATGAAGTAATTCTACCTGATCCACCCCACATCACCTATATTTCCCATCTGATCCATCTATCTATTTATATATCTTTGCTGGGGTAAAGTAAAGATTGAAAAATATCTTAAAATGTTGTGTCCTCAAATTTGATGAGAATTATATCTTTTCACCAATTTGGATAAATTCCTGTAAAAATAACCCATCCTTCTCAAATCTTAAACACCACTTTAGGTTCTGAGCCTCCAAATCATCCGCTTGAGTCTGTATCAGCAGATCATATAGAATACCAATTCTATGTCTGTGTCTCACTGCCTCAGTTAAGGGGATCGTGGTCATGACCCTAAAGTCCTTTGTTCTTTTAGTTAAAAAATCTAAGATTCCTATAGTTTTAAAAAGGAGCTAGTCTGGAATTCGATGTGGAATTCTCCAAGTATTTCAATACCCTTTTGTCGCCATCTTTCCATAACTCTATCCTGAAAAATAAAAGGTAAAAATCAAGATGTAGATGTATACAAACTAATCCTACTCCGCTGAAGTCATTGTCTAACCTGATTTCATACCTTGCCTTACACCCAGCTCATTTCCCCATTTATATTGTTTATTTTCACAGGGACCACAACCTCATTGAAACCAAATGTAGCCGGCTCAATTCCCCACCAGGACCATCGTGTCCTTTCCTCCTGTTTCCAGGTAGTGTGGCTCACTGGTTAGAGGCAGCAGACCCGAGAGCAGAGGACGGCCCGGGACCAGGGTTCGATTCCCGGCGCGGCAGGTTTCTGGACCAGGGTCAGCGGACTCGATAATTCTCTCGCCTCGGTGCCCACTCTGATCAGCGATCACACTCGGCATTTCTGGGCATAAGCTTGCCTCATCTTCACTAACGGCCCCACCAGACCGCCGGGGATGCCTGGTCTCACCCTGGAGATACCCATTAAGGGACCATCTCTCAGGGAAGCCAGGAAGGGTTTCGCAGCGGTCGAAGCGCGGAGATACTCCCCCGGGAGTGATTCTAGCGCTATATAAACACGCAAATTAAATTAAAATTACATTTTAATGCTAATAACTCCAAAGGTAAACCAATACACTCTTAGACCCTTGATCACCCGGTCAATCCAGTTACTAAGCAGCCGGCTTTTGCCCTACAAGCACCGTTTTTAGCCAACACCATTGCTGTTCTATCCCAACCACCTCCCATAGCTTGCTAACTGCTTTGGCTCTCACGGTTCCCCTTTTGATGGTTTTTCCCTTCAGGACCCAATGTGCAGGCTTCCACATTCGGGTAGTTCACCGTACCATCACCAGCATGGATCACAGTCTTCCTTACTTCCTAAGGGAATCTAATTTCCTTGTCTCAGGGCCATTGCGCCACCTGGAATCCCTTAAGGAGGATTTCATTCTTCCACAAATACCTGCTAGTACTGCTCTTGTCAATGGTCACTTAATCTTTTATCACGAGTGTTGTGCATGATTTACCACAATTGTCCACAGTAATTTTTAAATACAATTGCGTTTGACTTTGCGCCTGGTGCTAATTTCAATCCCGCAACTCCATTCTTCTACCCACACCTGCAAATACCGCTCTCATTCGTGGTCACTTCACCTATTATCATGAGTGACATGCATGAATCACGACAAATCACAAGTATCCACAATATTTACTCTGAAATGCACTTTGCCAATTGGGAAGTAACATAGTTAAACACTTATTATTTTTCCTTTTTTCCCCTTTCCCTTCCTTCCTCATTTTTCAATGTGCTCTCAATGTGGTTTGTAGTTATGTAAAAGTTGATATTTCAGGCTGACAGTATCACTGTCCTGATAATGATACCAGTTACTCCTTGAATGGGATCGAAACGTCGTTGACCTTAAAAACACCGTCCACACAAACAGATCTATTTATATGTGTTACGGCTGTCGCTATTTATCATGCTTGTCCTATTGTGTACAATTAAGAACGAGCAAGCTTTTCTGTTCCACCTGACTGTATTTATATGTGGTTATGTAAATTGTCACCTTGTCACCTTGTCACACTTTGTATATTGTCTTGTTTCGAATACAGGATTGTATCCCACTGGATATTACAATTGTCCCGTGACAGAAAACGATTTACCCTAATTAAATTGCACTATCCGTCTGGATAGAACATATAGAATAGATTCTGTTCTATACTTATTACTTGTTTTGATTTTTTCCTCTAGTAAGGACCATTGTTCTCTGTAAATAATATAAGAAATTCCGAGACACTCTGTAAAAAGCCTTTTTTGACATCTAAAAAGATCAAACCAAAAGGCGCTTGTTGGACATCTGCAAGATTGAATAGTGTAATTCCCTCCTAATATGGTTGACAATACCTCTTCTGGGAATGAAGCCATGTTGAGTATGCAAGACTACAGGCGCAAATACCCTGGCTGTCTATTTGCTAAAATCTTAGTATAGACTTTTCCATCACAGTTCAATAGTGATATAGGCCTATACAATCCTGGTAGAAGTGACTTATCCTTTTTTATTGAAAATGACTATATTAGCTAATAACCAAGTGGGAGCGATCTGTCCTTGCCAAGCCTGTTGAAATAATAACAGCATGTCATATTGTAATTCTGAAAAAAATTGTAAAAAAAATTCCAAAGTGAGCATATCTGGACAAGCAGTGTTTCTGTAGACAAAGAGCTTATAGCTTCAGAGAGTTCCTCGAGGGATAGGAGCCTCAAGAGCAGCTTGATCATCTTCACTTATTTTACTTTTAAGATCTCAGTTGGAGTAACAACTACTCTCCCCGTTGGGTCTTCAATGGCATTCACCCCCTTTCCAATCACTTTTAGCCTGATTTAGTGAGCCTGATTAGTCTCACTAAAAGTTTACCAGTGACCTCACCATACTCATATCATTCCATTTATTACATATGATATTTCATTGCAACTTCCTTGCTGAAGTACTGAATAATTTTGGCTTTCTAGGCAGGTCTTTCTGTACCTCAACTGTACCTCAAACTGTTTCCTGGCTGCTTTTAATCTCTGTACTAATTTGCCCTCCATCTCACAAAGTTCCTCGTACAAGACCTGGTGCTCTCTCTTTCTCTGGTTCTGCAAATGTAAACCGAAGCTGAGAGCCTTCCCTCTGATTTCCGCAGTACTCCTATTAATTTGCAGAAACTGTTCTAACCCTCATCTAATATGACTAGCAAATGATGGTTCAAATAATAACTTTCTATCAAACCTAAAACTCTGGTGGGTCCTAGTGAAGCCGAAAACCAGAATCTGAAGTATCAGTGGATTATGATCTGAACATACTCTGGGAAACATCTCTATTTTAACCTCAGAAGCATACATCAAATAAATAAAAACATAATCTAATCTCGCCAATGTATTGCATGGGAAAGAATAAAATGTAAAACCTGGGTCTGGATACTTATACTTAACCCAAATATCTGTGAGTCCATAAGTGTGAGACATCGTAAAGCTATAAAAACCATAGGTTTCCTCCCTGAGTACTTGCGTCCCCCCATATTAAGGTCACCACAAAGCACCAAAAGCACTGGCCATGAAGCCAGTTCTACATTAACCACATGCGCGCTGCTCTTATTACTCTGGTATGCTGACTTTTTTAAAAACCCATTGTTCATGACGAGCTGGGCTCGTCATCAGTGTTTGAGGGAGGCTACACCATGACGAGCCCAGCTCGTCATCAGCCTCGAAGGGGTTAAGTAGCTCCAAAATGTTGGCTTCATTAATATTAGAACCATATATTGAACATAATGTGAATCTGGCGAGACCGATGCAATATCCCACGACTGACCAGCATCCATATATTTATCTACCAAAGTCTGTCCCGCAGTACATATAGCATGCTTTGTTAAATTAGCAACCCCACGGTTTGTTGTACTTTGTTGTGTACAGGTTAGTGGTGTGAACCCTAATTCCATCAGTAGTCCCTGCTTCCCCCATGGAATATCGTTTCCTGTATACAGACAAGATCAGCTTGCATTGACCTCAGCCCAAGAGTCACTCTATTTTGCTTATGTCAATTCAACACACAGATATTTATATAGCAAATACATAACCTCAGGACAGTCATTGTATATCCTCCTTGGCAATACAGTGAGTGCCCCAAGCTTTTTGCATTTTTGTAATTAATTTGCGACCTTCAGCCCATTAAACCTCCTTAAGAATATTAACTGTAGCTTGCCCTTAGTTCGAAATTCACGTGTCCTACATAACAGTATGCTCCTGTCTTGCTTATACCTTCTGAAAAAATTGCTTTTTCTTACCCCCTCTCCACTCATGCATCAGGTGCCCCCACCAACCCCTGCCCGCCCTCTCTCTCCACCCTCCCCCACCTCTCCCCAAAACCACCTTCCACCAAACCCACCTTTCAAGGCAATAGGACCAACTAGGCCCATTGTGCTGGATTGCGATCCTCCAACCCCCCCGGGCCCCAAACTTTAAACTAACAAATCATTGAACCATACAAATACCCAAGAACAGTAATCCTACCCTTCCCTTTTGTTCCAGCATGACTGTACTAACCTAAAGTAGCCAGAGTTGCCAACAATTCCTTTGCCTGTAGTTCAGGAACAAAGGGTTGTGCTTTATCTTTAACAATAATTTTAACCTTTAGTGGATTCAGTACAACAAACTTGAGCCTTCTTGCTTTGAAACAGCATGATTAACTATCTAAATTGCCACCTCTTCTCCACCGTAATCTGACAATTATCTGGCCTGACAAAGAACTCATAACCTTTTCCTGGCCTTTTGGGCCTTCTGGACATGCCAAATTGTACAAGGCTTGGTGCAGTAAGAAGTTGTTCAGACATATTAAAACTGCCCTAGGTTTTACACCCACTTTGCCAGCCAGAGAATTCATTTTGAATGGAAAATGATGAGCTTTCTGTATAAGGGCATTTAGAAGTTTTAATGTTTGTAATCCTAACTTTACTACTCCTAAATATCTTTTGTGAATACCGAAAGTTGTAAAGTTAGGATTTTGTCTCAGTTTAGGAGTAGTAAAGTTAGGAATCCTAACTTTACTACTACTAAATGCTTTTTGTGAATACTGAAAGTCGTAAAGTTGGGATTTAGTCTCAGATTACTTCTGTGAATCAGGCCTAATCTGTTTTAGGGCCTTATTAATGGGCTTTTTGCCTTAGGGCAGCCCCGCAGGCCTCTCTGCAGAGCTGCCATACGGCAAAACAAAAGGGCAGGAATGCGCTTCATCTATATGATGTGGCACATTCCTGTCCTTTTCCCCTGCACCAGCAGCAACTTTTCCACCATGGTACAAGTGTGCCTGTGTTGCAGGGATGATTGAGATTTTGTGCAAGAAGGGACCTTTCCTGAACAAAATCAATCCATTTAGGCGCTTTCCTTTTCCTATGTGTACTGCAGAATGCAGAACACATAGAAAAATGAAAGCACACGGAAAAATGTTTTCATTTCTCTTCGTTGTGCCTCCCTAACGCCACCCCTATGGTGGCGTTAATAGCATATAATCTTTATTGCTTGATTACTTAAAATCATTGCAATCACAGCATCATAATTCACCAAGAAAAACACAGTTACATTTTAAAACAAGAGATCTTCTCTTCACATGATACAAAAAGCAATCCCATAATTACAGTTTAAAACCTTGTTAATAAACCCAAATCTAGCCACCTTACATCTCAAATTACATAATACAGTTTAAAGTGACGGTGTGCTTTACATACTTTTCCATAGATATCACAAGGAAATAATATCAACCAATAAACATTCATTTCCCATCCTTTCAAATGTTCTAATGTGCAAAAAGTGCATCAATTTGCTGCGATGGTAACCCCGCTGATATTACATTTCAAATTAATACCATTGTAACAAAAAATATTCAATTAGTCAAAATTATAAATCATTAAAATCAATAGCACCAAGGTCATAAAATTAGAGGGGATCTACCCTATATTAAACATTTATCTACTGCCATTAAATATTTTGCCAATTGACATAGTAGTGGAACCGATTCACCAGGCAATGACATGATTAATGCCTGTCGTGCAGATCTCACACCACTCATCAGAAAATAAGGTCTCAGAAAAAAACGTCTAAGATTAGTCAACTTCGGGCATACACATACTATATGTACAAGAGTTTCTTGTGGCCAACCGCAGAATCTACAATAAGAGTAAGACCACTGTTTAATCCAAGAACGAGTGCCCTCCTTTGTTAGGTTTAAACCCATACGCAGCCTCAGAAACATTTTTTTAAACTTTACAGAAAAGAAGACATTTAAATATGGCTGAACACACGGGGATTGATATGAATTGATCACGTACCATGCATAGTTTTTTCGGCTAAAGGAATTTTATCCAATTTAAACGACTCCGCTTTGATGTGCTTTTCTAAAATTAATTTATAGTTAGGCATTTTCAAAGCTGGCAGTTCAATTTCCAGGCCGGTATCTTGTAAGGATGCTAAAATATAAGCTCTCCATTTTGCAGTGTAAGCAGATTTTTCAATTTCTTGGCAACAAATATTCCCCAAAGATGCCGGGCTGATGTTGATAAAAACAGCCATACAATTTAGGAAAGATCCTTTTGATACCAGGCACAGTCTTTGGAGACCGAATTCCAATCTAATTGCTGCTTGACACACTGACCTGTGAATTTCAAAGGTTGCTTTAAAAACCTTAACAATCAGTAAGTCAAGCAATTTCACATCTTTTCCTCTAGTAATCGGAGAATCGTAAATGAGGCTAGGTTGTAACTTGGCTTTAACTACTTTCAGAATAAACTCATACGATTTAACCATTTAAAAGCATGGATCAACGTCACAATCTTGGCCCTTAAATCTTTAAGATGAAATTTAAAAGACATATGATTATCAAATATTACCCCTAGGTATCTATATGTCTTAACCATTTCAATTGTGCCTGCTCTGGCTTTCCAGGAATTAAACGTCTGTTTAACTACACCAATTTTCATCACTTTTGTTTTTTTGACATTCAGTTCAAGGCCATTCTGCTGTATATAATCAGCAAATGCAGAAATAAGTCTTTGTAGGCCGATAGGGGTATGGCTCGCCAAGATCGTATCATCAGCATACTGGAGGTAGCCAATTTGCACTCCCCCAATCCTAGGAGCATGCTCATTGACAACATCCAAGTGCTGTGAAAGGTCTGATAGAAATAAATTAAATAAGCAGGGGGCAAGAACACAGCCCTGCTTTAGGCCATTATATGTTCTGATCATCATTGATAAGCAGTTACCCTCCCCAATCTTAACTTGAACCCAAGTGTTAGCATACAGAAGTATAATAGCTTTCAACAATTTCATTGGAATTCCCAGATCTGACAGTTTTTTCCATAACAGGTTTTGAGGCACAGAATCAAAGGCTGCCTTAGGATCAATAAAAGCAATATAGAGATTTTGCTTCTTCAAGACAGCCTTCTCCGCAAGCAATGTTAGAGCCAACAAATTGGTGATAGTGGATTGCCTTTTCTGAAACCCAGTCTGATTGACTGGAATAATACTCCCCTTAGTAGACCAGTCTTCCAGGTCTATTAGAAGACAGGAAGCAAACACCATTGCATCGACATCAGTCAATGAGATTAAACGATAATTAGCGGGGTTTGAAACCGTACCACTTTTATAAATTGGTTGCACTATGCTACCTTGCCACGACTCTAGAACAACCCCCAATTTCAAAAAATCCCTAAATAGATTATGCAAAACGCCTGCCCACAGATTACTATTAACAAGAAACAGGGCATTCGGTAACCCTTTAGGTCCTGGGGCACCATTTGCTTGCAGCCCTCGTAACAGGGTCAGTACTTGGAATTTCTAAATCAAGTTTTAGATCAGGACTAGAATCAATAGCATGATCATTAAGGTTCAGATCGGGGCACTCTTCATTGCCCGCATAAATTGATCATATTTTATTTACCTCACTGAAGCCAACCTATCTGAGTTTTTTCCCACCCCAGCCTATACACCATACATATTGGATATAAACATTACACAACTCGGTTCAGATATATTTACAGAAAAAGCCCTTTTGCCGCCCATTACGAGGTTATTAATAACCCCCCAAAATTGTTTTGCATTATTTTGCTTAGTGGCAGATAATAAGCTATTCCAGATCCCCGTTTGATATTTAAGTTTTGCTTTCCATATTTCTTGTTTATAGGTCTTCTTAAGTTCCTTCAGTTTTTCTTTATACACTGTGTAGGTCTGACAAAATATATGGGCATATGCCTCATGAACAGCTCTATTGAGTACTTTCTTTAACCTTAATAATTTGGGGGAAACCATATTTTATGTATATTCAGATTGGTATTAATTTTCCTGATCTTACCAGTAGAAAATTTCCCCACACTAGACTCTGTGATAAAATTCTATTTAATAATCATATCACCCTGGGTGCCCTGATCACTTTCCTTAATCAATGCCTGAGTCGTTTGCATAATATCCTCCTTTTTGGCTAGATTCCAAACCAGCCTCCTCAGGTTGTATGCCGAACATGCCGAATTGGGAACATCCTTAGATTTTAAAAGACTTTCTACCCAAAAATTTAATTTCACAACCTGGGGTTTGTGGTCACTTTCTGGCCGGCCCATTACCTTATATTCAGACACATGCGGTCTCATATTGTCCGAAATAAATGTATAATCGATGATTGAACCTTGCTTAGAGTTCTTAAATGTGGAAATAGGTCCAGATTTTTCTTTTATCTGACACAATATCACAACAATCCTTAGCTAAACCTCCAAAATTAAAGTTATATTCTGAGTACCGAAATAATTGCAAATTAAAATCACCCGGTACTATTAGACCAGCATCCGGGTATTGAAGTATTAAAACACTCAGTATATTCCGAAGGATATACAACTGAGCAGACTTATCTTTACTTGCACTCAGATATATGTTAAGAAAAACTAACCATAGATCAGAGGTATTTCCCGCAAGGCATTGCAACCAACCCATATTAAAGTCTACCGCTTCCACAGTTAGATTTAAATTAGCTGCGATATAACACGACAATCCACATTTTGCTCGGCCAAATTTATTGGATTTTACTGCCGGAATACTATATTCATTAAATCCGGACAACGGGGTCATTTGTTCACACCATGTTTCTTGAAATAATAAAAATTGAAATGAGTTTAAAAAAGATATTGTATCTGGATCAGACAATAAATGATGCAAACCGTGGACATTCCAGGAGCATAGACCAATTTCATTTATTTTATCTTCAATAACACCAGTTGCTCAATTCCTGTCTATTCGGGGCACCTTTGCCAGTGATGCTGGCAACCAAGACCAATCCTCCATTCTCACATTGTTTTTGGGTAACCACTCGCAAAGACGACCCCCCTTACTGAGGAGTGGTAATCAACAAATCAGAACTGCAAGATTGAATATTTGTTGAGCCTACTGCACCTTTAAGCACCGGATTTAACTTAGTACCTTCATTAATTTTACAACCCATATCCATCTTAAGGGCCAATACCTTCAAGATCGGGGGATATTGTACACAGTTCCAAATCTCGACCTTGATTCCACAGTCCATAAAATTCAAACTGGATCACAAAATCTTAGTAGCAATATCACTTGATGACCAAGTGGTAATAGTAGACTCACGCGGAGTATTGGGCTGAACCTGTCTAAATTGGACTGACACCAAATCAGAAGATTTAATAAATGCTAAATCAGGCATAGTTGAAATAATTTTCAATAGTAAACCTCGGGGTCCCTGAGATTCATACAGCGGGTGCATTACTAGTTTAGTGTCCCCATTATTACTACTATGCTCCTGTCTGCCACATAAGGGGCTTAGTAAACCTGAGTTAATTTCTTTAGATACGATAGATTCAGGAAACAATTGTGCTGGGGGTTGACACTGGCCAGTGATAAGTTCTAGCGTTTCTACCTTGCTTAACCAATTCCGAATATCCCCAGCCTCGTCTTTAAGCAAAGGACCTAACCCCTGGGGTTCATTAACCAGTTTTGTCACACATTCTGTATTTTCAAATCTGTTTTTATGATATCATTTGGTTTAAGAACATCAATTATTTTTACCATTCATTGATCCCTGGTCACAGACCCTTATAGGAAATGGCAGAGCAACAGAGGGATCTCCATCTACTACTACTGTGACCTGTGGTGGGCATTTCTTAACATCCAGTTTAAATATGGGATAATAATCCCTGGACTTTACTGCAATAGCTGCTAGCGCAACTGCACTTCTGGCGATTTCGCTCTTTCGGCAACTTTTTCCTTGACCGTTTAGATAGCGAATGTTTAGCGGCTCCGGCCGCGTTGTGAAATGTTTAGCGGCTCCGGCCGCGTTGTAAAATGTTTAGAGGCTCCGGCCGCGTTCAGAGATGTTTGGCGGCTGCAGCTGCGAGAAGAGATGTTTAGCGGCTCTGGCCGCGTTGTGAAATGTTTGGCGTCTCCCGCCGCGAGAAGAGCTGTTTAGCGGCTCCGGCCGTGTTGAGAGATGTTTAGCGGCTTAGGCCGCTTTAAGAAATGTTAGGCGGATCCGACCGCGTTGAAAAATGTTTGGCGGCTCCGGCCATGAGGAAAATGTTTAGCGCTCCAACGCCTGATTTCCAATACCAGAATGCGAGATTTTAGGTTTTGATGCATTACCAGGTTTACGATCCCTCATAATCTTTACTACTACTAAATGCCTATTGTGAATACCGAAAGTCGTAAAGTTAGGATTTTGTGGCAGATTACTTTTGTGAATCGGGCCCATCGTGTCTTAGAGCCTTATTTATGGGCTTTTGTCTTAGGGCAGTGCCGCAGGCCTCCCTACTGCACTGCCCTACAACAAAACAAAAGGGCATGAACAAGCCTTATCTATATGATACGGCGCATTCCTGTCCTTTTCCCCTGCGCTGTCAACCTCAGCACCATGGTGCAAGGATGCCTATGTTGCGGGGATTATTGAGATTTTGTGCAGGAAGGGATCCCTCCTGCACAAAATCAATCCATTCAGGCGCTTCCCTTTTTCTATGTGTGCTGCACAATGCAGCACACATAGAAAAATTAAAGCACAAGGAGAAATGTTTTAATTTCTCTTCATTGCGCCTACGTAACGCCACATCTATGGTGGGGTTAAGTTCTGAAGCATTCCCAGGCTTACGTGCCAATAGGGCCTCATACATGAGGCCCTTAGTCTTACAGTACCAGTCCACAGGGTATAAAGTTAGGGGAGAGGGACAACATACCCAAGCAGAAGAAAGTTTAAGCTACAGATTAGTACAGATATAGGAGGACATCAGCTACAGAATTAAGAAATATAAAAAAGGGATAATGCACGGAGGGATACCAAAAATAAATATTAAATAGAATGAAGAGCATTACGTCACAGTATTAGGAAAAATAACTATAATGGGAAGAGGTAAAAGTTTGCGAAATAAATAATATTAACGAGAACTTACTGGAGCCAGCAGAGCCGTCTGCTATGGCTGCAGCGCTGATAGTGGAACTTCCACCTGCTGCGGCATTGCTGGTTGCACCCTCTCCGGCCCGAACTTCTGATGCCCTTCGGTGCTGATGTAGGAAATAAAGAAGATAATACAAACAGATTATTGGTACAATTAATCTCTCCTAGTAGATGTTCTGACAGGAAAAGGCAAACGCAGTAACATATTGATATTATACTTTTCTAAACCAGATTGCCTATATTATCGAGTTGACCTATTCCTTATTTCTGAAACCTTACCTAAGCCTTATCCGAATTCCATAAACTACATTTGGAAATACTAATGCATTGCAACAAATGATCTTTGCTTCACAAATCACACCCCTTTCATGGACCTAATGAGTCAGTTTCCTTTTTCAATTCATAAATTCATATTTTGCATAGTACATCAATGGAGATTGCTTGGGACTGTACAAGCTACTCAAAAAAAGACACAGAGAATGCTAACTCACTGATGTTGTATTACTACTACTACTACCAAGTACGTTAATCTCAGTGACAGGAAAACAGAGGAGTCTGCATAACTTCTTAAATAATCAGCCCAAGAGAGCACCATCAGCAACGATCAGAACTAGGTAGCACAGAGCACCTTGCTCTCTCAAATTAGATCACACAATATTCATAATATTATGTTACATGACCTTAACTTACCTCTGCGTGTGAGCGGTATGCTATTTGTAAAATAAATTGGCATTATAGGATAGGAAACAACAATATTAGAAATCATTAATTACCAGCACTTGCCAAGCCCCACAGCCTGGATGCCCATCAGGTCAAGCAGTTCCCTCTCTCAGTCCAGGATATTGCCCCAGTGGTTTGTCAGCCGCTGCTGGGTGCACCAAACCCAAGTAAGTAGGCTAATGCAATAGCGCACACTCCCCTACAGCAGCCGACACTCCTGCAGGTCATACCCACTCCCTGGACTGCCGCCTGCTACCAGCATAGAGTGGAGGTGGAGCTGCACAAAAAAACGACTGCAGCCACCTCCTCTTCACTAAAAATGGGGCAAGGCTACACTTCTTGGCGGTGCCACCAGGTTGTGCGGTTTGTGACACCCCCTGCACTGACGCCACCTCTCCCACACTCTGCCATGGCGCTGGGTGGAATATAAAAAAAAGAGAAAGACTGGAGGAATAGAAATTAGCAGAAAACTAATAAATGAACCAAAAAGTCTCAGAAAACAAAAAAAGAGGCAAAAGCATAAAATACACCAACACAAATACACACCATGGAAATAAATATAAAACAGGAGAAAGTAAGATGGATAAATTAAGGATGGCAAAGATATAGTTTAGATTAAAAAGTAGGCCCAGCACCATGCACAGAATAGGAAAAACAAAATGGCCGTGTGCACGGACATCTGCTTGGTGCTATTTGTGTTCACATTGTAACATGGCGCTTGCTACTTGCATCAATCAGCGCAAACGGGTGGCAGAGCACAACTCCGCCTACTTGAGCGGAGTTAGGCTGGGGTTTGCGGAGTGTTGTTTTCACTCTGCAGAGTTCGTGTAGCGGAACTCCCCCTCCACTAGTAAATATGTGTAATCCATGCAGGTATGAATGGCATGTTATTTATGTGTCATAGCTTCAGTTAAAAGTGTGCCTTTGTCAATCCAAACAATGTATCTGACACAACCAACATGTGCAGCAATAACTATTATATGAACCAAATCAACATTGACATTATGATGTCATCAATGCAATGTACAACATTTTAATCAAAATGTTGCTGCTGTCAACTACATATGGAGATAAATAAGTAAATAATAAATATGTGTATTAATTTATTTATGTATTTATCAAATGAAAAAAGCGCTCTGCCATGCAAAGGGTATCCTAGATCAGACCAAATAACAGAGAAAGAGTGACACAGAAAGATCTAAGGTCCTAAAAAGAAAAATAATGAAGGTCACCTAGGAATAATCAGGAACCAAGACTCAACTGATTTTTTGGGGAAGAGCCAGGTCTTGAGCCCCCCCCCTAAATTGTAACAAGTCGGTCATAGATCTCAATGAAAGAGGAAGTGAGTACCAAAGCTTGAATGCGCTGACCATAAAGGTTTGGGCACCTTGCCTGGATTTCCTAAACCTGGTCACACATAGAAGATAGGCTGATGTAGAATAGAGAGCTCTGTTAGGAATATGTCTTCTAAGACACTTAAGGAAAGGTGCAGGATCAGTCCCCTGAAGAGCCTTGAACGCAAAGCAGAGAGATTTAAACCAGACTCTGCTTGAGCGTTAGCCAATGTAGCTCCTTTAGAGCCAGGGTGGTAGACGTTCTCCAAGGTTTGTTGAGGGCCAGTTTAGCTTCTGCTGATTAAACCCTTGACAGGTGATATAATAGGTACTCTGGTGCAGTCAACACAAATGAATTAAAGTAGTCAAGGTGACTAAGAATGACATTGCAGACTACTAAAGCTCTAGAGGAGTAAGGAAGCACCAGCAGGATCTCCCGCAGAGATATTATGTGCGCGAAGCATGTGCCGACAACGGTATTCACAGGACTCTTTAGATTAAGAGGGTCATTACGATGGCAGACAGAAAAGCCCTCCGACCGCCGTGGCTACGGAAATAAAAATGCCTGCATGTTCTTTGGCAAAACCAGAGGTCACATTACGATGCAATGATTGCAAAATACGACCGCAGCGGTTGGATTCCACAAAAACCCATCCGCCACGGCCAGAAAACCAGAAAATCCCACCGTGCAAGACAGAAATACTGCAGAAAGCACCAAAAACACTGATCTACAAGCGGAATGACCGCAAGTGAAAACTAGGTGTTATATCCATACCTAGGTGTTACATTTGATGACAGTTGCTCATGGGCCCCCCAAAGGAGGGCGAAGAGAAACGCCATGGAATGTTCCACATGCGCGGTTCTCGATTTTGCTCGAAGCTTGGGTGCCAAACCTGTGCACACAATGTTAAAAATATACAAATTTAAGTGTATTGCTATTGTGAATTATGGCTTCGATGTTTGGGGATATAAAAATTGCATAGAGCTTCAAACTGTGGAAAATACATTTTTAAGAAGCCTGCTTTCAGTCCCCCAATCTACTTCTTCGTACATAATTCATGAGGAATTGGGTATTGGCTATGTGGCGATCTAATTAAAATGTCCCCTCTTCTCAAATGGATCTCAATCTGGTGTAATCTGGAGTCAGCACTAAATCAAGATTTCATCCGAGATTGTAAGGCACTAGATAGGGCTAGCAACATCACATGGCTGTGTAATGTGAAAGGTATAACAAGGGTGCTTGGTCGCCCAGAGGTATTTGATAACCCTGATATTTTATGTAAAAAAGATTTGGTTTGGGCCAAGACATCATTCTTATGTTTAGCATCTGCAGAAAGAGAGGCCACTGAATTATCAAAACCTACCGCCCGCGCGCACCAGATTTTAAAAACATCTTATTTAATGGAACCTTATCCGGCCACAGTTAACAAGCTCCATCATAATTTTCTCTTGACAAGACTGAGGTTTAGCCTTTTATATTTTTTATTAGCCGAACCTTTCGGCTGGAATAAGATAGAGGATTTGAGACCATGCCCTTGTCATAACTTCTCAAGGCAAGATACCTTGCACTTTGTTATGTTTTCCGACTATTATCTGCAGATTCGCAAGCGTTTTATTTTCCCAATTTTAAAGGATAAAGGCTTCCTGCAGGTTAGGCCGGCTCTTACCTATCTGCAGATGTTGAATAGCCTTTGGGAAACTTTTAATATTGCCAGCTTTTTAGCAAC
The DNA here is from genome assembly GCF_964263255.1 of Lissotriton vulgaris. Classification (NCBI taxonomy): domain Eukaryota; kingdom Metazoa; phylum Chordata; class Amphibia; order Caudata; family Salamandridae; genus Lissotriton; species Lissotriton vulgaris. The sequence goes on from NC_141687.1 coordinate 1,423,045,501, forward strand.
AGCAGTTAGAGCAAGGAAAAGAAGGAACTATTAAAAGAATGCGGGCCTCTGGATTTCGACTTTTTACCATGTATATTTATTTCCTAATTTTGTAATATTCTGCCTTATTCTTATTGATATTTTTGTTACATCAGACATTTGTGGTATCATATTTTTTAGAGCGAAATTTGACTCTCCCTTTTATAATATGTATTTTAAATTCTTTGGATGAAATTTTACACATGTATTTTATCTATCATTTATTACTGTAATTCTTGGCTCTATGTGATGGGTATTTTAACATGCTTTTGTGATTTTGAATAACCGAATAAAGTGATTTTGACTGACTGACTATGATAAGATGGCGGAGCAGGCAGAATGATCATTGTTTCCGATTGCTGCGGTTGCGTAAAAAGATAAATGGCAGAGCTGGCGGAACGATGATTGTGTTCAGACCGCTGCCGTCGCGCGGAAAGTAGAATGGTGGTCGAATGCAACCACACCACAAGGCCTCCAAGTGTGGCTGTGCTTTTCTGCTGCCCTCAAAAACATTTAACACACCCATATGACACACCCCCATGGCATTGAAAAACAAAAAATCCCAGGTCAACATAGAGAACACACCCACACCTGACATGAATACCCCATTTTAACACTCCCACATAGCTCAGTATAAAACCAACCCCTTCCCTGACTAGCATCCTTTGCACATCTCCAGCAGTGAAGGGCCAAACACCACAGCAGAAAGGAGAAGCAAATCATCACACATCACGCCATCACAACCATCCACACCAACAACACCAACACACACCTCACACATCTGCACCACAACCTTCCCACCTGCGCTTGTCACCTATTTGCACATCACACACTATAGCACAGAAAAAAATGCCCAAATTCACAGACAATGAGTTGTTAGTGATGGTAGACGAGATAATTAGAGTAGAACCACATTTGTTTGGAAGCATGGTCCAACAGACAGCACTAGTCAGAAAAAATCAAATGTGGGAAAGGATAGTCAACAAGGTCAATGCAGGAGGGACCACTCTGTGCACACTGCCTGACATCAAGAAGAGGTGGCATGACCTAAAGACTAGGGTGAAATACTGTGCCAACAAGAACCATAAGGCGGTTCAGAGGACTGGAGGTGGCCCTCCTATTCCACCACTAACATTCACTGTATGGGAGGAAAAAGTGCTTGCAATACTGCATCCAGAGAGTCACACAGGAATAGCTGGGGGAGTGGAGGCTGGTAAGTGGCAAACAAATGTATCCCATCACACTGCCATGTACTGTCTTGCACAACTGTAAAGCTGCACTTACAAGACCTAAATACACTTATGTACAACACACTCTTCCCAACACATGTCTCACATATCTACCATTTCCTTCCTCTGATTCACCTCAAAGGTAGCTAGCAATATTTCCATGGGGGTATGTGTACAGGTAGCCAGCACTACAACTCCCACCAGGCACCCTTGTCCCACAGCTGAGCAGGATGGAACACTCCCCCACCCAAGAGCCATGTGTAACTTATTCTATTCCTCTGCTCAACTTCACAGGGGGGTAGCTTTCTTAACAGGGAGGGGGTGTGTGTTCAGGCAGCCGGCACTACAGCTCTCATCAGGCAACCCCTTGTCCTACAGCTGAGCAGGATGGAACACTCCCATCACCCAAGAACCATGTGTACCCTATTCCATTCCTATGCTCCACTTCACAGGGAGGTAGCCTTCTCATGCTCTCTTGCATCACCCCTGAGCAGGATGGAACACTCCCTCCACCCAGAATCATATTGCAGCCATTTCATCGCTCTCCTCCACCTTACAGGTAGGTGGCCATCTCAACAGGGAGGGGGGTTTGTGGATAGGTAGTCAGCACTACAACTCCCATCAGGTACACTTGTCTCATCCCTGAGCAAGATGTAACACTCCCCCCACCCAGAACCACTTGGCAACTATTTCATTACTCTCCTTCACCTTACAGGTAACTAGCCTTCTCATGCTCACTTGCATCACCCTGAGCAGGATGGAACACTCCTGTCACTCAGAACCATGTGGTAGCCATTTCATTGTTCAACTCCACCTTACAGGTTGGTAGCCTATTCATGCTCACTTGCATCACCCCTGAGCAGGATGGAACACTCCCCCAACCCAGAACCATGTGGCAGCCATTTCATTGCTCAACTCTAACATACAGGTAGGTAGCCTACTCATGCTCTTTGCATCACCCCTCAGCAGGATGGAACACTCCCTCCCCTACCCAGAACCATGTGGCAGCTAAATTAATTGCTCTCCTTCACCTTACAGGTAGGTAGCCTACTGATGCTCACTTGGATCACCCTTGAGCAGGATGGAACACTCACCCCACCCACAACTATGTGGCAGCTATTTAATTGTTCTCCTCCACCTTACAGGTAGGTAGCCTTCTCAACAGGGAGGGGGGTTTGTGAATAGATAGCCAGCACTACAACTCCCATTAGGCACTCTTGTCTCACCCCAGAGCAGGATGTAACACTCCCCCAGCCACAACCACGTGGCAGCAATTTCCCTCTACTGTGCTACCTAACAGGTAGGTAGACAGTGCATGCACCCTGTCATCCTTCTCAAAATGCATGGAGCCATATGACCACCACATTCCGCACATGTTAGCCAACTCTGTATAGATCCAAATGTCACATCCAGTGTGCACAGATCTAAGCACATGCAACTGTCACAGAATTTACTCTTTGACTCACCAAGTTAACATGCAAAATAAATTCAGGTCCCAATCATGTAAATAGCAAAGCACAGAATGCAATGTGTAAGTGCCATGGTTTCAAAGCATGAAGGCTCATATGAACACAACACATGCATGGTCAATCTGGCAAACAAACAAAACCACATGACTTGAAAGAACATATAAATAATTAAATTGTTAAGTTTTGGAAAAGCTGAAACAGATTCTCTGAAAAGTCAACTAAATCCATGCATAAACCAAAATTGATGTGCATCAAGTTGGTAGATGATGACAGGAACGTGTAAACACACTATCTGTACATGTCAAATGGTTGTTATTTACATATCACACTAATGACAAGCAATGTCTGTACCTCAACATTATGCCATGGTGCTGATCATTTTTTTACCAATACCAAGTGATTGCAATGTGAAATGTTTGGTGTATCAAAGGTAACATCCAAAACTGTGACACCAAGGTTGTGGAGTGCATTTAACTGACAATCTAACCTCTGTTCAACAGGAGATCCCCAAGCTACAGCTGGTGACAACACCACCAACCAGCAGAGCCAATCTCCCCCCTCCCCGGAATGGGAACTCTCTGATGCTGGATCTCTAAATTTCTCGGATGAGGAGCAACAAAAACCTATCCCCTCAGGACTGCCAGGGCGCACTCCATCTCAAGGCCTCATTGTCCCAACCACCACCTCCACCACCACAACTATCAACACACCATCGACAACCACTATGCTGACCTTTGCTACAATAACTTGTGCTGAAACCACCTCCACCATGAGCACTGCTGCCTGCAACACTGTCCCTGGCTCAGTGGTTACCAACACCATAACACAAGCCAAGGATGCCGGAGATAGTATATGGGTGCGTCAACAGCCACTGCCACAGGTCTGTGTCAGCAGGGCAGGTAGGAGGGCAACAGGGGGACAATCACATGAGGACACTGAGACAGAAGTCCTGGCCACCGTCGCAAGAGTCCTTGGTGCCTATCAACAGAACCAGGGACAGATGTGCCAGGTTGTAGAAGAACTGTGTGAGCTCCGCCTGCTGGAGAGGTCCATGGACACACGAATGGGACAACTTGTAGATCTCATGGGCCAACTTGTGGGTGCTCTGAGGGACATACATAGTTCTCAAATGATACCTCGGCTGCGGCCACAGAGATGGGTGAGTTGCAAGACAATGACTCTTCAGACACCTCTAAGCCTGCAGCAGAGGATCCCCCTGCCAAACGCAAGAGGGGCCGTCCGAGAAACACCACGGGATGATCACATGGCAAAGCACCAACCAAAGCCATGTCGCTGAGCCAGCCATGATGGCACATGTGTTGCACTAAACATTGAATTTGTTGATTATCCAATCCCACATTGCCATGTTGATGGCAGAAGTTTGTTGGACTGTGTCATTTCATGAATGTGGGGACTACTCTATTTGTATACTTTACCATCACTGACAGTTCATGCGCTCACTGTGGACACATTACTTTACATCCACTTTAATTTTAACACAATCTAATAGAAAATAAACACTATTTCCACACCTATGCCTTTGTGTCAGTTCCATGTTTATCACAGTATATACAATGTCTACTCTGATTCCAATTTACCATAGCTCTGATTGTGACGAGACATTGATGGGGCGAAGGAACCTAGAAAGACACAAGAGGATGACATTTAGTTGTCAGGTGATGCCATTACAGCAACAACATACCACTAGTTAACACCGTACAAGATTCATCACACATAACAATGACCAACGCCATCACCATAGACATTAGGTAAGTGGAAACCAATACACTGTGCCACACACATCAGCCATTAGCAGTGAGCCAACAACAGTCAGCATCCAAACACCTCATCTATGCTTTGCCACTAAAAGCAAAGCCAACAGACAATGTAATTGTTGTTCAATGGTAACTTATACTCAAGGGAAGTAGTTGTCGATAAGCTGTTGACCCAGGTGACCACCTTCCTCTTCTCCATAATCATTGCCACTGGCCATGTGTGGATTTGCAGCAGAGGGCATATGCTGCTCATCATCGTCCAGATTCACGGGAATCTTTTTGTACAAGGTCAGGTTGGGGAGCATGCCCCATGCAACTATGATCTGACACACCTTTTGGGTATAGTAGAGTAGTGCACCACCGCTCTTTTCCAGCCACCGAAATCTAGCCTTCAGAAATCCAAAAGCACACTCCAATACACAACGTATCCTCCCATGAGCATCATTGAAGCGGACTTTCCCTGAGGTCCTTGGATTCCTCAGTGGGCTCAGCAACCAAGGCCGGTTGGGAAACGTGGAGTCACCTAGTTGTGAGAAACACAGAACAAGTTTGTAATACAAGGATTTGAGTAGAACAGCATGTCACACATACAGCACACTACTTGACACAGCGTACTCACCAACAAGCCACGCACAATCCGGATGCAGATTTTCCATCAATTGTGGGATGATGCTCTTATGCAGTATGTAGGAGTTATGTGCAGAACCCAGATATTTGGCACATACATGGGAGATAATCATATCCACTTGGCATACCACTTGCACATTAATGAAATGGTAATGCTTCCTTTTACGGTAGATGTGCTCACGTGCCTGTGGTGTAAATAGACCAACCTGTGTGCAGCCAATGGCTCCAACAACATTAGGCATGTGGACAAGGTCATACAATTCACCCTTCACATCTGCCAATTCATGTCTCCTTTGAAAGTGGATGTAGTGGTCCTTCTAGGTCAATAATGTGGACAGGACATCATTCAGTACCATGCTGATCATAGGTTGAGACATCCCACTTGTGATGGCAACCGTGTACTGAAATGAACCAGTGGCATAGAAATGCAGTGTGGCCATCATCTTTACTGTTGGTGTCAAAGCTGTGGGATATGTTCTGTGAGGCTTTAAATGAGGCTCGAACTGAGCACGTAGCTCTTGAAGGGTAAAGCAATTCAGACAGAATTTCCTTATGATATCCTCATCCTCCATGTTTCCCAGCACTGGTAAAGGCCGATGCACAGTTGGGCGCCTCCTACGTATTCTGAAAGAGGAGACATGTAAATATGAGTCCGAGATGAGATGTGGCAAACATCTTACACAATGACTAACACAGCCCCAACATTGACAGGAACGTGAAATCAGCTTAATGCACAAGTCACATGCATAGACACATTGATCTCATGTAGTCATTCATGTGGGCAGGATGTACTGTCAAATCAGGATCTGACTATGTGAATGGTATATGGTATACTCCTACATCTTGTGTCTGCTGCTCTGGGTGTTGCTGTCACAGGACATGTAACAAACAGCAACAATGCTGAGTTGTATGTAGCTGCTGTCTCTGCACAACCTTCTCGCTTTAGTCTCACTAAGCACAACATCATTACAAAATGAGCACAGTGAGTGTAAGCTGGACAACTGTCAATATGAATACAGCACTGTATACAGTGATATAGGCACATTATGTGGTCAATCCATCATGACTGCGTGATGAGTTGCCATTTCACACATTGACATGTTCACAGAAATGAGACTCAATTACACCTCAAATCTGTATACATGCACACAAAGATTAAATTTGACATGTGAGTAAGTACACACCTATGCATTTATTCATGTGTACTGACATTACATGTGTGGGCATCATTGAGTTAAATGTCACACTCTCATTTCACTTTAGATTACGGGAACGCAGCCCTCACAGGCACAGCTAAATGCCACTTAGCTCCCCTTAGAACAACGCTCAAAGCAGCAGCCAGAATGATCACAGGAGCAAAGAAATATGATCACATATCACCCACACTCAAAGCGCTAAAATGGCTCCCAGTCGAAATGCGTACCAACTTCAGAACTGCTTGCCTCATGCCCAAAGCCCTGCACACAGGGAAACCTGCCTACCTGGCATCCAAACTGAAGAAGGCCGGTCAGACAAGGACCCTCAGGAGCTCCAATACGCTTCTCCTCATCCCGCCAAAAACCCTTAAACAAAAAGCCGCAGCCAGCTCCTTTTCTGGAAGTGACCGCAAAATCTGGAATTCCATCCCAGTCCACATCAGAACTACCCCATCCTTCACAAAATGTATAATGCAGCTCAAAGACCTCTTTCTCAATTGTTCGCTCCCGTATCGTTAGCTGCCGCCGGAGCTCACTAGCTGGAACCTGGCAGCAGCCCAATTCTCTGACATCAAGACATCTACCTCCACCAAGCCACCGGACACCTCCCTCACCCCCACCCCTAAAAGAGGTTGCTTGAGCTAACGTGCACACTGCTAGTACTTCATCAGACCTCCATGACTTAATGCTGTACAGCACACCCAGACCTCCATAGCACCATGAACCACTATGTATTCTACCCTGTTACTGTATGTTTTTTCCTTGATACTGCTGCATTACTGTGCGATTTCATGACACGCATGTTGTAAAATGCTCCAATACCCTCGGGTCTTGCCAGCGCTATATAAAACTCTTAAAATAAATAAATAAACAACCAGTTGCAACAAGATAGTGTAAATGTATAGTGATCAGTTATGCAATTTGCAAAGTGACAATGCAATAGCACAATGTGTCCATAGGTGCGGTAGGCGTGCACCACGTCTGCCGTCACAGGCATTGGACACAATTGAAAGATGCTGGATTGCGGTAAACACCACCTGGCCCCACGGTGACACTGCATATGTGAGGGTCATTGCCGTCAATGGGAACCACTATCATGGTGGTGCCTTCAGTTTAAACATTGTGGTAGGCGTGCACCGTTACTGCGGTCACAGGCATTCAACACAATTGAAAGATGCCGGATTGTGGTAGAAACCACCTGGCCCCCATGGTGTGACACCGCATATGCGAATATGATTGTAGCCAATGGGAACTACCATTGCGGTAGTGCCTTTCAGTTTAAACATCGCAGTAGGCGTCCACCGCGACTGTGGTCACAGGCATTGAACAAAAGTGAAAGATTTCGGATTGCAGTAGACACCACATGGCCCCCGCGGTGTGACACTGCATATGCGAATGTCATTGCAGCCAATGGAAACCGCCATCGCGGAAGTGCATTTCAGTTTAAACATTGCGGTAGGCGTCCACCGTGACTGCGGTCACAGGCATTGGACACAATTGAAAGATGCTGGATTGCGGTAGACACCAGGTGGCCCACGCTGTGTGACACCACCTATGCGAAAGTCATTACAGCCAATGGGAACTGCCATCACAGAAGTGCATTTCAGTTTTGAAATTCGCAGTAGGTGTGCACGGCCACTGCGGTCACAGGCATTGGACACAATTGAAAGATGCAGGCTTGCGGTAGACACATCCTGGCCACCGCAGTGTGACACCGCCTATGCGAATGTCATTGCAGCCAATCAGAACCGCCATCACAGTAGTGCATTTCAGTTTTGAAACTCGCGGAAGGCATGCATCGCCACTGAAGTCAGAGGCATTTGACACAATTGAAAGATGCTGGACTGCGCTAGAGACCACCTGGCCCCCACGGTGTGGCACCACCTATGCAAAAGTCATTGTAGCCAATAGGAACCGCCATCACAGAAGTGCGTTTCAGTTTTGAAACTCGCAGTAGACGTGCACGGCCAATGCGGTCATAGGCATTGGACACAATTGAAATATGCCGGATTGCGACAGACACCACCTGCCCCCACGGTGTGACACCGTCTATGCGAATGTCATTGCAGCCAATGGGAACCACCATCCCGGTAGTGCATTTCAGTTTTGAAACTCGCAGTAGGCGTTTACCGCCACTGCAGTCACTGGCATTGGACACAATGGAAAGATGCTGGATTGCGCTAGACACCACCTGGCCCCCACGGTGTGGCACCACCTATGCGAAAGTCATTATAGCCAATGGAAACAACATCGCAGTAGTGCATTTCAGTTTTGAAACTCGCAGTAGGTGTGTACCACCACTGCAGTCACTGGCATTGGACATAATTGAAAGATGCCGGATTGGGGTAGACACCACCTGGCCCCGCGGTGTGACACCGCCTATGCGAATGTCATTGCAGCCAAATGGAAACGCCATCGTGGTAGTGCATTTCAGTTTTGAAACTCATGGTAGGCGTGCACCACCACTGCAGTCACAAACACGGCGACTGCAGTCACAGGCATTGGACACAATTGAAAGATGCCGGATTGTGGTAGACACCAGGTTGCCCCCGCGGTGTGACACCACCTATGCGAAAGTCATTACAGCCAATGGGAACCGCCATTACAGTAGTGCATTTCAGTTTTGAAACTCGCTGTAGGCATGCACCACCACTTCAGCCACAGACATCGGACACAATTGAAAGATGCCGGATTGGGGTGTGGTGGTGAGCCTCAGCAAGGCCTACCAGTGCAAGGGGTTCTCCCTTCTCTGCACAGAGTCCTCAGACAATAGGAAGAAGTTGGCACAGAAACAGGAATAGAAGCTTTATTAAACCTCATGAGGTGGAACTACATTCACACAACACCCTTCGGTAATGTATGAAGTAGCACCCTGAATGGAAGGAGCTTGGTCCTTTTATACCCACACAGGGGCTCAAAAGAAGGCGGTACAAGTACAAAATGCTGGTTTTAGGTACATATATGGTCATATAGAAAATGCACAGTCAACAAGTGGGAGGAGCTAATAGTTGCTAATTCTGGTGAAGACATCCTGACAGTTACAGACTAACAGAAGCTGCATGGACAGCAGCAAGCTCAGCTGAGCATGTGCAAAGCAGAAGAGGCTAAATACACCTTGTCACTAGGCAGATTTCAAGAGAAGTTAACAGAAAGGTAGGACAGAGCACATGGAGAGCACATGGTAGCACATGGCAAAAAAAATGGCTGACAGAAATACAAAATGGATTCCACAAAACAGACAAAATAGTCACTAAATACAGGGTGGCTTCTGCTAATGCTAACCTAATCACTGCCAAATTACAACAGACGACCCTTTTAGCATTAGCTGAAGACATTCGTTCATCTGGGGTAATCTAGATATGCTTCCTGTACATTGATGCTCATAATCTCAGTGATCTCTTTATTTAGCATTTGTTGTGCTTTCATTTCTGCAACATGTCTTTTGGCAGGTGTACAAGCAGTGATGCACATGGAGCAAAGCGTATACAAGTACAGCATGTAAATAATAGCGCCAACAGTACACATAAAATAGTCAGTAGTTTCCAGCCACAAGTAGCAAAATAATGTCCAGAACCAGGTCGAAAAGGTCCATGTACCAGTCTCTGGGTAAATCTCTGCCGCAACCTTATGCAGTTTTGATATTGCGTTGTATACTGATGGTGAGTGATCTGGTATAAAAACTCAGCAACTGCTACCGAAGATGCGACATGCACCACTTTGATCAGCCAAAATCACATCAAGCACCATTCTGCTCTGGAGTGCTACAATCCTTGCAATTTGCAGTTCCTCTGTAATGTTCCCAAGTGCCATTTCTGTCTGATTGGTAACAGCTTCCACTACACGAGTGAGTCTCCTTATTTTCCTACTGTTTAATGCAGCACCCACGAAAAAGAACAAACCCAAATTAAAATTGACATATTGTTGCAAAGTGGAATCAGTCTGATCAACCTCATCAGTACTTATTGTTTGTTTGTATCTGTTCTTGGAAATGTCATTGTACAATTTGAAGTCAAGATGATATGACGCAGGTGCCAAGAACACAGGGGGCAACAGAAAGGACACATAGCAGAACACTGACCACCCAACAGGTAGTTGATAGTATCCCTTATTTCCACAAACAAAATAGGTATTGTGCGAAGATGTGAAACTACTATTATTTACTCCTTCAATAGTCAGTGTCAAAATACATTCACTCCGTCTCACTGGAATTCTCCTAACACTATTAATACATAAATCTGCTTTAGCTCTTGTCACAGAAATTACAAAAGGTTCATTGGTCTTAATATTTCTCATGTTTGTAAAGACATATGTGTCGAAATATTGTCAGGTTGATACTCTTCCCATTCCCATTTAGTCCCTTTAGGTTGAGGATAACCATCTGTATCTTGACAGCATACTTTATTCAGACGAAAGTTAATGCCACCTACTGAATGCTTTCCAGATGCAATCAAAAGCGCATACCAAGCTTGACAAGAACGATTGTGAGAGAAGGGAAGAGGAATAAAAGGTGTTCCTCCCTTCTTCTGGTGAACAGGAATCATCCCGCATAGGCAACAGATGGTGGTATTCATGGCATTATGTGTGCGCTGCAACATCTGGATGAAGGTATTATTGAATTAGGATTGTCGATACTTTTGCTCATGGTAGGGAAGTGTAAAGTAGTGGTGTTCCACTGGTACTGGATTAGTGGCAACAAAAAGCTGTCGAGCAGGGGGCACCTTCTCAATGTACCACGTAATTGCTGCCATAGCCACCATAGCACCAACAAACCCTACAGCACAAATTATTCTTTTGTGATGCATTTTAGCAACAGCAATAATCAATCTTTCTGCAAACTTGTTGAAACAATCTTTGGAGCCCTTATCCCTGGGCAACCGTTGATTTCTTCACCACGGGCCAAGACAGGTGTCACTACACTATGCAGGACTGATCCCCTCCTTGCCACATCGGCGTTCCGTTTCACTAACCCAGGGCGGTAGCTCAACCAGTCTTTTTCGGCAAAGCAGATTCTTTCCTTGGTCTCAGCTGATATCGGGATTCTCCAGCGATTGTGTGGTCCGGGAAGACTCCTTCAGATTCGTCAGGTGAAATAGCTTGGCCTTTCTCCGTTTCCAGGATCTTCCGATGGTCGGTCAACACAGCAGGTTCCACTAAGGTAGGTAGTACTCTCTTGCAGTGAGTACTATGGACCCAATTCTTCGGATTCATCACTCAAACTGCAGTCCTTGTCGCAAGGAGCACTTGCTCTGGTCCTCGCCACCTCGGCTACTAGCTGTTCGATCTGTCGAAGACCTTGACCATCACGTGGTCGCCAGGATGGAGTTCATGGGCCTCACCTGTAGATCTGTCAGGAAGAGTTTCTCGAACCTGTTGATCAATAGAGATCAAACTGTTGGTTAACTGTGCCAAATAATCATTCATCAGAACACATGGAACATCATGTATGGGGCGTGGATTAGGAACTCCCCAAATGTTCATTGGTCTGGTCATAGGCCAGATCGTGAATGTGGCATCGATCTTATGGACAACAATGCCAAGGGTAGTGCATCTGGCCACTTCAAAGACATGGAAGCCAGCATTTTCGCCAACTTTAGTTTCAAAGTGGCGTTGTACCTCTCCACTAATCCTGCTGATTGTCAGTGGAAGACTGCATGAAATTTCTGTTTGATCCCTAATTTTTTCAGGACATGCTCAACAACTTGCCCAATAAAATGAGGTCCGTCGTCACTCCACAAAAGTTTACAAACACCATATCTAGGGAAAAACTCCTGTAGAAGCACCCTCGCTGTGGTGAAAACAGTATTATCCTTTGTAGGGTATGCCTCTATCCATTTACTGAAGGCACATACCACCACCAGGACGTATTTCAGATTATTGCAGCATTCAAGTTGGATGTAATCCATCTGCAAAACTTCAAACGGTGCGGTTGGTGTAGCAAACCCTCCTGTAGGAGTCTGTGTCCCTTTACCAGGATTATACTGCCAACAGATCAAACAGGACTGTACTACTCTTTTAGCTGTGCTGGCAATTTCAGGATACTCCCAAACTTACGTAAGCAATTTAGTTATTGCTGGAGCACCAACATGTGCCAGCCCATGTGCCATTTGAACAATAGGTTGTAAATAGGCTGCAGGCAAATTCCATTTATCCATGTCTTTGTTGGGCCAACAACCCTCATTGGACAATATTCCTTCTTTAGACCGTTGCTCAAATTCTGCTACAGAAACTGATCTCTGTACATCTAGTACTTTCTCTCTAATATCATGCCAACGCTCAGCTTGTGATTTCACTACGTACATGGAAGTAGTGCTTCGTTGCATTGCAGTCTAACGGGCTACGCGATCAGCACAATCATTACCTTGTCCTATCTTGTCAGTCACTTTCTTGTGTGCGCTACACTTCACAATCGCCATCTTCTTCGGATATGTCAGTGCTGTCAAAAGGTTATGCACTAATTCTCCATGCATTATCTGCATCCCGTGGGATATAAGAAAGCCTCTTTCCTTCCAAAGCAGGCCAAAATCATGGGCCACTCCAAAAGCATAGCGGCTATCTATGTGTAGATGTTCACTTATAAGTCAGTGCTCAGTTCACACACTCGTGTTAAAGCTATTAGTTCAGCTGCTTGAGACAACTTCTGTGGTATGCGAGCTGTTTCCACTACTGTCTCAACTGTCGTGATTGCATATGCAGCTGAGGTCTTGCCATCTGGTAACTCCAAATAGGACCCATCAACCCACAGTTCCCCATCTACATCTGGAAGGGGCGTATCTTGCAAATCGATGCAACCCTTTGTCTGTTCCTCAGTAAGGAATATACAATCGTGAGGCTCCTTTGACTGAGACTGTGTCGCAGGATATGGCAACAAAGTGGCTGGGTTCAGTGTCGCGCATCTCTCAAAGGTAATATGAGGTGCTAACAGTGTCAATTTGTATCCTGTCAAACAGGCACTAATTAAGTGTTGTGTCTTGTTCTGATTCAAAAGGGCAGCTACTGCATGGGGTTCTAGCACCAACAGTTTGTGTGACAAAACTATCCCTTTACTCTGATGTAAGGACACAGCTGTTGCTGCAACTGAACGAAAACACCCAGGCAATGCACGAGCAACAGGATTAAGGACTGCTGAAAGATATATGCACAGGGGCGCTGCTTGTCACCGTGTGTCTGCCCTAAAACTGATATTGCACATCCATCTTTCTCGTGTACATAGAGTGAAAAAGCCTTCCTGTAATCTGGTGTGCCTAACACTGGTGCAGAACAAAGAGCTTGACGTAAGTGTTGAAAAGCATTCTCACATTCAGTTGTCCATGGAAGAAGCACTGGAGTGTCTTTGGTCAAAAGTGAGAAAAACCTAATATCCATTGCCTACAAAACGAAGTCAGACCAATGAATGCACGGACATCTTTCTGAGTAGAAGGTACTGGTGTATCTAAAATTGCTTGAATCTGATCTTATGTAAGTGCACGGCCCTCCTTAGACAGAAGGTGACCTAAGTAGGTTACCTTCGGTCTACAATATCGCAATTTCTTCTGTGATACTTTATGATGGTGTGTAGCAAGAAAAGAAAGTAGAGACAAAGTACACTCTTCACATAGTTCAGGCATATCAGCTGCCAACAAGATGTCATCGACATATTGTATGAGAGCCACTCCTTCAGGCAAAATAAAGGATTCAAGTTGTTGTGTTAAGGCTTGACTATAAATACTCGGACTCTCAGTGTACCCTTGAGGAACTCTACAAAATCTGTATGATCGATTATTCAAAGTGAAACCGAACAAATATCGGCTATCATGATGAAAAGGAATCAAGAATAAAGCATTCTTCAAATCAATCACAGAAAATGTAGTCGCTGTTGGAGGGACTAAGGTAAGTAATGTTGTTATGTCAGAAACCACAGGGTACTGTGGTATGGTACTACAATCTTGTTGACTTCCCTCAAATCAATGATGAATCTGTAAATCCTAGTGTCAGTATATTTTTTCAAAATAGAAGAATAGGACTATTGCAAACATTGTAAGGAACTTTTTCCACAACCCCTACTTTAATCAATTCATGAACAATGCATGTAAGTGCTTCTTCTCATCCTCTAGAAATTTTATACTGAGGCAGTCTTGGCAAAGAAGCACCCTACTTGACACTAATATGCACTGGCGGAATAACCATTTGCCCTACATCGGTGTCTGAAGTAGCCCACAAAGTTCTAGGGAGTGTTGCTAATGCAATGTCCTCTTTAACAATGCAGGATTTCTCAATCACGGGGTAATTGTCATTCAATATAACCTGTACTCCTTCCGGAGAACATCGTATCGTAGCCCTGAAATACTTGAGCATATCAAGACCCACAATATTGTCTGGTGTGTTCGGAGAGAGCAAAAATGGACATGGAGCAGTAAACTTATCAACATAGAATGCGAGTGGTGGTGACAGTGGGCTAAGGGAAGGTGTTCCATCGAACCCTATCGATGTAATGGTCGAGCCAGACAGGGGAGCCCTTGGAACCAATTGTTTAGATAAGGCGCTACGAGTAGCTCCTGTACCAACCAGAAACTGATCAGTAGAACCCAAAACATGTGCTGTAACATAGGGACCCCTCTGATCTACTGGAACTTCAACTGATTCTTTACCCCATCCTAGGCAATCCCATGCATGAGCAGAATCTTGAAAATCAGACGGCACATAGTCGGACATTTGATATTCCTTCTATCAAAAGTGTTAAACCCATCCTGCCCACGAGTATTAGCATCAAACCTAGCACGATCATTCATGCTTCCTCTAGGCCCTGAATATCCTGAATAATTTCTCATTTGTCCCCAACCACGTGGACACTGCTGAGCACGCAGCACTGGACAATCAGAAATCCAATGTCCAAATTTCTTGCAGTACGCACACTGGTCAACAGACGCATTCAAACGAGTGTAGGAAGGAAAGGACAAACCATAAGATCCACGTCCACCTCTATCATTACCTCTAGAAGAGGGACCATAAGCCTGAGCCAACATAACGTTTATTTTAAATTATTTAGTCTTTTTATCCTCATTACCCTCCGCTTCTAATTCCTGGCGTTCATAATACTGAGCCATAGTCAAAAGAGAAACCGGAGAAGAGGTAGTCCATGAACTCTCACTGGCCTTTAGGTGACTAGCTATTCCTGGCAAGAGGTTTGCGACATATTTATCGACAAACAGATGCCTACCCGTGTCATCTATCAATGACTGGCCACTAAAATTGTGGAATGCCTCCTCAAAGTGTGTAAAAAAATCTGAAACCGATTCATCTGCCTTTTGCTTACACGATGCTAATACAGTCCAATCTATCTTTATAGGGGGAATCATCGTCTTTAACTTAATTAATACAGCAGTTGGAAGATCTAAAATCAATTTACACGGTTTCTGTGCAGGTTCCCGCTCTACGTCCATTTGTTCTAACTCTTTCCATAATGCCCCAAAAGTTGCATGATCATAATAGTTACGCACAGTTCTCCACATGTCAGGCGGCAATATCAATCCGAAAAACAAATCAATATCAGGCAAAGTCATGGTACAAGAGATAATAGCACCCTCAACTTCCTCATAAAAAGCTGCTGGATTTTTGCGCGGATCAGGCAATGCCCTTGAGGCGACGGACCATATGATGATAAAAGTTCTGCCGAATCGAAGGGTTACTTTATTTATAATTGGGTCTATACTCCTTGGAATAGAGCGGATGTTATGGCCCTAAAAAATGCATTGCCACTGCAGTCACAGGCATTTGACACAGTTGAAAGATGCCGGATTGCTGTAGACACCACCTGCCCCCATGGTATGACACAGCCTATACGAAGGTCATTGCAGCTAATGGGAACCACCATCGGGGTAGTGCTTTTCAGTTTTAAAACTCACAGTAGGCGTGCACCGCCACTGCAGTCACAGGCATTGGACACAATTGAAAGATGCTGGATTGCGCTAGGCACCACCTGCCCCCCACGGTGTGACACCACCTATGCGAAAGTCATTACAGCCAATGGGAACCATTATCCTGGTAGTGCATTTGTTTTGAAACTCACGGTAGGCGTGCACCACCACCTCTGTCACAGGCATTGGACACAATTGAAAGATGCCAGATTGTGATAGACACCACCTGGCCACCGCAGTGTGCAACCGCCTATGCGACTGTCATTGCAGCCAATCGGAACCGCCATCACGGTAGTTCATTTCAGTTTTGAAACTCGCGGTAGGCGTGCACCGCCACTGCAGCCACAGGCTTCGGACAAAATTGAAAGATGCCGGATTGGGGCAGACATCACCTGGCCCACGCGGTGTGACGCCGCCTATGCGAATGTCATTGCAGCCAATGGGAACCGCCATCATGGTAGTGCATTTCAGTTTTGAAACTTGTGGTAGGCATGTACCACCACTGCGGTCACAGGCATTGGACACAATTGAAAGATGCCAGATTGCGGTAGACACCACCAGGCCCCTGCAGTGTGACACCGCCTTTGCGAATGTCATTGCAGCCAAAGGAAACTGCCATCGCTGTAGTGCCTTTAAGTTTAAACCACCGCGACCGCAGTCACAGGCCGTGGACACAATTGATAGATGCCGGATTGTGGTAGACACCACCTGGCCACCGCGGTGTGACATCGCTTATGCGAATGTCATTGCAGCCAATTGGAACCACCATTGCGGTAGTGCATTTCAGTTTTTAAACTCACGGTAGGCGTGCACCGCCACAGCAGTCACAGGCATTGGACACAATTGAAAGATGCTGGGTTGCGCTAGACTCCACCTGGCCCCCACGGTGTGACACCACCTATGCGAAAGTCATTACAGCCAATGGGAAACTCCATTGTGGTAGTGCATTTGTTTTGAAACTCACGGAAGGCGTGCACCGCCACCGCAGTCACATGCATTGGACACAATTGAAAGATGCCAGATTGTGGTAGAAACCATCTGGCCACCGCGGTGTGACACCACCTATGCGACTGTCATTGCAGCCAATTGGAACCGCCATCACGGTAGTTCATTTCAGTTTTGAAACTCGCGGTAGGCGTGCACCGCCACTGCAGTCACAGGCATCGGACACAATTGAAAGATGCCGGATTGGGGTAGACACCAACTGGCCCCGCGGTGTGACACCGCCTATGCGAATGTCATCGCAGCCAATGGGAACTGCCATCGCGGTAGTGCCTTTCAGTTTAAACCACCAGGACTGCAGTCACAGGCCTTGGACACAATTGAAAGATGCCGGATTGCGTTAGACACCACGTGGCCCCTGCGGTGTAATACTGCCTATGCAAATTTCATTGCAGCCAATGGGAACTGCCATCGTGGAAGTGTATTTCAGTTTTGAAACTCGCAGTAGGCAAGCACGCCCACTGTGGTCACAGGCATTGGACACAATTGAAAGATGCTGGATTACCGTAGACAACATCTGGCCCCCGGGGTGTGGCACTGCCTATGCGAATGTCATTGCAGCCAATGGAAACACCCTTGCGGTAGTGCATTTCACTTTTGAATCTCACAGTAAGCATGCACGGCCACTGCGGTCACAGGCATTGGACAAAATTGAAAGATGCCGGATTGCAGTAGACACCACCTGGCCCCCACAGTGTGGCACCGCCTATGCGAAGGACATTGCATTCCATGGGAACCGCCATTGCGGTAGTGCATTTCAGTTTTGAAACTCGCGGTAGGCGTGCACCGCCACTGCAGTCACAGGCATTGAACATAATTTAAAGATGCTGGATTGTGGTTGACACCACCTGGCCACCACGGTGTAACACCGCCTATGTGAATGTCATTGCAGCCAATAGGAACTTTTCAGTTTTGAAACTCCAGGTAGGCATGCAACACCACTGCAGTCACACGCATCAGACACAATTGAAAGATGGCAGATTGAGGTAGACACCACCTGGCCACCGCGGTGTGACACGGCATTTGTGAATGTCATTGCAGCCAATCGGAACCGCCATCATGGTAGTGCATTTCAGTTTTGAAACTCGTGGTAGGCGTGCACCGCCACTGCAGTCACAGACATCAGACACAATTGAAAGATGCCGGATTGGGGTAGACACCACCAGGCCCCCGCGGTGTGACACCGCCTATGCGAATGTCATTGCAGCCAATTGGAACCGCCATAGCGGTAGTGCATTTCAGTTTTGAAACTCGTGGTAGGCGTGTACCACCACTGCGGTCACAGGTGTTGGACACAATTGAAAGATGCCGGATTGCGGTAGACACCACGTGGCCCCCGCGGTGTAACACTGCCTATGCAAATGTCATTGCAGCCAATGGGAACTACCATCGTGGAAGTGCTTTTCAGTTTTGAAACTCGCAGTAGGCGTGAACGCCCACTGCAGTCACAGGCATTGGACACAATTGAAAGATGCTGGATTGCTGTAGACAACATCTGTCCCCCGGGGTGTGGCGCCCCCTATGCGAATGTCATTGCCGCCCGTGGGAACCGCCATCGCTGTAGTGCTTTTCACTTTTGAAACTCACGGTAAGCGTGCACGGCCACTGCGGTCACAGGCATTGGACACAATTGAAAGATGTCAGATTGCGGTAGACACCACCTGGCCACTGCGGGCGGTGTGACACCGCCTATGCAAATGTCATTGCAGCCAATCGGAACCGCCATCACGGTAGTGGATTTCAGTTTTGAAACTCATGGTAGACATGCACCGCCACTGCAGTCACATGCATCGAGCACAATTAAAAGATGCCGGATTGGGGTAGACACCATCTGGCCCCCGCGGTGTGACACTGCCTATGCAAATGTCACTGCAGCCAATGGGAACCGCCATCACAGTAGTGCATTTCAGTTTTGAAACTCATGGTTGGGTTGTACCGCCACTGTGGTCACAGGCATTGGACACAGTTGAAAAATGCCGGATTGCGGTAGACACCACCTGGCCCCTGTGGTGTGACACGCCTATGGGAATGTCATTGCAGCCAATGAGAACTGCCATCACAGTAGTGCAATTCATTTTTTAAACGCACTGTAAACATGCACCGTCACTGCGGTCACAGGCATTGGACACAATTGAAAAATGCACACCAGGCAGACCAATTACATTAGTAGAGTACCACTGAAACAACCCAAGGAGCCTATAAATGTCTGTGAGATAGCCACACCTGTCACTTGCATTCAGACACTGCTGCCTGCAATTCATCAACACCAACTGCTGCTGTACCTCCACTCTGGACCCAGTCATGGCTCGAACAGAGAACATCAGGGCCTATCCCTTCACCACAGCGGAGCTTGAGATCCTGGTAGACGAGGTCCTTGGCCAGTACGGGCATCTATATAATGCTCCAGAGGTATTGGTAAGTGTATGAGTAAAAGTTTGAGAGTGCTCAGAATGCTCTCATGATGTTACTGTACAGTAGTATGTGCCTGTGAGTGCAAGCCAATGTTCATGCATTCATATTTTGCCAACAGCATGGTCCATACATGACCTAGAACTTATCGCACTTGAGTATGTGGGGAGGATGGTAACATAGACACTGGTGCAACTCATTTGAAGCCAAAAATCACACATGTTGTTCTGAGACTGGGTAATGTAAATGTGTGAGACACTGCCTAGCCTGATGACTTCACTTCAATGGGGTGTATAGTCTTCTTTCCACAGAACCCTGACTGCATGCAAAGATGTAAAGGATATACTGTGGTTTAGCAGTTATACAGTTACACTGCTGATTTCAGACACTTGAATTCTGAACACACATCCCCTATGCCATGTAATGTCATAGTTCATTAAGTGTTGATATACTCCTTTGTGACATGTACAATTTAGTTTGCCAGAGGGTACTTAATAATGTGTGTACTGCTTTCGAAATCACCCTATGGAGATGTGGATATCCTGCACAGGAGTACAAGGCCTGGATCTATCGCTATTTGTGCTAAATTACCTCGGACACATCTTCCAAATGTATGACGGACATTTCATCCTTCTTTTTGATTCCATAATTTGTAGAGTCTTTCATGTCTATGCAATGTTCCACCATTATGATTGTAATTACATGTGATTTCTGAGATGGTCCACATGTTTCTGCAGTGATAAGCCCTAAGGCCTGCCCAGTGAATGCACAATGTTTCAAGGCCCAATCACTAAAATTACTTTTATGAACATATGTGTTGTCCACCACCCTATTTTAGAAGGAGATATAGGTGTGAGGAGTGCACAAGACAGGCCTACAACTTGTGACAAGAGTCTGTGAATGTAAGACAAGTTACCTAATTGTAACCTCCATGACATGTATAGATATGCAATTGACAAGGACATTAAGGGGTGTGTAGTGTAAGACACAGTGAGTCTGACCACTACCCATCATTCACAGTGTATCGGATGTACATCACAGATGAGGCACATTTTCCAATTGCTTTCTGTTCTGGCACTCTGCATGTGTATGAGAGGGCATGTAGTGTGTCCATCATCATACATTGCAATGATATGGCTTGCGCAAAGTGTACTATGTGACATGGTGTATGGGCTCTACTGTCCATTGATGTATATGCGTGTTATGTGTTTACATGCTCCTGTATTGTCACACAGTGGTACACAACACAGTGTTACAAATATTCCTCTTCTTGTTTCCCATGCGTACAGCTCAAGGTCCATCGGCCATATGGAGGACCATTGCCCGCAAGGTGCGGTCCCTGGGTGTCTCAAACCAATGCCATATACACTGCCAAAAGAGGTGGGATTACATCTGCCAGCTCAGGAAAAACATTGCAGAAATGATGCTGGGGCTCGTCCCTCGAAGTGGCAGGTTGGTGTGCAGGAACATGACACCACTAATGGCCTGCATACTGGCAGTAACACAGCCAGAGCTGGATGGACGTTTAAGGGCCCACCAGCAGCACGTTGGGGGTGAGTATTGTGCTTTGCACATGAGTGACTGCCTGAATCCAGACCAGAGCAAGTAAGGACTTCTGTGATGTCTCTGTTGGTATGCAATGGCTCCTAAGTATCCTCGGTGTTGAGTGCAGAGGGTCTGCATGTGTCCCACATTTAGTTGCTCATGTGGTAAATCGATGAACGTTGTCATAGCAAGTCAGCTTGACTTGTTTTCATCTCACATTTTGTGAAAGTTGTCTGAAATAATGCATTCCTGCACATGAAAAATCTTTGTGTGAAGTGTGTAGCCCAGTACACTTGTCAGGCTTGTGTGTGCTGTTTGGCTACCACAATAGTGTGCTCATGTGATGATGTGTAAGTGGCTACATTAATGCGCAAATGAGGACTCAGGGAGCAGTGAGTTGGTAGAGGTCACACCTGTCCCATGGGTTGTGTTTTTCACAATGATTGAGATGACAGAATCATTGCAAAAAAGATTACCCACATTTCTGCAGCATGGCATCACAGGATGTGATTTCCTGCCACAGTGACAGCAAGTGCACATTGGTGATAAAGGGGTAGATAGTGATGATTGCAGTGATGCATTGGCTGATTTGCATTTGCCCATTTCCATTTGCCCATTGTTTACATGGCAACATGACTGGGATGGTTAGACTATGGAATTATAATGCAATGTTACAGAACCAGGCTATTGTGAGATTGTTTAGGCACTAAGGCTTAACATGGTTGGATGTGATCAGTGGGTAGGCCAAATTGTAATGTGATTGCGGTATTGTACTGTAATTTGATAGATGAACAGAAGCAAATGTTACCCAGAGTGTCAGTCCTCAGTATGTCTTCATTGTGGAGGGGTATCCATGTGCATCAGTGCCTGGTGAAGTTATGGCTACTGTTTTAAACCAGTGAGTGATTGTTTGCCACATAGATGTGTCATTGTTGTCATCAGTCAGCACAACATAGGGATGTCATATGCCAGACCCTAGGTATTGTCACTCAATAGCTGTCCTAATGGAGCCACTCACAACTTTATCTACAAAAGGCACTATCATGCCTTGGATTAATGAAGGCCTGTCAGGCAATTGTAAAGATGTTGCTATGTGACATGTCACAACACATGAAGGCCTTGCATCATTACATTGCCATTCTCATGCTATTGTGCATTGTCTATGTGACTACATTGTTACTTGGGGCTTATTTGCTCTTCACTACCCAAAAGGATGTGTCCATGTGCTGCAGTGTAAGTGTCAGAGACATCAACTGGCAGTGTACAGCAGTGTTAGTGTGAATTTAGAGATCTGTGCTGTGCACTTCAAAGAAATTGGTACATCTGCACAGCTGACACCAATGTACAACTGTAATTGTGCTTCACTGCCAAACATAGTAGATTTAAGGTGGTAATATCACTTGCAAATGGATATATTTAGTTTGTATCTGTTGTGTTCAGTGAAATATACTTCAAATGTGACTGAGTCAACATATTTAGATGTGTAGCTATCTTACCTACAGGCACATAGGTGTGGCTATAAACAATTGTGTGTGATGATTAAAAGTAGGTACATGCATCGCTATTTGGCTGTATTAACACAACATGGAGCATGACTATCAACTAAGCATGTTTCCAGGCATCAGCTGATGATTACACAAATTTGGCATATGCTGAAAGTACATGGAGTAATTAAATGTGGGAGTTTCAGTCAAAGTATTTGTGTTTGTATTGCATATAATGTTTGTGAGTATGGCACTATACTGAATCTATGTCTCTGTCTTTTGCAGCATCTACCGAGGGCAGGGAAGGACAGGGGCCCAACACCATTGGGGAAGCTACTGGCACGACTGGTACAGAGAAGTTCAGTGACACTGAAGGGATCAGCACCTCAGAGGGGGACAGGAGTGCACTGGAGGATTCCTGCCCGGAAACACCAACCTCCACATCTTCCAAGTCCAGAGGTGACTCCTCGATGTTGGCAGGCACAGGAAGTTCAAGATCTACATCTTCATCCATCATACCACGTCCTGTGTCCACCCTCCCACATGCTCCCCAAAGTGCAATCCGTGCCCGCAGCCCTAAGAAGGGTATAGTCTCCTTTCCCCCAGCCACCGCTGCCCTTGCCCCTGTCTCCCCTGCTGCCCTCAGTGTGGAGGCCATAGACATTTTGTGGCTGCTGTGTGTGGGTCAGACTGCTCTCCTGAACTCCCTCCAGGATCATGGCAACAAGTTTTCACAGGTTATTGCATTCATGGAGGACATTCATTCGGACGTGGGTGACCTACACTGAATCGTCCAGTTTTTGTCCACCACAGTGATGGCAGCCAATTATCAGTTCCAAGCTCCCAGTCCAGCTCCCGTCTCTTCCACAGCCACACTCCCAGTGCCCCCACCTGATCAGAGTACACACACACCAGAGCCCTCAGGCACCCAGTCATCCACGCGCAGTACACAACACCAGCTCTCTAAGCAAACCAGACACCATACACCATCACCATAGCATAAAAAGAGCACACATAGCAGCAAAACAAAAATCCCATCACAGGACACGCAGGGACATAAGGCTAAAAAACATGCATCCACATTACATTCCTCAGATTCATCACCATCAAAGGGCACTCCCATCCCCACATCTGATCCCAAAGACGCACAAACACTAGCCCTATCTGCAGTCACCTCGTTCCTGCCACAACTAAGCCCAAACACATTCAGAAGGCAGTTTTACCCAAAACATCTACTCCCACCCACACCCCCGCGAAGCATGAACAAGAGAGAAAAGTGGGGAGTGTACCTACACAACAGGGGATGCTGGGCAAATGGCAATCCTGCCCCCAGCGTACCACCAGGTCCAGCAAATCCCCACGGGAAGATCCACCACTACCTGCTACACATTCGGGAAGAGGGCGGCTGTTGGGGCTACCTCACTTCTCACTTGTGGCAAGACACTCGTAGGATATCAGATCCTAAAACAATTGAGACCCAGCCCGACACATTCTCCATCAGCTACTGAGCCTCCCTCCACACAGCATGTCTTAACCTCCCCATGCCACCACACCACCAGTTCGAGCAGCCCTCAGGCTCCCACATCCACGGATCCCTCCACCTCAGTCAGTTCTCTCCCTGCCAGGTCCAGTCCTCCGACTTGCCCAGACAATCAGCCCCCTCCCAGTTCAACTTCCACCCAAATTTAAAGCCAAGTCTCCCTTCCCACCCCATTCCTCCCTGAGGGGTGCCTGGAATGCCCATTTGAGGCCCCTATCCTGTGGTGATTCCAATGGCAGTGGACTGTTTTAAATGTTTGTTACATGTTTGTTGTGCAGGTTTTCAAACACAGATGTGCAGACTTGAAATTTGAACTGGCCAATGGCCTTGATGTTTTGCACTTGTGATGCAGATACAGAGTTTATGTAATAAATAATGTTACTTATGTTCTGAGCTTTGTTGCTGCCCTTGCTAATGATGCAGTGCAATATATGTGTATATGTTAATCTGTTATATGCTCTGTACGCCCCATTCACATTGGCTTCGGCTTGATTTTCTTTTGCAGAGGTTGCCAGAGGTTCCAGCCACTTTTGTGCTTCTTGACTCAGAGGCTTGAGGGTGCAATGATGCTTGTCTGTGATGGTCTTCTCTTGTCCTAATCATTCTATTGTCCGGTCTCTAGTTTTATACACATGTCATATTTGGATGCTGTACCACAACAGCAGGGAATTATATTCACATGTTAACTTGCAGGGTGGACAGGGTCCGTCATATCTATGGAATCTACCTTGATGTGTACACAGCAGTGTAGATGTGTAGCCATCTTGGGTAGGCCTAGCTTCATAGCCACATGGGTACATTAGAATGTGTGCACTTGAGTAGTCATACAGTGTGATTGTCCTGTCATTAGCTGAAGTGTTGATGTGTATGTGCCCTTGAACATGATACTTACAAACATGTATGATCCAGTTGATGAGTACCTGTTTGTTTACATGGTCAGACACATGTTGTACATTGTGGGCACATGTAGGAGTTATTTGTTGAGCAATGTGTAGTGTCTGGGTATGACCTTGCAGACCTGGGTCACACTTACTTGTTGTCAACGTCATTTGCGAGTATGCAGAGTGTGTCACTGCAATGTCTGTGTTGCGTTTTATGATCAGCCATGGCTCTTGCTTACATTTGTGCTGTCTGGGTGAGGCAAAAAACAGTATAAGTGACTTTTCACATACATTGATGTAATTTTACACTTTCTTTTGACCACTATGTGGTATTCATACCAGCCCAAGAGGCGCTTTTGGTGCCTACACAGTGTGAGTTACTCCTCTATGTGTTTTTGCTCTGTACAATCCTCACCTGTCCAATACTAATGTACACATAACTGCAGTCTAATAACTTCCACCCCATGCCTTACCAGTGTTTGACCCTCCCCACCACTTCATAGTGTGACACTATACTGTGAGAGGGTGATCTGTGTCCAGAACCAATGTGCTCCTCAGGGCTGTCTCACAATTTGTTATGTGCTACTTTCTTCTACTTGATTGCAGTCATGGTTGCTCATGTACAGTGCAGATGATTTTCCAGCACAGTCTTCAAGTCATGTTCCATGCATCTGTGTTTTAAGTTGTGCAGTAGTGGTTGATAGCTAAAGTGTGTATCTGTTTGATGAGGTACTGCTACCCATCCTGAG
This sequence comes from Lissotriton vulgaris, assembly GCF_964263255.1. Classification (NCBI taxonomy): domain Eukaryota; kingdom Metazoa; phylum Chordata; class Amphibia; order Caudata; family Salamandridae; genus Lissotriton; species Lissotriton vulgaris. Next base: position 1,423,071,315 of record NC_141687.1, read on the forward strand.
TGTGATGTGATCTGTGTGCTGTGATGATTTGTGCATTTGAAGTTCATGGTGGATCAATCAGATATGTGTGATACTGGTTTTGGTGGTTCCCACACACTGGTTACTGTGCATGAACTGCTTTCAGTGGATGCTGCTTTGTCCTTGCCAGGTGTGAGTCCCTCTGATGTTCAGCTGAGTTTGTTATGTTATGTTTTTGTATGTGCATATGTTATGTATTTATTGTTGAGGGATGCTGTCTTTTTCCTGTGTTGGCTCTATCTACTGACAGGTCCATGTGTGTGTCATGTTTTTTAGCATGACATTGTGTGTGAGGAGTTTGTGTATTTGAATGTATTCAGAAGTGTGTTGAATTTGTAGTAGGCATTTCTTGTGTAAATGCCACATGCAGCAATGTGGAGTCTTGTTCATTAGCTTGTTCTGAGCGCACAATTGTGCTATAGCCTCCTATATGTGAACAGTCACTTGTCAGGATTGTGCATGTGAATGCTTGTGCTACACATTGACACCATGCTCACTTTGTAACTGGTGGAGTGTCTATGTCTGTGTTTGCAGATGTGTCTGGTTGCACACAGTTTGTGTTTATGATTGGCAATTGTTCATCTATTTTGGCCAGAGAAGATATGTTATATATTCCGGTGCTGTCTAGGATTACATTGCCTATCCACTGCTTGGCTGCACATGGCTAAGCTTGTTGGACTTCTTTTGATGTGGTTTGTGATACATGTGTTTGGCAATTGGTTTGGGATCAGCATTGGTTCAGACATTTGTCGATACACACCAGGGTGTGGCATTGGTTGTTAGGGAACTCACAGGACCTTATTTTCACATTTATCTGTGCTTCTCTTCAGTGTTTTGAGAAGTAAAGGTGAGAGATGGGTAAATGAGTGGTGTGTGAAGGTCATACTTGGGTTTGACAGCCAGGGAGTGTCACCGTGAGCCATGAGTGTTGTGCTGGTGGCATACACATTTCAAGATAGTTGACACAGATGAGGGTCTGGTCACTTTATGGCGTATGACAGTTCATATCATTCTGAGCCAATGCATTGTCTGCATTACTGTATCACAGTGATATTGCACAGATGTTACTTTCATTTCAATTTCAATCACTGTGCCACCCATGTATGATTTGATGGCCTACGTGTAGTGAGATATGTGGTACCTCTTGCATGCCATGTACAAATGGTGGCAGTTATTTCTACATGCTTTTCCTGCCCTGTGAACTCCACTTTACTTAATATGATACAGTGCTGTTGACTTATGGTATGTGTATGGGGCTAAGTTTAAGTGTGCGAGCTGTCTGAAGGACTTAACATGCAGTGTGAACAGTTCCAAGGTTGTCAATCTGCACAGTGACTCTTCATTTCTACAGTTACCCACTTTAATTCACATGAGTTGAAGGCAGGTGTGAGGAGGAGGAGGGTTGCCATGAGTCTTAGGTCAGAGTTTCCTGCTGTCAAGATGGACTCCTTCCTGACACTTTGGCATTAATTCACTACATTGTAGTTGGTGCTGCCTTTGTTGAGGTGGAAAAATGGTGTGTAGGTGTTCTGTGAGTTGGCACTGTAGTCAGTGTTGTTGATGTAATGGACCTACTTACATGGTGTCATTCATTGCAGCAGTACACTTGTGAGTCTAATGCTCAATGGTGCTTACTTTGAGTTTACTGTTTGAGTCAGGAATTTCTTACTGTGTTGCATGGTATCGGCTGTCATTGTGTGATATGGTCTGCAATTGTATGTGATGAGCCTATCAATGTCTGCTTGGGGGCTGTGGAGATCTGTGATTGTGTGGCAGTGGTGTCTAATAAGATGTGCCATCTACCATGGCTAACTGACTTATTCCAACACCTTGTTGGACTACTGTGAAATACACATAAACACCCTGCTTGCTCTGCCCTCCTCTGTTCCACATTGTATTTGGACTGACCCTTATTTTGGTGCAATGATGACTATTGTCATGTTGGAGGGACTCTTGCCTCACCCAACACTCATGTTAATATACAATTGCTGATGATCCTAATGAGATGTAATTATAGACACTGTTCCTGCACATGACTTCTTGATGCAGATATGTTGTGCTGAGTGGTGCTTCTTTTATGATACATGTGCTGTGGATTTTGTGATGATGGTCTTGCTTGCCTGGGACAAAGTCCTGGACTCCTACTGCTTTGAGGGCAGGTTTTACCAGGGCTTTACCGCTGCGGTGACATGACCGGCACGACTGGGCTAGTTGCAATAATTTATATGAGGATGAGTGATCCTAATGCAGAGGTGAAAACTTGTTACATGCAAGACATGTGTAATTGGACTATGGGATATGTTCCTGTCTCCACCAGGGTTTAAATTCTAGACAAGATACTTAGTTCACTGCAACAGTTGTGTGTTGTTGTTGTACAGGGGTTGTATGTGGAGATATATTTTTGACATACCTCGACAGCGTCTTATCTGCTGGAACTGAATCAGGTACAGGAGTGGTAGGGCTTGTAGAGCAGGATCCATGGCAGCCAGGAACATGTGGAGGTGTCTCGGACTTGAGTTTCTATCTCTGCAGTTGTTCTTCCGCCATCTCCGAATAGCTGGTTTCTCCGCTGTGTTCTTATGGGCTGGTTGACGCAACGTGAATGGTCCGGTGGCCGGAACGTCATTCTGCAAGGCGGGCTTTCTCTATTGGCTCCCTCCAGCACGGTTCCGGAACTAAAAATCTGATGGATCCGGAAACTTCCCGATGGACAGAAAATGGGCTATCTATGCCCATTGTAATATGGCGGTCGCAAGGTCTGCCGCAGGAGTAACTAAATGGACATTTTTCCGTCAAAGCCATCACCATGGAGGGGCCTACAACCGCCATCTTAATCAGCCCCTAAGTTTGTCATCAAACGTGACTCCCAAATTTCAGACCACTTTGACGGGGGCACTGGCCCCTCAAATGATGTAGGCTAAAAATTGGAAGGGAGTACAACAGGAACCTTCTGGACAGCACAGCAGAGCAGCTCAATCTTATCCCCATTACATTTTAAGCAGTTCAAATTGAGTCACTGTCTGATAACTTCCACACAGTCATGAAAAATGGTGACTTGCTGATCACATACCAAAGAAAGAATAAGTTGTGTATCGTTGGCATAGTAGACCAACATCACCTTGTAAAACTTAGTGTAAATGTGAAACTTTTGGGCTGGGAGGGGGAAATCATTATAATGGGGGATTTTAACTGTATAATGGACTACAAAATCGACACTACCAAATCAAATGCTCATCAAAGGATGCACAAGACCAGGCTGTCCATAATTGACATATGTCGGACACATAATATTAAAAATGCTTGGAGACACTTGCACCCATCTGTGCCGGGCTTTACATACTACTCCGCACCCCACAAGACTTGTACTAGAATAGATCTGGCTCTAATTAGCGACAAATTATTACAAGCCGGCTCTATGATTCTCTGTCCTCGGATAACATCCGATCACAACGCAATCATAATAACATTCGATACACGAAGCACGCGGACACCACCTAGGCCTTTTTCTTTTCCAAGACACTTACTTTCTGATTCAAAATATGTAACACAGCTCAAAACTCACCTCAATGAATATATAATCACTAATAGAAACTCAACTGGGTGCTGCATGGTATGGGACTCTTGCAAGGCAAGTATCAGAGGGTTCACTCAAGCCTATGTTTTTAGGCAAAATGCAGAACAGAAGCAACACAAGCTTACATTACTAGATAGTATAACCAAACTCGAAGATACACTTATCAAAGCACTACAGCATAATACCGCAGCAGTAATGGAAATTAACCTAAAACTTAACACACTGAAATCCGATATAAAATCTAACCTCATTAGGAAAAACAGTGCTAGGATCCACAAATTTAAAATAGCTCAATATGAGGGTGGGGACAAAATCGGCAAAGTCCTCGCCTATAAAGTAGCAGAAGATAAAGCAGATACTTTAATCTCCAAAATACGAGGACAAGGGAACAGAATATATAACCACCCTCAAGACATACTTAATCAATTCGCTGAATATTACAGAAACCTATATACCCCAGAAAACCCTCCTGATATAGAGTTAATCGAGGAATATGTAGAAGAGCACCAAGTGGGTACAGGGAACCTATTAGACTTGGGCGCACTCTCTAATGCCATACTATTGAATGAACTACAACAGGCTATTAACTCGTTACCAACAGGGAAAGCGGCAGGAGAGGACACAATACCCCTGGAACTCTATAAAGTCTGTGGCCCAGAATTGGAACAGCTATTACTGGAAGTAATGCAATCGATCGGACCAAACGGAACGGCCCCTGAATCCTGGAACAGGACGAAAATAGTTTTTTTTCTAAAGAAAGGGAAACCTAGGGAAGAGAGAGGGTCATACCGACCCATCTCTCTGATAAATACTGACGCGAAAATATTCGCTAAAATCATGGCAAACAGATTAGCCCCATTTATGCCCAAAATTGTCAATCCACAACAACATGGCTTTATATCCGGGCGTGACACAACTGCGCACGTAAACATGGCAATCACAGCGTTCGATATTGCGGAGGCTAAATCCACTCCACTCGGCATGATATTATTGGATGCCGAAAAGGCTTTTGACCGAGTGGGGTGGACTTATCTCTGGCGAGCACTATCTAAAATGGGTTTCGGGGGAAACTTTCTGAAGGGCATAAAAGCACTTTACGACAACCCCACTGCCAGCATCAGCTACGGGGGCTTGACCTCATCAGAATTCCCTATTATGCGCGGGACCCGGCAAGGCTGTCCTCTTTCACCTCTTTTGTTTGCCCTTTCACTTGAACCTTTTTTACTTGCCCTCCATTTTCAAAATTTGATTATTCCATTTAGCTACAGCTCAGAGGAGCTGAAAATGACAGCCTATGCTGATGACATTGCCGTATATACCATGGACATTGCCAAAGCACTAAAAGGAATTTATCTTGAGGCTGAGAAATTTGGGAAGGTGTCAGGCTACAAGCTCAACGTTCAGAAGACGCAAGTTATATCGAATTATTCCCCAACTGTCCCTATACCCGAGATTTGCAGAGAGGCCACATATCTAGGGGTTAAATAAACAGCTAGACTACAAAATATTAATAATATAAACTATAATGACTTGACAAAAAAAACCACTCTCATCTTGATAAAATGGAACAAACTGCCCCTAAATATGATTAGCAGAGTTAACCTCATCAAAATGAAAGTCCTACCAAAATTTGTATATTTATTTCGTTCCATTCCGCTGGCACTAAATAATAAATTTTTTCAACACCTAGACGGGCTCCTGAGCAGCTTTATATGGGGCTATAAAAAGGCTAGAAGGTCATTAAAAATAATGAAAAACAATTTAAACAAAGGAGGGTTGAATGTCCCAGATTTCAAACTATATTTTTGGTCCTCATTCTTTACCCGCATACGCTCACTATTACATGGAGATAGAACTTTTTTCTTCCATTCTTTCATGCTTAAACAAGATTCCCTATTTTTTCTGTTCAGAATCAATGACCCGAACTACTACAAAAGGGTAAAATTCAAGACCGCCAGAGACATTGTTAGGATATGGAATAATATACTGAAATTTTGCAAAACAAACTTTTATCATTCAAAACTTCCGCTGTGGGGCAACCCAGGTCTTCCGACTATTTTTACAGTTTCTATCACTAATAGCTGGGCCTCTTTTGGGATTAAGACGCTGGAGGATTTATACGGTTCGCAGGGGTTTCTAGAATTCAATACACTCAAGCAACTATATGACCTACCGGAATCTTCAAGGTTCAAATACATGCAAATTCATGACTATCTGATTAATTATAAAAAGATACAAAATATCTCTGACTGCGATATTTGGACATGCCTTTACTCAAACAAGAATAAATCAGTCATCAGCGAATCCTATAAAACACTCAGCTTATTTAGAACCAACGACAGTGACAAACTGGCTTTGAAATGGAGCACCCAGTTAAGCCTAAATATTACTCCTAATCAGATAGAGCACTCCTTTATCAACATAAACAATCTTGTACGATCATCCAGCCTTCGGCTACAACAATACAGAACGACCTGTATGTTATATTACACACCAGAAAGAATTACTAAATGGTCGTCAAACCCCTCTTGTAGTAGTCGTACTAAATGCCCCAAATGCCTGCTGGAAGCAGCCCATATAACGCATATGTTGTACTCTTGCCCCAAATTAAAGAACTTCTGGGCCAATATATTGAGCATACTGAGACTAAAAAATATTTCATATCCCGTCATGACGGCTGCTTCGGTCCTACTAGATCTTAATACCTCTTTATCACCACAATCATCTCTAGTCACCATACTCTTTTCATGTGCTAAATTAACTCTGGCTAGGGCTTGGATAGACCCAGAACCACCGACGGTTTGGAAATGGTGGATCTTAGTAACAGAAATACACGCTATGGAGCTAGCTCTAGCAAATCTTAGGGGAACACGCTCACTGATTAAGTTCGATAGAATTTGGGGCACTTTTCTAGATTGAGAATTCCACATCGCTGTAACTCTATAAATCTGCATGATTCTTAAGCCCCTTTCGTTCAATCTTACAAATGGAACTATTTTTGTGCTTTCTTGTTTTCATAACTACTTTGCCATAGTAACTATAATCCATTGGTTGTCAAAATGTACTCCTTTCTCTTTATATATATTTTTTTTCTTTTTTGGTTTTTTTTTCTATGTATATGAACTCGTATATGAATATTTGTTGTCTTTTTTGTCTTAATATGTCATCCTGCATATCAATAAAAATATTTAAACCAAAAAAAAAAAACCTTGTAAAACTTAGTGAGTCTAATTAGGGGAGCCACATAGATATTAAACAGGATTGGGCTTGTGGAGGAGCCATGTGGCAATCCATATTTAATAACTCCGACCTGGGAGACAAACGAGGGAGAGGGACCGCATGACATCTGTCCATAAGATATTAATGGAACCATTTCAGGACTCACCCCCAACCCAATGGACTCCAGCCAAGCTAAAAGTGTGGTATGACAGACCATATCGAATGCGGCCGAGAGGTCATGTAGGATCAGTACAGCAGATTACTGCTAATCAACTCTCATCCTCAGCCCATCTATCGCTGTGATTTTCAGTCCTATGCCCAGGTAAGTGTGTGGATATGCAAGAACCTGCAACCATGAATCATGAGATTGCAATACGCAGCACAACATTTGTTTTGCTTCCATGCTTTGCGGATCTTCATGATAGTTTGTAACACTTCTTTGCACCAAATTCTGTGTATTTTTCAATGCACCATGTGCACGCAAGTATTTGCACAACTGAAGTCTTTTGTCATATTTTGAGCCCGAATTAGTATAATGATATTTTTTTAAATAAATAAAAACTCTTGTTTTGCATATGGGTGCTGTACAACAATTTCCAGTACGTATCAACTATATTCTTAACCGTTGATTGTATTAGTAATAATTGCATTTATTGATCGAGAATCATATCCAAGTTTCTTTTTGAGAAATCTACGCAACAGAGGATTCCTTCAGGAATACAAGGTAAATCCTAATTATTTTCATTCACGCCCCTTCTGTAAAAGAAGTTTGCATTCAAAGAAACAATCAATGGAGGGCCAGCTACTATTGGTGCACCACATGCAGTGGCACCAGGGTACAAACTTCTGAGGTCCCATTGAATCCTGACAGTGCTCTATTCTACTACCCCAACAGCAGTCAAAGTGGGCATTTTCCCTCCTTGCGCCAGTCCCCATGGCGTTTTTGCTAAGCTAGTGGTATTCAAACTCAAGCTCTGTGTAGAGCAACATGCATCAAATTATTGTGAAGTTACATTTAAACAGAATTCAGTAAGGTAATGGTACTAAACAGAACACAATAATAATCTACACAAAAAGTGTATTGCTATTTTCTGGATTGGCAAATGTTTGGGGGTGTACAGTAATGTGCAGTGCCTTCGTTCTTTGATTATTTTTTGCTTCAGTGCTTTTTTCTCTTACACTTTACTTATCATTGTAAGATCACAAGAACTGGCAATTTGCATTGTGAACAAAAAAAACCAAGAGCTATTATGAATCTGCAATCCTTCATTTGTCTGAAGGGAATGATAGATTATAAAATACTAGCCCCTCGCATGCCCAGGCTAGTATTTATACAAAATACATTCTGACATGTGTGGCGCTTTAATGTCAAGCAGCCTCCCGCCCTTGAGCTCTCAGTGTGTCATTCAAAGGCCATTATACCCAGCCAGGAAGTCCTGGATGCGTTTAGTGTAAACATAGTTTAAAACCAGCGAAAGTGTTAAATGACTGGGAACTCAAAGGCTGAATGCCCGCCACAAAGACGGGCTTGATGAGAAAAAATGCTATTCATTCTTACTCAAAAACTGTTGCGCTCCTTTTTTCAGTCTAACAAAGGGGATCTGTGCTGACAATGAGTCAACATCAGGCAGATTCAAGGTTTCTTCTGTTGAGTACAGGAGACCAAAAATCGACTGTATAATGGAAAGGCTTATTTTGAATTCTTTGCCAGGGTAAAAGGAAATTGCGGTTCCTCCCCCGACGCACAAAGAACTGCGCGCGAGACTCGGGGATGAAAAATGGACCGCTGCAAATGATAGATTCGCACTGCTGCAACAAATCCTACATGAATAGCAATGGATTTTTTTGCAACTTCACCCGAGCAAGTGATTTCAGCTCCTCTTCGCAGAATGGCAATTCAAGAATGTTATTAAAGAACATTGAAAGCTTGCCTGTCTGTTTGCATATCTGTCTGGAGCGTTAGATGAACTGTTTGCATACGAATAGCACTGGCTGCAAGTGAAGAGTGACATTGAACTTCACACATGACCTGCAAGTATTTTGCCTATATTCAAGGGTCCTAATATTGCAATGTTTATTATTTAGCTGGGTGGGTGAGGGAGGATCCATAGTAGACTGGCGTCAATAGTTTGAAATCATAGGAGTGTTAAACAGAATATTTCCTGTCTAGCAGCTTGTTAGGGACATCAATGATTTCATTTTAACATGTCATTATTAATATAATATTTGAAGTCATAAGCAGAGCATGACAGGGGCACAAGTTATAAAGTAAACTATAACTGGTAAATGCCAGTGTTTTTTTTTGTTTAAAATTGTACTTTTTTAATTTCCATCTAACTATAACCTCATTCTTTATCCTTTAAATTTTTGAGTTCGTTTTTATCATAAAGTAAGATATTATTACTGGGAACTAACTACAACTTTACTTGATCCTTTGTTTGTCCAGTGAATTTCTTGTTTTTTTCGCATTCAAACATTACTAACATACCTAGCTGTATATTGTAGGCCCTTCTCTATTTAAGAGGTTTGAGTATGTGGAAGGAGTGAGCACTTCGGTAAGAACTGCACAGAGGGCACAGCTTCTTATTGGTAGTGGCTTGCCCACCTAATTTGCCTTGGGTGTTTGGAGGGAGTTGGTTCTCCATGAAGAGAAAAGCCGAGAGTGCAGGCTATGTGTTGTATGGGCTTGTCCTAAGCGGACTTGGGTGCCTGGAGGGGCCGGGCTCGATGCACAGTCTGTGCATAGAAGGAGCTTGCCTACATAACGGGGCTTGTGTGTTTTTTGAAGAGAGTGGGCTATATGCACAATCTTCAAACTGAGCACAGACTGTGCGTAATAAAGGCTTGCCACAAAAATACAGAGCAACCCCTCTGAACCAAGGGGACAGGGCACTAAGTAACAATAAACCAAGATGGTTTGAGTTAGATAGTTCCCCCATGCATGCACGGGGCACACTCTAGCATTTGACTTCCCTTAAATTCAGCTCTGCCTAAGGGTTTCCTTTTATGGCAGACACCGTGCTGCCAGTTCATCTGTGGTTTCCTGGTATCTTAACCGGACTGAAAATATTATCCAGTGGGCTTCTCAAACGTGTGAACGACTATCGGTGAGTTCTGACCCCTTTTCACCATGCCTCAGCCCTGGGAACTATTTTGCCATACCCACCGATTTTAAATACAGTATTCATATCCTTGGTTTATTTGCAGTTACTTTTCTCATTTACTCATATTTCCATTACTACCTTGGGTATACGATCCCTTCGAGATGCAGCAGTAACAACTATCCGTTATACCCGTGAATTCTATGTATGTCCCGGCACATTTCGGCTAGCTGATACTATTTATTTTTATTTTTTTATTCAAGAAGTTTTATATAGCGCTAGCCTGACCGGAAGGTATCGGAGCGCTTCACAGCAAGTACAGAGCAGTGCAAAAGAAAGCAAACATAATACAGTAAGCAAGACATTCAGGGTATGAATCGTAGTAGAGAGGATGCTGACGAGTTCCAAATACAAGGTCTTGACAAACCGCATCGGATAGGGGAGCAGTGACTTTTTAAACACTCAGAGCTGCCCCTATCTGTTCGATAGGGAGCGGTCGAGGGAAAAGATTTTGAGCCTGCTTTTAAATTTAGGGAAGGAAGGAATAGTTCTGATGTGGGGGGGATAGAGTTCCATATTTTGGGCGCATTACCGGCAAAGGACCTGACCGCAGTTTTTTGTTTTCGTGCTTTTAGCGGGATAAGAAGTAGGGTATTAGAGCTTCTGAGAGTCCTGTTCTGACCCGCTTTTCTGAGTTTGGGCACCAGATATTCGGGTTTGCCTGTGTGAAGGGCTTTATGTTTGAGGCAAGCTGTTCTAAAGTTCACCCGCATTTCTATTGGTAGCCACTTGAGTTCTTTTAGTGCCGGAGAGATGTGATCAAATTTCTTTATTCCAGTGACCATTCTGGCGGCCGCGTTGAGGGTTGTTTTCAGAGGAGCAAGATGAGTTTTGGCTATTCCCGAGAAGAATGCATTTCCATAGTCCAGTCGTGACAACACCAATGCTTGGGTGGCTTGTTTGAGATCTTTGGATGGAATGAAAGGTTTAATTTTGTTTAGTAGTTTCAAGTTAAGGAAAGCACTCTTTGCCGAGATCTTGATGTGTTTGTCAAGCCTAGTTTGAAGTCTAGCATGATGCCTAATGATTTAAGAGTCAGCCGAGGTGAGGTTCCTATCGAGCGCATCGAAATCTTTTAACCATTCGACCATTTGTGGTTTCTCTTCTTTGTTTGAGATGAGGAGTAGTTTGTTTTTGTCTGGGTTCAGCTTTAAATGGTTGCTTGACAGCCACCGTTGCACTTCCTTTAATGTTTTATCGAGTCTATGAATGTCTTCAGAAGAGGGGATTTCCAAGTAGAGTTGGGTATCATCAGCGTAGAGGTGAAAGGGGATGTTAGCTTTTCTGAGTAGGGTGGTGAGGGGTTCCATGTAGATGTTGAAGAGTTGGGGGGAGAGCACTGATCCATGGGGCACTCCCCTCTTGACAGGGTGAAGGTCAGATTCAAAGCTTCTGATTTTGACTCTTTGGGAGCGGTTGGGCACAAATGAAGAGAACCAGTTGAGGACCACGTTGTTGAGTCCGGCCCTTTCTTCGAGGGCTTTGAGGAGAAGAATGTGATCAATCGTGTCAAATGCCGCTGATAGGTCTAGGAGAATGAGGAGGCAACAATGGTCTGAGTCCAGTGATTTGTGTATGTCATCAATTACGTTGAGGGTTGCAGTTTCCGTGCTGCAGCCTTTCCTGAATCCCGACTGATGTGAGTCGAGTGGGTTGGTAATGTCCAAGTGCAGAGTTAGTTGGTGGAGAACCCATCTTTCTAGGATTTTGGAAAGAAGAGGAAAGTTAGAGATGGGTCTGAAGGTATTTAAGTCATATCTGTCCAGGCCTGGTTTTTTTAGCAGTGGAGTGGCTTGTCCAACTTTCAGACAGTCTGGGACCACTCCCGTTTTTTGGGAGCTGTTGATAATCCTGCACCACAGTGGGGCTAGGGAGAGTTTCCATTTTTTGGTGAGTTGAGCCCGAAGGGGGTCAAGGGTGTGAGATGAAGGTTTAGAAGTGGAGATAAGTTTGACTATGTCTTCTAGAATGGGTTGAAAGAGTGACCAGGGTTTAGTAGTGGGAGGGGGTGGCGATACCAAACACCCCACCGTGTCTGCTATGGGAGAGGGACGAGCAGTTGGTGACCAGAGAGTGCTCGATCTTGGAGATCTTATCATTGAAGGAGTTGGCGAAGTTGTTGCATCGTTCAATCGAGGCCCGCCCCAGGGAAGTATCTGGTTTGGAGGTTTGCTGTCTAATAATACTGAAGAGTTCCTTAGGTCTGTTTTTGCGCTCTCCAGAGCAGAGCGGAAAAACATAGATTTTTTGTTCTTGATGTGATTATTGTATTTCTTCCGGATAGTTCTGAGTTTGTCACGATGGCAGGTAGTGGGCAAGCTCCTCCAGCGTCTTTCTGCGGCTCTTAGTTGTCTCCTTTCCTCATTAGTGTCATAGTCGAACCAGGATCTGGACGGATTGGCTCGCTTTATTCTTAGTTTCAAGGGTGGTAGTTGGTCAAGAAGGAATCCCATATTCGTGTTATAGAGCGAGGTGAGGTCATTTGTGGAGAGATCTTTGTCCCTGGGTAGGAGCAACTTTAGTCTATCCTCCAAGACGTCCTGGGGGATCTGGGTGAGATTTCTTGACCGTTTGGGGGGTCTTGAACAGGAGGCAGGGATAGGACTCTTTGGTTGATGTGGAATAAGATCATGTGATGAGCCGACTAGTCCAATTGGAGGATGTTGTTGATCATGATTGCGTCTTGGTGGGCAATGATGGCATCCAGGGTCGCTCCTTTGTTGTGAGTTTCTTCAGAGCAGTGTTGGGAAAAGTTATTGCCACAAAGGAGAGTATTGAAAGATTGAATAAGTGTGTTGTTGGCTTCTTTGCAGCGTAGGTTAAGATCACCCAGGATTAAGAAGTTAGTGTCTTTGAGAGCGCAGTGGGCAATCAGGTCGGATAGGTGTTCACCAAAAGAGGGGGAGTTGCCAGGTGGGTGATAGAGAAGGTGAACAACTAAAGGGTGATTATCCTTAGTCTTGATGGTGACAGATAGACATTCAAAAGAGCTGTATTTGCATGGGTCCATTACAGCGATGTCAATGTCATCTTTATGGATGATGGCTACACCACCCCTGTGTTGATCTTTTCTGTCTTTGTTGATGATGGTGAAACCTGGGGGCACCAGCATGTCTAGACAGGGTGGGGAGATCTAATTTAGCCATGTTTCCGTGATGAATGCAATGTCTAGGTCCCGAGAGAGGATGGCTTCAGCTAATTCCATTGCATGCTTGGGGCTGATCTGCAGTTAATGAGCATGCAGTTAGTCGCTAGATTACTTTTGTGCAGATGCTTTTCTAATGAGGCCCTCGGTATGGAGGTGAGAGAGGGCGGGGGTCTTGAGGTTTTCACAAGAGGGAGGTCTCTTCCGAAGCCTGAGATCACTTGAATGTTGGAGTTAGTGGAAATTGGGAAAGGGGAGTCATAAGTGGGGGCTAGGTTCATAGCTTCTTCAGCGGACATTGCTGCTTTCGTTCTGGATGTTCTTTGTTTTTGGGTCTCCACGTCTTTATTAGTGTGGCTCTGAGCTCCAACCGTGGGGGCTTTGATTCCTGTGAGAGATTGAAGTGGGATCATAGCGTCGGTTTTAGTGGGCCTCAGCAGTCGATTCCCGCGGGCGGGTGCGGTCCCGAATTGGGGCTTTAGGGGGGTAGAGTCAGTCGGATAGGAAGCCATTAGTTGGGAATGTTGGGGCTTTCACACCTTGTCTAGGTTGGAAAGGATTGCATCAAGGCCTTTGAATATAATTTCTAGCTGGCTTTCTAGTAGATTCAGCCGGGGCGCCATATCTTCCTGGGCTGGTGGCGTGCAGTTTTGGGTTGGGACATCTCGTGGGGTGGGGGGCAGGGTTGACTTGTGAGGTCTAATGCTGAGTAGGTCAGCCCGGCTGACTCTGTTCGCGACCCTCGGTAGGGGGTTTAGTCGTGGGCTCTTCCTCAATGATTCTGCAGGCATCAGTAGACGGAGCCCGAGGGATGATGTTGTTCTGTTGAGGAAGATGAGATTGAGGGGGCGATGAGGATTGCACTTCTTCGGGAGATAGAAGGGGGTCAGTAGACCGATCCCGTGGGATGATGGAGTAATGTTGAGGAGGATAGGATTGAGGGGAATGTGGGGACTGATCTTCCTTGTCACGGTTCGTGAGGACGGAGGAGTGGGAGGAGTTTCTGGGGGGCTGGGGGTCTCATCAGGGGAGTGGAAGTAGATAATTGCTTCTCCTGATGGGGCCTGTTGATCGGGGAGGGGGGCTGGGGTGGAGCGTGACGAAGAGAGTGCAGATGAGCGGAGCAAAGAGTAGGGAAGAGGGAGTCAAAGGCCTCCAAGTTCTCATTGTTGGCTTGTATCAGAACTGTGCCATTTGCGTAAATGGTCACTGATGTATTACCTTTTCTAGTTGCCTGATTGGGAAAAGAGGTCGTCAGTTTACAGCTAGGTGAGGTGGTCGTCGTTTTAGATATGTGAAGTTGCATTCTTAGAGTGGTATTCCAGCTCTCAGGTCTATTTGTGTGGAAGATGAGATCCATCTTCACCTGCCCTTTTGAGGATCAGTGGTACGTGTCTACAAATAGCGTTTCTGGGTGTTGTCTAATTAGATTATGTTTGTGATTTCTTCTCGCTTTAAGAGAGAGGTTAGGGGGAAGCTAATAGCGAAGGTATTCGCGCCGTGTGGTTTCATGTGGATCGACATGGGTGGTTCAACGGAAACTGGTGTGCCTGGTGACATTATTGCGTATTATGTAGGTGAGACGGGACGAGCTATTGATCGTGGACAGGACTCCCTTGGTCTGGTAGTATCGACTGTGGGAGACTGGCCATGACTAATGTTTGGTGGGCACTTAAGGTTCCACCCTACTATGGGAGCCATGATTGACTGGGCACAGAGTAGACTAAGGTATAGTGGTGGCTGCTGAAGGGGGGAGAAAGCGTTGTGAAACAAGTAGTGGGGGCACAGTGTGGACTATGTTATAAGAGTGGTTGCTGCGAGGGGCTTGGAGCAAGTAGAGGGGTGCACGGAGTGGACTAAGGTATAAGAGTGGTTGCGGCAGGGGGCTTGGAGCAGGTCAGGTACCTTAGAGTGGGCCGGGAGTCGCTAGCGTCATTGGAGCAGAGCGGAGGGTGGTCCTTGTTGGTCCTTGTTGGTCGCCATCGTAGGGTCCGGCAATCTCTAGGCTTCGGGAGGATGGCCTAATTTGTCATCAAGATAGGAAATTTGGAGGGCGGGTCGCGCTTGGTTGGGTTTCCTGGGTATGCCCTTAGGCTGCATGGGCATTTGACTTGGCGACCAGAGTGTAGTCTTAAACCTGGCAGCGAGTTAAATGCCACTTTCTTAATGCCGAGGTGGATTTTCGTCGGCTATTTTCAGATCAGGCATAGTCCGGAGCATGAAGGAGCTCAATTTTTTGCATTCTATTGGGCAGATCTCAGGGGGGGGCGCTTTCATCTGTTTGAGTGATCCAGTGAGCAGGGGTCGCGCCTTTGAGTTAATAAATGAGCTAAAAGGGGGCAGGGACAGCTTCAAGTGATCTCCAAAGATCACTCGAGGTCCCAAGCGGCAGTCATCTTAGGGCCAGGCATCCCCATCCGAGCCGATCCTGCGAAGAATTTCAGCTTGTTACAAAGCTTCTGTCAGGGTAAAGCAGGGGTCTCACTGTGAAGGGCAAGGGAGGTGGAGGCGCGCTCCAGCTTCAGAAGGAACTGCCTGATGTGCTCTTCATTCGGTCATTCCGGTCCCAGGCAGCGGCCATCATAGGGCCACGCATCGCCATTTGAGCCGATCCTTCAAGGAATTCCATCTCTTTACAAAGCTTCTGTCAGGGTAAAGCAGGGGACTCACTGTGAAGGGCAAGGGAGGAGGAGGCGTGCTCCAGCTTCAGATGGAACAGACTGTTGTGCTCTTCCTTCGGTCCTTCAGGTCCCAGTTGGCGGCCATATTGGGGCCAGGCATCGCAAGTCCTTGATGTCTTCTAGCTGTCCTGGGTCCCACCGTATATAGCAGGTGGGGGGGGGAGTCACGCCCCAGCCCGTAGCACGCTCCGGGGTGAGGGGGCAGCAGAGCCGAGCCTCACATCATCAGCGGCGAGCGCGATCTCACCGTTCCACGCTCCCACCGGGTTGAGGTATCGTGGAGGAGCGATGCGCTGCAGCTTCAGTCTCCTGCGGGCAGCTCCTGTCTCTCGCGGGGCAGATCGGATGAGCCTGGGGCAAGTCTCTGAGCCTGGCCACTTCGTTGTCATATCCCAGCCTCGGGGGGTCACGATGCGGCTCCAAGCTCCCGCGAGGCAGATCAGCCAGAGGGCAGGGGACGTCTTTATGTGATACTTCCTTTAATAGCCATGTGTATTTGCTATTTAAAGGCCTCTCCAGAGGACCACCTTGACCCTTAGTCCCTCGACCTCGACCCTATCTACGGATGAGGCAATATTTCTGAATATAACACGGAACATGTTTTAAAATGTAGGTAATAAGACTAGAGTATCTATACCTACACTATGCACACATTCCATGTGTTTTATGACTGAAGATTTATAATCTGTTGATTCCCTATGTTTTAAGTGATGTCATCAGTGATGTCATTTGAGATGTCATCAGTGATGTCATCAGTGATGTCACTGACCATGTCATGAATGATGTAATATGTGACATCATCAGCAGTGGATTGCGGGTGCGCGAAATATAGTTAGTACAACTAACTATATAGGAGCAATTTTAATGGTTTTTTAAATGCTAATTCCTAACTATATAAGACCTGAAACCTATGGTTTTTTCAGTGAATTTGCAAGGATTTTTAAATGCTAATTCCTAACTATATAAGTCCTGAAACCTATGGTTTTTTAAGTGAATTTGCAAGGTTTTTTAAATGCTAATTCCTAACTATATAAGGCTTGAAACCTATAGTTTTTTCAGTGAATATGCAAGGTTTTTTAAATGCTAATTCCTAACTATATCAGGCGTGAAACCTATATTTTTTTTCAATAAATTTCAAAGGTTTTGTAAATGCTAATTCTATTAGTGGATAACGTTTAAATATGTTATTATCCTTCTGGGACCACCTGAGCAGCCATCTTGTTTCTCAGGAGAAGTGAGGCACAAGAGAGCACAAAACAAGAGTGGAAAATGCAAAAAGAGGGCAGGGTTGAGACCCCCTGACCCCCTAGCCCTTCTCAGGGGGTCCCAGAAGGACTACTAAGTGCAAAGAATTATTATTATTTTTTTAAATCGCGGGGTACGCGCACGGTACGTGTACCCTACGTGTACGGTGCGCGAACCCCGTGATTTATTTTTTGATTTTTTTTGTTTTGCACTCGGGGGTCCTTTTGGGACCCCCTGAGAAGGGCTAGAGGGTTGGGGGGTTTCTACCCTGCCCCCTTTTCATGTTTTCCACTCTTGTTTTGGGCTCTCTTGTGCCTCAGTTCTCCTGAAAAACAAGATGGTGGCCAACACTTCCTGGTTTGGACAGTTTGGAATGTTGACAGTCGACTGCCAGCCAATCAGAAACTCGCTTGCGCACGTAAGGGTACGCGCGGTACAGTGCGCGTACGGTGAGTGCATATAGATATATAATTTGATCAAATTCAATTTTCTCAACAACTACTGGAGGGATTTTCACCAAATATAGAAAAGGCACTACTGCATACCTGTCCCTACCATTTTGCCAAGTTTGGTGTAATTCCGTTTAGCTGTTCGGGCTGTAGCCGTGTCTAAAGGTCCCATAGAAAATGGTATTTGAAAAATTTCAAATTCAATTTTCTCAAGAACTACTGGAGGGATTTTCACCAAACATAGCAAAGGCACATCTGCATACCAGGCCCTACAATTTTGCCAAGTTTGGTGTATTTCCATTCAGCCGTTCGGGCTGTTGCCGTGTCTAAAGGTCCCTATGGATATTAACATTTGGAAAACACGTTTTGGGACCCCCCACTTGCCCCCGCTACGCGAATCCCCCCGAAACTTTCAGGGAAGGAGAGGAGTGGAGCTGGCCAAAATTCTGGAAAATTACGCACAGATTCCTGAATCGGTCCAAAGTTATTCCCAATAGAATGTTGAGCGCATATAGACTACTGGAAGGATTTTCACCAAATATAGAAAATGCACTACTGCATACCTGTCCCTACTATTTTGCCAAGTTTGGTGTAATTTCGATCAGCCGTTCGGGCTGTAGCCGTGTCTAAATTTCCCATAGAAAATGTCATTTGAAAAATTTCAAATTCAATTTTCTGAAGAACTACTGGAGGGATTTACACCAAATATACAAAAGGCACTGCTGCATACCAGCCCCTACCATTTTGCCAAATCTGGTAAAATTCCGTTTAGCCGTTCGAGCTGTAGCCTTGTCAGAATGTCCCTATGGAAATTAACATGGGGAAAACACGTTTTGGGACCCCCCTTTTCTCTCGGCCTCCGCTTGACGAATCCCCACGAAACTTTCAGAGAAGGAGCGGAGCGCAGCGAGGCAAATTTAAGGAAAATTACAGGCAGATCCCTCAATCGGCGCCAAAGTTATTCCTAATAGAATGTTCGGAATTTCCTATGATAACTAGGTCCTAACTATACATAGGTAATATATATATATATATATATATATATATATATATATATATATATATATATATATATATATATATATATATATATATATATATGCATATCTCTTAAGTATTCTGCTTTTATTTGGGCGTTTTTTCTGAATGAATGTAGATGCAAAACTAGTATATGTGCCCAGTAAACTTATTTGGTTTTATCAGGTATATATTGCCTTACAAGTCTTTTTTGTTAGTATTCCTGGACGATGTGAGTAAATGAACTGAAGCATTGGAAGAAGATGTGGCCTTGCTCTCGGGGGCTTCGCAACGACACGAGAGAGACTTAGCGACTCTTAAAACCCAAAACAAAACGCTCCAGATGGATATTGAAAGACTGGAGATACAGTCCAGGAGAAATAACCTGAAATGTTTAAAGATTCCGGATTCTCTGGTCCCCGTTTTTCTGGCCCGACTCACTTGGTCCCCCTCCCCTCCCGGTTCCGAAGGTCAAAACCCTGGGCATCTTTATCAATTCCCAGCTCTCTCTTCATACGCAGGTTCACTCAGTGGTGTCCTCCTGTTTCTTTTCCCTTCTCACTATTCGTAAGGTTTCCCGTTTTTTTTCTGTTCCCGCCCTTAAGCTTATCCTCATGGCCATGGTGCTATCGCGCCTTGACTATGGGAATGTGGTCTATAATGGCGCCCCAGCCTACCTGATCCATCGCCTTCAACAGATACAGAACCAGGCTGCCCGCCTGATTTACGGACTCCCTAAATTTCACCATACAACCCCTCTGTTGCAATCTCTGCACTGGTTACCGGTGAAGGAGAGGGCTCTCTTCAAGTTGGGCTGCATGACTTATCAGGCTAGGTCAGGGACTGCCCCTGTCTACCTTTGTGATGTCATATCACCTTACCTTCCGGCCAGAGAGCTCCGCTCCTCTCACCAGGCCCTCTTGACAATTCCCCGCTTTAGGAAGAAGAGGTACGGGGGGACGAGATTCGCGGTCCTAGCTCCATCTTTTTGGAACTCTCTCCCTTTTGCCCTCAGAGCTTCTACTTCCTATGTGGAATTCCGTAAACATCTTAAGACCTTCCTGTTCTCCAGATCGCTAGCAGTCTAGCCTCCGTCTCTGTGTCCACTGGTTCACCGCTACCTAGCGCCATGAAACCGTCCCGGTATAAGCGCGCTCTATAAATATGTTAAAATTCAAATTCAAATCCGGAGGGGGCAGAGAATGGGGACGTTAAGTCACTGATATGTAAGCTTCTGCGTGAGGGAGTCTTAAAAGATAGACCCGATATAGACCTTGAGTCTGAAATCCAGAGAGCTCTTAGGAATCCTTTTAGATTACACACTGACAGGAAAACTCCTAGGAAAATCTTGGTGAACTTTCTCACATATACAACAAAGGAGTTAATATTGGGAAGAGCACTATCAGATACCACACTTTGGATTGATTCAGTTAAATATCTAATACGTTCGGATGTGCGAAAGGCTACGGCGCAGAGACAATGGGAGTTGGGGAACAAGATTCCCGATTTGAGAAGTCTGGGTGCACAGGTCCAAATGAAATTTCCAGCATTCTTGAGAGTAGTTTGGAGGAATAAAACACATAACTTCCTATCACCTCAAGAAGTGGACGCGTTCCTCATCCTAATGAGAGAACACTATGTCGAATACTGTTTGTCTCCTCTTAATTCCCTCATAAAGGAGTATTACTTAACCTAATAAGAGAAATCTCCCAGTAGAATTCATAGAATTCATAGTAGAAGATAGTCTGTGGTCATACCTGAAAAAAAATGAGAAAAAAAGGGGGAGAAGTGAAAAAAAGGGGGTATATACACATATGTAAATAATAGGGAACTAGATTAGGAGGAAGGATTACAAATATATAAATATATAAATATAGGTAGAGGAAAAAAGATAAAGAAAACTCACAAAATAGGAGACGGGAGAAATATAAATAAAATTAGTGATCACATTTTAGGTGCCTACCTTCTTTTTTTTTTTTTTATATAATGGGAAAATCCCGGCCAGATAGAGTGAGCCCCCAACAGGCGACAAATCGTCAAAGCAGGTATGGGAGGGGTTCCCCATGGGAGGTGGGCAGGTAGTTGGGTGGTAGGGGTTAAAAGGGAAAACAGTATTCCTCATATACTTATGAAGACATATAGACCTATTGATTGGGAGCTGGGTTGTGTTTCGTCCATAGGATAGGTCAATACTCACAACATGACTAATAAAATTAAGATCATCAGTTGGAATGTTAACGGCTTGAGAGATAGGTGGAAGTTGTCTAGGGTAAACGAATATCTGTACAATTCAGGAGCACACATGTGCCTACTTGAGGAGACTCACTTAGAGATGAGAGTGTGTAAGTCAGCATTTGGAAAACGTAGGTGGGTCCAAGATATCATCTGTTCAGACCAAAGTGGAAGCACAAGAGGAGTGGCAATAGTGATCAGGGTAAACGTTGGGATTGGGTTGGGGAAGTTTGAGACAGATCAGACCGGGAGGTGGCTGGTGGCATCACTATCAATGAGCAGTACCCCTTTCATATGTGCAGCCTAATATGGGCCCAATCAAGATGCTCCGGGGGCTCTAATGTAGTTAAAAGCCAGTATGATGGACTTCGTTGGACCCGTCATATTAGGGGGTGATTTTAACTTGATTTTTGATTAAAAAATGGACCGCACTTCCAGGGTCAGACCCGCACCCCCACAAAGATCCCGAAGGGAGCTTAAGAAGATTATGAAGGATTTTAATCTTATAGATGTTTGGAGAGTTAAAAATGACACAAAAAGGGATTATTCTTTCTATAGTAGAAGACATGGACACCACTCCAGAATTGACTTTTTTCTTATAGATCAATCCTTTTTTTCTGCAGTGGAGTCTATTTCTTACATTCCCGCGATATTGTCAGATCACTCAACTGTCGAGCTTATAGTTCATTTTAAGCAGAAGGAACAGCAGAGGAGATGGACTTTGGATAGGGCCTTGTTATTACAAGAGGAGGTTGAGTTAGACTTAGTGATACAGACTGAGGATTATTTTAGGCATAATAATGGCTCAACTAGCCAGCAGGTGATATGGGACGCATATAAAGCTTTTATTAGAGGCTCTTTGAGTGCCATGATGAGCAGAAAAACTAAACTTAATGAGAGGAAACGGGAAGAGGGTCTCCTGAAGTTAAAATTAAAAGAACAGGAGCTTCAGAGAGCATCAGCAGACCTGCCAAACATTAAATCTCGCCTACAAAAAGAGCTTGATAGCTTGCGGGCAGAGTATCCAGCAAGCCTTGATAAAGTCCTAAAAGAAAAATGGGATGCTAGCAAGCTCCAAAATGTTTCATATGGGGAGAAATGTGGCAGTCTTTTAACATGGAAATCCCGGGCAGACAAGACCAGAAACCAGATCAACTGCCTGTCTCTCTCCAGCACAGGAGATATCACCCATGATGATGAGTTAATAAGGGAGGAGGCCAAATCTTTTATGCAGTATGTATATAAAGCTAACACCTGTCACTCCTTACAAAGGGTGGAAGATTGGTTAGATAAGATACAGCTCCCCAATCTGTCGGAGGATGATAAGATCTATCTGACTTCTGATATCAGAGAATGTGAAGTAAGAACTCAGATCAGGAAAATGGCTAAAGGAAAGGCAGCCGGTCCGGATGGATTTCCGGTGGAGGTATATAGCTTGGTTCTAGAGCAAATAATATCTGTCTTAACAGCACTGTTTAACAAAATCCTTCTGAGGTGGGAGAGGGCCCCAAATTCATGATCAGAAGCCACCATTACCCTAATACTAAAGCCAAATAAAGATCCATCAAAAATCATATAGACCGATTTCTCTATTAAATTCAGATTACAAGATATTTGCAGGGGTGTTAGCAGCGAGACTGGCCAAAATAATCAAAACCATTGTCTATCATGATCAGAGGGGCTTCATTCCCGAAAGGCAACTTAATGAGTTAACGTTCCAAGCCATCGCAGCGATTGATGTTGCAGTTGACAAAAAGCTTCCTCTGACCCTCATAGCAGTCGATGCCGCTAAGGCTTTCGACCAAGTAGTTTGGTCATATTTATGGCAAGCCCTGATAAGTTTTGGATTCCCAAAAAATTTCATAACAGCCATAAGGTCTCTCTACTGCTCCCCACGTGTAAAAATCTTAGTTAATGGATCCCTCACTGATTGGGTAACTATTGTCCGTGGAACCAGGCAGGGTTGCCCGTTATCACCTTTGTTGTTTAATTTATACATAGAAACTTTCATATGTTTGCTCAGGTTTGACCCGGTAATCAAGCCTTTTAAGATCTCTAATTTGGAATTGAAATTTGCGCTATATGCCGACGATTGGCTTATGTTCACTTCAAATCCAGCGGAAGCATTTCCAAGATTAATAGATTCAGCTGAAGCGTTTGGAGAAATCGCAGGCTATACCATTAATAAAGACAAAACTGAGATTATGGAGTGGAACCAAAAACTAGCGACTGAGGGATCAAAGACTAGAATGAGAGATTTGGGCGGACATCCTGCCCAAAAAATTGAGGATATAGCCAAAATAAACTTTGATAGAGTCTCAAAAGATGTCTGTGCCCTCCTTCAGCGGTGGTCATCCTTCCCATTAAATATCTTCGGTAGAGTTAATCTGATCAAAATGATCATTCTCTCAAAAATAACGTTTTTGTTTAATTCCATTCCTTTATCCTTTAATACACCAGCTATTAATAATATACAAGGGAAACTAGAATCCTTCATCTGGAATTCAAAATCCCCAAGAATCTCTTGGAAAAAGCTCAGGCGAAGTTTAAAAACAGGAGGGCTGGCCTTCCCAGATCTATTTGTTTATTGCCATGAATTGCACTTTAAAAATGTTAGATTATTGGCCGAAAAAACCGATCTATCTTTCCTAGGCATACTTTTCAATGCACTACTGCAAGACATACCACAGGGACCAGACTTTTTTTCTTTTTAAGTTTGGGGACCCAAAGTTTTTTAAAAAGGTTCTGGGGCCAGCTCTAAGAAATTGGGTATACATTAGAAAAAGGCTAGATATTCCATATTATGCTGCACAAGCCCCGATTTGGGATTCCCCTGGTACACCGGCATGTCTTGAAGATCGTTTATCTCAGCCCCTGAGGATGGATGGGTTAGAGCGCTGGGAAGATCTTCAGCTAGACTCTAAGCTTTTAAGCTGGGAGGTGTTATCTAATCTGACAGGGCGAACACTCACTAGATCTAAATATTACCAGCTGTCCGGATGGTGGTCAACTAGATCATGGATTTTCAATGAAGCTAATCCGAAGTTTGATCTAATATCTAGGAGTGGAAGGTGGAAAAACCAACTTTCATATTGGTACACGGCTATGTTAGACGTTGAGAACGTCACAGAATTAAAGCTACAAAAACTTTGGGGTGATGTTTTAAACCTGGATGGTGGAAATATTGAGGTTCTGTGGTCTGATTCTTTTACCATCCTGCAGGCAGTGGTCAAACCAGCCACATTAAAAAGAAACCATCTCTATACTATGCACAGGGCGTATATAACACCTAGAAAACTAGCTAAGTTTTCTAATATAGATTACTATTGTCCAAGATGTAGGTCCCTAGCCGCAGATGATTTTCATATGTTTGCGGACTGCCCAGAGATAAAAAACTATTGGGTCAAGATCCAGGACTTTTTGGAAGATGTTCTTCAATTGTCGTTGGAAATCACCACAAGAACTATTTTCTCCGGACTGGTCTCTGAGTACAGCATAAGGGATTCCTCCACAAGATTTATTTTTTATGTTATTCTCCTTGCGAGACGTGAAATATGTAGAGCATGGAAGGACCCAACCCCCCCACCTTTTCAAATTGTCTAAAACATATTATTTTTATGTGTACATCTGACATGGCATGCAACCCCACAAGTTTGGTTAAAATCTGGGCGGCCCTAGTGACCTGGCAAAACAGGTGATCGGTTTTCCTATGATTTATCCTGGACCCTGTCGGCTCCCTTATCTCCAAAGTAACACAGGGCGCAAACTATGCTGTGAAATGGAGTGGATTGGGATTGCAGTGGCAACTTGGAGGACTTGGCTTCAACACTAGGTTATTGGTCGGAAACATCAGGGCCAGATCAGGATGACCAACTTCTAGGAGGTGGCCAGTTCCTTCAAGATTCCAATAATGGTATATGAGGAAAACAAAAAAATTAAAAACAAATAAATAAAAAAAAAAAGTATTCCTGTTATATTGATTTATGAAAAATTGTATGTCAAATAATAAAAAAAATTGTGTTACACACCCTGCCTTTTTACACTCTTGTATCTTTTTCCTTATCAGCAATAGATTGCAAATATTGTTGTTGACTAAGGTTTCTGTACATTGATGTTATTTTCCCTGCCTTAGAAACTTGAAGTATTGGAAGAGGGTCCCCTTTTTCCTTACATCATTCACAAGAACACCATAATTTACTCTACATCCATGGACACATCATCCTCCAACAAGGAACACCTGTAGGTCAGGCTCCATGGCATAGCCAACTTCACTCTTATTATCTACATACCACCAAGACCATGCACCAACTTCACTGACATCATCACAGGATTCATCACACCACTTCCTCTTGATCCCAGCAATTGTATCCTATTCGGAAACATGAACTCCCACTTCGAAAGTCACAACAACACCAACTCAAGAACACTCATTAAAGAGATTGGATAGCTGGGCCTCACCCAATGAGTAAATGGATTTAGCCACATCACCGGACACCTCCTGGACCCTATTTGTGTCAACTTCAGCAACATCTGAGTTGATAAACCCACACCAGTCCTCACTGACAATGACTGGAGGCCTCTCATCATCCATTGACCAAAAACACAGCAGCCCCAAAATCATCAAGAATTTCAACAATTGGATCAACTCCTGCACCGACTCACTAGTTTCCCTAAAACACAGCAATTCAACATGATCCAGACCCCAGGCAGTAGTTACATGGAGCAACTCAGCACTGCAAGCACTGAAGCAGCTCTGCAAACAACTGGAGCACAAATGAAGAATAAGCCAAGACAATATAGACAGGAGCCAGTTCAAATCTCACTCAAATTGCTACCACCAAATGATCCAGACCACCAAACGTGCTGATCTGGCAGGCCGCATTGATGCCAGTACCAACGGAAGCAAAGAAATCTTTGTCATTGTGAAAGATTTCACCTCACCATTGATCACCCCTTTGCAGGACGTCAGCAACAATCCTTCTCAATTTGTCAGTAACAAAATCACTGCCATTTACAGCAACGTTAACCCACATCAGAACCTGACAGGCCTCTCCAAACACCTATCGATGTTATCCAAAAAATCAAAGCTACCACCATGATGTCCATTCACTCAGGAGCCCAATCAGACCCTTGCCCCCACCACATCTACTCCAGAAGACTGCAACCCATCAATGTGGAAACTTAATACGGTTTGGTGAACATTATCTGCGCCATCTTCCCTTTTGCCCCGATGCCACACTCTTCGCCGCACACGCCCCCCCCCCACATTAGCTGCCTTGAC
The DNA here is from genome assembly GCF_964263255.1 of Lissotriton vulgaris. Classification (NCBI taxonomy): domain Eukaryota; kingdom Metazoa; phylum Chordata; class Amphibia; order Caudata; family Salamandridae; genus Lissotriton; species Lissotriton vulgaris. Next base: position 1,423,097,337 of record NC_141687.1, read on the forward strand.
CAGAACCACCCTCTGCACACCCCTGACCCCCAGCACGGCTCTCCACCTACACAAGCACCCCCACACACTGATCACTCCCGCTTTCACATGCCTTGCGCGTAAGCGGCAGTCATTTTGAGCACCATGGCCCCTCTGCCCCTCGCTGATAGCCAGCGCATCTCTCTCTCTCTCTCTCTCTCTCTCTCTCTCTCTCTCTCTCTCTCTTAACCTCACAGACATCCCCCGCACGCTGGCAACCCCCTCGCTCTCCTTGGGTCATAAACCCCTCTTCAGCGCAGATCTGCCTCAGAATCCCATCCTGTTCCCAGCGCGACACCTCCCTTCATTCCTTTCATAGTCTCAGGCCCTTTGATGCAAACCCCCTCTTTCCTGTGTGCCCGTCTGTCTTCCTTGTTCCCAAGCCACCACCTGGCCCTGCGGATACTGTTTATTACCCCGTACTGTAGGAAGCCTCCCCTCCCCATCTAAAGACCCTCGAGCCGATCAAAGCCCCCACCCTACGAGATCCGATCAAACTTCACACATTCCGTGAATCGGCGGAATGTCCTGCTGCGCGATAATCATCACCTGTTGTGACCGGGGTGGGGAATTCAACTGTAAATGTATGTGGGAACGGGCCTGAGGGGGAGATTACGAGGATGTTCTTTCATATATCAAAGTGTTGCAAGAATGTGTTACGTGCAATAAAGATCATAAACCTGAGTATAAGAGGCCAGGCCTCAGAGAGGCAGGTAGAGCACCTCGTGCCGATACTTGCTGTCTGAATTGATGTGTTCTCCTCCGGAGAGAATAAACCCTCGTTTCCTGCCTTTCAGTCTCCAGCGCCTGCTTCTTCATTGAGTAAATATTGGTGGGTCATAGAGGCGATACTGCCGGGCAACACAAAAAGAGTCTTTGGTTACTGGTTGTCTACGACCCCTTTTACAATTGGCGTCCCAAGCGTGGGGCCCATCAGCGACTCGTGGATCCAGTGGGAGAGGTCCTGACGACAGAGTGAACGACTGCAACGATCGGAAGGTACCCTGTCCGATAGACCCTCGTCCGACAGCCGATCATCCGAACTTCACTGGTTCCGAACAGACCTCTCTCGAGTGATCTAGGGTCCTGACTGGGAACCATCAGGAGTGCCACGAGGAGTACGAAGGAAAGAGGACGATCGGGCGCTGGATTCGGAAGACAAGAAACTGTCCATACGGTCCGGGTAAGGTCGTGTAAACACGACGAATTGCGGAATGATTGATAATTGATGGAAAATACTAGTATTTATTCTTTGTTAATTTATTTGGAGTTTCGCTGTCGGCAAACAGAGAAACAACCGGCTCTCTCTTTGCAAGCAGTGAAGGATAGGTAACGCACCCGTCGTGCCTATCTTTCTCCCCCACTGATCAATTGCCCCTCCCCATTGATTAACTGTTACGGATTGTTTTCTGGAGATTCTCTGTCTGCAAACAGGAAAGAATAGGTCCCCCTCTTTGCAGATAGCGAAAGGGTAGGTGACGCAGACCTTTGCGGGCCTACTTATTCTCCCCATTGACCATTTTTATTTTTATTTATTGACCAAACACTGATTGCCCGATATTGGTTCTTGAGGTATTCACTGCCTGCAAACAACGTAGAATAGAAATATTCTGTCTAGTCTTTGCACGCAGTGATAAGATAGGTAGTGCTGACTATTATCCCCATTGTGATCCGTCATGCCTGTCTTCTCCCCACTGATGGATAGCTGGTTCAGCCCGGACCATTTATTAGAGGTGGACCATCTAGCTCCGCTGGAAGGCACCCCTAATAAAGACATGTTCACAAGGTATGGATTAATTACCATAGCCTATAGTAAGCTATGGCACAAGTGTACCAAAGCAAACCAAGAGAAACAATGGCCACTGATAGGATCCTTCGATTTAGACAAAATAGAAACGGTAGAAATAGCCCTTTGTAATAATAAGACAACGCCTATTATGCTCGATAGTCTCGGAATGTGGCGCAAAGAAGCTACGCAACGAAAGGAAAGAGACGAAGTCAGAGTAGGTAAAGAAACACGGCAGACAACCCTCCAAACGTCCGGTAGGCAAAAGGAAAGGCCAACGACGACACAGTGCCGAGGTTTAGACACAAAAAGAGAACGGTGTAAAGGGATGTGCCGACAGGACAACCCCGAGACACAACGACCCAAAAGTAATCCCCCGACACTATGCACAGGACGAACAGATTTAAAGCAAAACCAATGTGCTTTTTGTAAATGTCTCGGGCACTGGAAAGCCCAATGCCCGACTCTACAGAACATAAGTAAGAGCGGAGGGTCGACAGAAATAACAGGCCGGCAGAAAGGGAAAAGGCGCGAGACAAAAACAAATCAGACTAACACGGACAGGACGGATAGAACCACCACGTTCGATTATGCTCGATGGCACAAATTTCGTCAGACCAATTTTAACGACATGTTAGAGTTCTGGGACTGATTGCCCCCCTGTCGCCCCCCCCACTCTGAAAAACAAAAGCAAATACAGGCCTGCGTAGACAACCTCCTGTTAGAAAAAGGACTCAGGGAAACCAAGCATCTTTTATATAATTTAGGGTTTAATTACGATAGAGATAACACACAACCAACGATAAATAGAAAAACTAGTAAAACATTCTTTAAGGTAAACTGTACTAATAGGAACAATACCAAACATATTACGCTCACTCCGGAAGTCTTCAAAATGTAACGAGTCAACGGTCCCGCCCATCCGGAAGGTGAAACACATAGCACATGTGGGGCGGGGCCAGTCATCAGCCATAGACCAAAAGAAATCGCCGATGAGAGGGTACAGGAGGCTCCATGGGCCGACATGAGATGGTCTTCCCATACTCTCCTTCCTGGGGTGACGTCCCCTGGGCCACGAGTAGGGAGGGGGCGGATCCAGATGACCCCCTCCCTCGTATCTCCTGGTCCGGCCATCACAAATTCCTCCATCGAACTGGTGCAGGGGGACTGGGAGGGAGAGGCGACGAAGACGAGCCTCTCCCACCTCCACAGGTAGGAGGTTTCCCAGCCCCGGCCCGGCGCCGAAATCCTCCAGCCGGGCGACGGATATACCTGCGTAGCACAGGACATACAATGTCCGACGGGCATATTTGCGGAGCACAGAACGTACAATGTCCGACGGATCTATTTTCGCAGCACCGGACATACAATGGTCCCCCAAGAGTCGGAATCAGGGGTGTAGGGTGGTCATCATGTGCACCCCTGATTCAAAGGGACGGCGTGGGATGCGCTGGGAGAGGAAGGCGGTGCGAACGAGCCTCCCTCACCTCCCCAGGTGAAGGCTCCACAGCTGCCCCCTGGCGCCCCGAACCAAATGTCCTGCTCCAACAGCATGGTGTTCTGTCTTTGTCACCTCAAGAAGTTTCTTCCACTCCCGAAAGACACGACGAAGGGCGGCTGCAGGGTCTCAAAATGGCGTCTGGGCCCTCTGGAAGGCGGGTCTAGGCCGCTGGAGTAACTTTGTCCGGTATTGCAACTCGGGCACTTGCCCACCTGGGCACGAGCCCCCACCTCCGACAACATCCCCACAGCTTTGAAGATTCTACCAGAGTCCCAGAAGCCCTCGGCCCCTACAGGCTTCCGGTAGGGAACAACTGGAACGACCACGACATAGCCGCAAGATGGTGGTGCTCTCGTGTCCGCACCAGCTTCAGTCTGAGCCACCCAGGAACATTGTGGGCTAACGAATTCGAGTGAGTTCCGGCTGAACCTCAACGTGACCTGGTAGGGAAGATTCTACCTCCCTCCCCTCTTGATCGACGGTACACATTACCAGCCTCTCTGTTAGCACAGGTTTTTTTGAACTGCCGAAAGGGATTCTGGTACAACCAACCCGGCATCGCCCAAAATGGCGCCGGTATCAATAGGAACTTACGGACACCTCGTGGTGTTCTTTGACTAACAAGACTTGATGTTCTGAGTTATGTATGCGAACCCTTGTAGACTTGACGAAGAGGAGAGGAGGGTTCACTTGGCGAACATTCGAAAGGATCCCGTTAATATGTTGATTTCAAATGTACGATTTATTATGATATTTATTGTAACCAATACATAACGTAGCTTGCGACGCACGCCCACGGTATACATCTAGGAAATGTGATTGCATTTAGTCTGACTGTGTTTCAATTTATGAAATAAATACCCTATGATCCCTCAATTGTTAAAAGACGTTTTCAGTTTCTTGCAAATAACTAAGTAGACGTTTTTCAATGTTTTTAAATACTGCAAAATAGCCCCCTATTGTATGTGCTTCAGCCATCGCCGTGTCCGACCAAATACGATTGCCTTCACATATTTACTTACTAAACGATTACGCAAATAAAGGTTTTCCAAACTATGAACAGGTATCGCATACTTCTGTAAATGTGGGAATTGGCGGGAGGGCTATTTTGTGCACAACCATTTTGCTCTCTTTTTAAGGTTATTAGAAAAATGGCTGTTCGGCCCCGGATTGATGATCGAATCTAAGGTATGATACGCTGCCTCCAAATATGCGACTAGGCTCAGGAACTAACGCATGAAGAAGGACCTCGACTTCTGAGAATGGGTAAAGTAAAGCGGTGTGAATAATAGAATGTTATAAAGGTATGATGCTCGAAGGTACTAAGGGACAGGGTTGACTGAAGAACTGATATGCCTTAGAACGCCACAGCTTTGAGAATGATTTAAGGATCCCGATGGCTAGATACATCTACAAACCAAGTACCTCGCGCTAGGCGCCTCTGATTTCTTTTTTAGCGCTTTCCTACACACGATCTATAATGCCACCCTCGAACCCCCCATGAACAACCTATCACACTGCCCGCCCCCTTGACTTCAGAAACCAAGACCCTAGGGATTATATCCCGAGGAGATAAGACGAGTATGTGGTAAGTAAAGAACTTTCGTGCCCGTACCTTTGATATGCTCGAATGTTGTTCCCCCTCCCTTTCTTCCTTTTTCTCCCTCTACAGGTTACATTGGAATCACGACTAGGGTATAGTAAAGATCTGGAGTCACGCCATGTCCGATACATGAAGCGGACCTACGCCGCAAGATGGCACCTAAAGACACCCAACTCAATGCATGTCCTTATGTACCCGGCCTAATGCTCTTCCGTCCCAAACTGCATGCTTTCTACATTCTAACACAAACCCAAAATGTCTCATGTTGGGTAATGCACTGAATAGCCTAAATAGTACATGGCCACTCTCCATGTCACACGTGTACTATTTAGCCTATTGTTGATCTCTCTCTCCCGCTCTATCTGTCCCTCTCTATCTCTCTCTCTCTCTCTCTCTCTCTCCTCCACTCTTTCACTCTTCCTAGCGACTGGCACCTAAGTGGCGAACCACTACCCCTGGTGCACCACCTGATTGGCTCCAAATACCACAAGTATTTGCACAAATTTGTCTTAAATAAAAATTGCATCGATACCACGTTACTACCTCTCCTTTTCTGCTAAACATTGATGAAACCTAGATTGACCGAAAAGAAAGGGACGGGTAAGACGACTAAGGTTCTCTAATCTGACCCATATTAAGGGAACTACTTGTCAGTGGCTTCTATAATAAAATGTCTCTGGTAACGCGACCTTCCCCGTCCAAAATTGTATCAATGCCCCAATCAGCAAAGGCGATCGAGATATACCCGCCTTCCCAGGACACCATCAGTTTTGTATCGGCCTCCCTAGACGAGAATTTGAAAAATGTCCCTTGCTCCTATTCACTGTGCTCCTAGTTGTTTTCCATAAGACCCCACCCGCCCCAAAGATGAGTTTAATGGTTATCGCAAGCCCCCCCCCGAGTTTTTTATGAAGTAGCCAGGTTGTAAGAAACGATGTAGAGATTAGAATGATGTTTACAAAGTTAAAATTAGATCGAAAAATGAAAGAACTTGTTGCAGTAAACCTTGTTGAAAATGAGATGTTTAGCTAAAAGATAGGACGCATTGATGTAATGGAGAATCGTTTAGCCTATGTTCATTCCTCAGAAGGATGCCTATCAGACTATGGTGAATTACACGTTGCACTTTTCCGTAAAATACAAAGCCCTAAAGACCGGTCTAGCCTTGCAAGACTCGTACTAGGGAAATGGGTCTCTACCAGGAGAACTGACATGACTGTAATAAACGAATGCAATAAATGGGTATCAGACCTCGTACCACGACAAAATGAATGTAATAAACCGACAAAACGCCAAAGAAATAACCTCAAAGGGAAGTTGTTGGGAATCCAGCAAACCCATCATCAATTGTTTATACGTTGGCTGCAAACCTCAATGTAGCGGATGTTTACCCCTGTTGCTTGGTGTTGGGAGAGAAATAGATTTACGTAATTACCTTCCTCTGCAAAATCTCTAAAGACTGTCTTTTCAAACTCATTTAAGGGTACCACTGTCGGAGGAGAAAGAGACCGGATGTGGGAGCACGCGGCCTGACTGCAGACCGTGGAACCTCAGCGACGGAGGCCAAGGCGAGACCACAACAGTAAGGAGTCGCAGGACAAGGCACTGTTTCCGACAAACCTAAAGGAAAGGGCTGACCTGAGGCCCCTGCTCTATGATCGACGCGTGCCGAAAGGTCCCTGCTCTCTGAACGTGATTATGGACCCGCCTGTCTAAAATTTTCCGTCTCTCTGGTCTGTTCCCGACCTGGCCCTGCTCCATCCCCTCCTCCTCCGACCTGCCATAAAGACTATTCACCCACACACCCTCCCTCCACCTGAACTTCCAAAATCCCCTAAATCCTACTGTGCCATCCGGGGAAGGGCATTTCCTGCGTCAAAGAGGAGGGAGCCCTGACTAAGTAGACCACGAACTGTGTTGAATCTCAGAACGGTGACCTAAAACCACCAAGGGTCACCCCAAAGAGAAGCTAAACGAAGTATGTGGTTCTGCCTGGTACCGAGCACCTTGAAGATGATGGAAGCAACAGGAAATACCCACCACAGAAACCCAAGAACAGACAGACTCCACAACTCAAAGACAATTGCACCCTTCGCCACAATCCTTTTCTGTCTCCTTCTAATGACCACTCTCTGGATTATGGAAGAAAATGCATCTGCTCCAAAACCATAACGCATTTCTCTCATGAGGCCTGGCGAAACAGTACAAAGGCACTCTCCTGCCCGCAGACCTCCAAGGGCTCAACCCACATGAACATTCCTGCTAACGAACGAATTGTAATACAGGTGTTCAACAGTGCCAACAGAAGACGACAAAGAATGCCGAGAACTGACTAACAATGGTCCACGACCATAAGACACTGGGAACACTGATTATTGTTTTTACTATGTCTCATTTCTCTCCCAACCACCATTGAATTGACTATGCTCCAACCGAGCACAAAAAGAACCTACTTACTTGGTAACCTATCGGCTCCTATTCCGAATGACTACCAGCTTCTATGATCTGTACCCAACGCTCTCACTGCATAATTTTTGTCTGATATTGCATTACTATGACTTTCCTGCAACAAAGCTTAACGATGAGCCCGCCCACTGGATGAAAAGATTTTAAAAATGTGATGTTTATGTACAGTTCCTTCACCTGGGTTATCACTTCCTTACTTATGACCACAACAGTAGACATAGATAGGAAATAGGCCAGCAAGATGTCTTAGAAATGTTAAAGGGAGGACTGTGGAAACTTAATACGGTTTGGTGAACATTATCTGCGCCATCTTCCCTTTTGCCCCGATGCCACACTCTTCGCCGCACACGCCCCCCCCCCCCCCACATTAGCTGCCTTGACCAGAACCACCCTCTGCACACCCCTGACCCCCAGCACGGCTCTCCACCTACACAAGCACCCCCACACACTGATCACTCCCGCTTTCACATGCCTTGCGCGTAAGCGGCAGTCATTTTGAGCACCATGGCCCCTCTGCCCCTCGCTGATAGCCAGCGCATCTCTCTCTCTCTCTCTCTCTCTCTCTCTCTCTCTCTCTCTCTCTCTCTCTCTCTCTCTCTCTCTCTCTCTCTCTCTCTCTCTCTCTTAACCTCACAGACATCCCCCGCACGCTGGCAACCCCCTCGCTCTCCTTGGGTCATAAACCCCTCTTCAGCGCAGATCTGCCTCAGAATCCCATCCTGTTCCCAGCGCGACACCTCCCTTCATTCCTTTCATAGTCTCAGGCCCTTTGATGCAAACCCCCTCTTTCCTGTGTGCCCGTCTGTCTTCCTTGTTCCCAAGCCACCACCTGGCCCTGCGGATACTGTTTATTACCCCGTACTGTAGGAAGCCTCCCCTCCCCATCTAAAGACCCTCGAGCCGATCAAAGCCCCCACCCTACGAGATCCGATCAAACTTCACACATTCCGTGAATCGGCGGAATGTCCTGCTGCGCGATAATCATCACCTGTTGTGACCGGGGTGGGGAATTCAACTGTAAATGTATGTGGGAACGGGCCTGAGGGGGAGATTACGAGGATGTTCTTTCATATATCAAAGTGTTGCAAGAATGTGTTACGTGCAATAAAGATCATAAACCTGAGTATAAGAGGCCAGGCCTCAGAGAGGCAGGTAGAGCACCTCGTGACGATACTTGCTGTCTGAATTGATGTGTTCTCCTCCGGAGAGAATAAACCCTCGTTTCCTGCCTTTCAGTCTCCAGCGCCTGCTTCTTCATTGAGTAAATATTGGTGGGTCATAGAGGCGATACTGCCGGGCAACACAAAAAGGGTCTTTGGTTACTGGTTGTCTACGACCCCTTTTACATCAAGGCCATACTCACACCCATTCTAAATGCCTCCATCTCTTCCACAAACTTCTCGGATTCTTGGAAACATGCAACTGTCCTCCCATTGCTGAAGAAACCCTTCAACAGTCTCCAACTACAGACTGATCTCCCTTCTTCCTTTCCCAGCTGAGGTCTTTGAGAAAATCACCAACAGACATCTTACCGAATACTACAATGACCACTAACTACGTGAAACCAGTCAGTCTGGTTTCAGAACCAACCGCAGCATGGAAATCACATTCATGGTTTCCATGGATGACATCCTCATGACTCTGGGCAGAAGAGACATGGCGACCCACATCCTCCTGGACTTCTCCACACATTTGACACAGTCTCCCACCACATATTCATCCAATGCCTATATGACATTGGACTCGAAGGACAAGCACTCGTTGTATTTGCTACTTCCTGACTGGTAGGACCCAGTCAATCAGTCTGGCACCATACACTTCAGACTCCTGTGACCTCGTCTGCTAAATTCCGCAAGGAATCTCCTTGAGTCCCACTCTCTTTAGCACAAACATGATCCCTACATCCAGCATCATCTACGCTCATAATACTAACGTCCTCTCCTATGATGATGAAACCCAACTCATTCTCTCTCTCATGGACAAAAGCCCAGTACCCAGATCAAGGTCAATGACTCCATGACTGAAATCATCCCCTGGATGAAAAACACCTGTCTAAAGCTGAACACCAACAAGACCTCCTTTGGGAAGAGCACGTGTCCATGGGACTGCAACTGGTGTCCAATAGGGTTAGGACTGACACCCAGCTTAACACCCATGCCATGCACCTCAGGATCATTATCGACAGCAAACTTGGCATGACCCCCCAAGCCAATGCAATCACTGTTCCATGCTTCCATTAGCTGCAGATGCTGAGGAAGATTTTGAAAAGGCTTCCATATCAGTACCTGGAATACTGTTACACATGCCTGGTCATAAACAAGCTGGGCTATGGGAACAGTCTCTATGCCAGGAATAACAAGAAACTCAATCGAAGGTTGCACACCATTTAGATCTCAGTACCCAGAATCACTATCAATCACCCACAATACGCTCACATCACCCGCACTTTCAAAGCTGTACATAATACTGGCCCTGGATACCTCAACAATGACATCTTCTTTCACAAACGTTCCAGTCACCTCCGCTGGACTGAACTCCTACTTGCACAAAACCTGGGCATATAGAAAACCAAATCTGGAGGTCGAGCCTTCTTCTACATCACTCCTAAAGCATTAAATTACCTGCCTCTACACATAAGGGCTCCTCTTCATTTCTTGAATGCCACAAGAAGCTAAAAACCTGGCTTTTCAAGTAGTACCATTAGGCCCTAGTTGTGAAATGAAATGAAATGATTACGCACTTGTATAGCGCACAACTACCCGTAGGCATCTCGGTGCTTGTACGAATACCGCAGAGGAACCTTTCCTGGCATTTCCCTGTGAGGAGCCCACTCCTGGGCACTCCCAAGGTGAAGTCAGGCATCCTCAGCGTTGTTGTGGCCATTGTAGAGATTAGGCAAGCGTTTGCCCAGAGGTGCAGAGTGGGACTCTTGATTAGAATAGGCACTGAAGCGAGAATTATCAGGTCCGAGGAAATTGAGCCCGAGGCCCGCCGAGGCGGGAATTGAACCCTGGTCCCGGCCAGACTACTGCATCAGGGTCTGCCGCTCTAACCATTGAGCCACACTTCTCTACTAGTCGTGCTTAGACTCACACCGGCTCAATTCCAGGATACCCTCCTGGGTGATTGTGCCCTCTACAAATCTGCAGAACAAGTGTAGGAAAGTACCCTTGTTGACATGGTCACCCCACTTTCTGCTCTATGTTACTGATGTTGTTGATTGGTAAGTGCACTGGGACCATGCTCTCAAGGTCCTAGTGCCAGAGCTCTTTCCCTAAAAACAAGAAACTTTTTCAATTGCAGCCCAACTGGAAAAGACTTAAGCACCCTGGTAAGTCCCTGGTAAATGGTATCTATGGTATTCAGCACAGGGGTACTAATGAAGTTATCTTAACTGCATTTACTGGGCACTGGTCACTTGGACTTACCCAGCTATATGACAGCTTTACTGAAACATATGATGTTTGATATCAAACATCTTGTCTTGATAAATCTGTACTGATGCTTCCATCGGATTTATGAAGACATGCACCCAGAGCGCACCTTAGAGGCACTCCATGAATCCTACTGGGCTTCTAGTGTGCTGGCTGACTGGTATCATCCAGCCTGCCATCACAGATGAGTTTCTGACCCCTTCAAGGTGAGAGCCCACTCTCTCAGTGCCTAGAAAGAATGCCTGCTCTAGAGGAAGGTGTATCTGTTCCTATAGAAGGAAGAGTAGATGTCTACTGTGAGGTATAGGTGTAGATTGGGCAGCTAAGGGGAGGGTCTTCCTAAATGGAGGATAGAGCCCTCACATACCTAGATGGGATTCATGCTTTATCATAGGGCTTTGTCTCCTTTTGTGTCTGACACTGCAATGCCCCGATAGCTCCTCTAGAAGGATGTTTGGCGGAGATCTTCTCTTTTAGCTTTAAGAGTGAGTGAGGGCCTGTGATTAAAGGGTAGAGTGAGCGTGGTAAGGATGGTGGGTAAAACTACCTAAGGAGTGCCAAAACACAGTTTTATTATGTGACCTTGGCAGGGTTGAAAGATGTGAAAATGGAAGAGGCTGTCACTGGTGTACAATGGACCGTGACAGTTTTCACAATATATAAGGACTTCTCTCCTGATCAAGTGTGTGTATATATAATGACACGTATTTTTCAGTCCAATTGGTCTTGCATTTTTTAGAGTTAGAACTGATGACGTTGTAAATGGTAATGTTTTAATATAATTATGTGGTAGGTTATTTATAGGTAAAGGGTTATGGTATTTAGAGATAGTGGTAGTTAAAGAAAGTATGAGTGGCTAATGTAAAGTGAGAGTGAACTGTAGGAATGTGTAGCTAGATCTATGAAATTTGTGGCAGAGTTGCATTGCGTGTAGTGCTGTGCAGCGACATGGAGTGTAGTGATGTTGCATGGAGTGGTGTTGTGTAGAGTGGCATTGGTTGGAGCAGAGTGGTCTGAAGTGGTGTGAAATGGAGTGCCATTGGTGGAGTGTTAGTGCTTGGAGTTGGGTTGCTTTGAGTGGTGCTGTGTAGAGTGGTGCTGCATGGAGTGGGGTGTGGTGTGCAGTGTATAGTACAGCAGCGTGGAGTGTTGTTGCATTGAGTGGTGTTGTGTGGAGTGGCACTGTATAGAGTGACTTTGTGTGGAGTGGATTTGCATTGCGTGGAATAGCGCTGCATGGAGTGGCGCTGCGTAGAATGGTGTTGCCGTGAGAGCCACTGCTAGGGGTGACGGTGTGTGGAAAGGCATTGCATGGAGTAGCATTGCATGGAGTGCAGCTGCGTGGAGTGGTGCTGCTTGGATTGGGGTTGTGTTGAGTGGAGCTGTGTAGAGTGCTGCTGCATGTAGTTGAACGGGGTTGTGTGGAGTGGTGTTGCATGGAGTGGCAGGTGGAGCGGAGTCGTGCTCCATGGGGTGTCATTGTATAGAGCGTTGTGGCATTGTATGGAGTGGTGCTGCATAGGTTGGTGTTAACTAAAGAAACAACACAATTGCCAGTGCTGAGATCCTTACTTACAAATTCTTATTCAAAGAAATGGTTATCATGAACATAACATGGAAACCTGCTTTATAAATTGCAACATATAATTTTTAATTGCTTCTTTTTCAAAGATTTTTCAATTTTTTACCACATATTTGTTTTGTGCATGGAAATACAAACAAACTATATACATTTATATACAACAGTGCAAGATAAAGATACATATATACAACAGATTACACACGCTCTCAAATTCAAACACTCTTGGCCATACATTCACTCCACTACTCACACATACTAGTCCCGGTGTCAATAAACCTGTACAAAATGCAAAAAATGGCCCCTGCTTTTTGGGACAATTTATAGTTCTTTGTAAAGTTCAAAGAAAAGGAAACACTCCTCGTGCTGTTTCTAATTATAATTGTGAATTGAGTGTTTTTCAAAAAATGACCCGGGACCGGGTTGGTCAACGCGTTTCAAACCCCGTGATTGCCAGGGTTCTCCTCAGGACCAATATTAGCTATAAAGAAAGAAAGCATCGCTTTAGAGTTCTGATCTATACTAAGAGACTTATGCCATCCCTATTCACCATCTTACTCCCCTCAGCCTACCTCAATACTTGGGTCAAGGCTCCAAACCGAAAGGTCAGTAACTTGTATTCCAATGCAGAGAAGAGGGAGGAGCTAGAGAGAGAGACACAAATGTACACCGTTTTATCAACACAGAAAGTGCAACATACATTGGATCATCAAACGCTCATTGCATACGCTGTTGGTGGGCTTACCGGTGAAATCCGCAAGTTAAATGCACACTTGTTTCTGCTTCCTTTTGTCAACAGTCACACTGATTTAGAGCCATGTCGTTCGCGCTACGTTTGGATCAGACGCTGTTGAGGAAAGAGAAACAGCGCGTGTTACCGCTCGTGTTCGGCTCGTTCCTGAGGTTAAGGGGACTGAGCTAAACTGTGCCTTGCGTTCTTACCGTTAATGCTTGCAGTGACACTCCTCACAGTCAAATCGCTCTGGCTCCTTCAGTCCTCCTACTCCTTAAATCGCCCAAATGTTGAAGTGGGAAGCGCACTCACTTCCTGTAGGCGCGGCTCCGCCCGTTTGAATTGTGGGAGTTGTAGTCTTGTCCGTACCATGTTTGCAACGCAATGGTACTTGGAATTCAATTGAAACGTGTGTTGAGTATTTATGAATTCGGTTTGTATATTTCAGAAATCTCGTTCAGCCCCTTGACTGCTGTGTTGAATTTCATTATTAAAAGCGCTTCTCGCTGACTCAGTCGTGCATCCAGATACTATCCTCGTGGATCCCTCTCGATTTTAGATAAAACTGTCCATTTTAATTTAGTTTTATCATGAGTTTTTGGCCACCCAATGGTTCACTAGCGGGGCATTTTCCACTTCTCTGCAAATTCTTGACTTATGCTGCGTTATTCGTTGTCTCGCTTCCTGAGTTGTTTTCCCTATGTATACCATGGGACAGGGGCAGACAATAGCATACACCACGTTCCTTGACTTACAGTTAGTAAAGGTTTCATGTTTCCAATTGATATTATCAAAGGAAAAGACTGTATTTTCAATTGTTTCGTCACAACATGTGCAGGTGCCACATTTATGGTGTCCTGATGTTGGGGGGAAACCAAAAAGACTTCTTAAAGTGGGAGCTTTTTCAATTGGCAGAGCTGCTCTAACAATGTGGTTTGCCACACTTTTCTCCTTTTTATACGCAAATAAAGGGGGTGATGCAAAGTCCTCGTGTAAATCTTTGAGTAAATGCCAATTAGATGTTTCTAGTTTTCTGGGCTGATTTGCCCCTGGGCAAAAAGTGGAAACACATACCAATCTTTTTAGGTCAGATTTAACTTTCCTCTCCAACAACGTTTCACATGGCGTCCACCAGGCTCTTTTAAGAGAGTTTTTTAGTAGTTTTTTCGGGTATCCTCTTAGGAGAAGCCGTTCCTTGAGTTGGTTTGCATGTTCAAAATAATCCTCTTTTCTTGAGCAATTCCTATGAATCCTTAGGAATTGTCCGAACGGTAGATTCTGTCTCAGACACAGTGGATGATTACTCGAAAAGGGTAAGGCTTTATTTCGATCCGTCGTTTTGCGGAATAGGGTGGTACATAGGCCTCCTTCATGTGGTTCAACTTTGACATCCAAAAATGTGATGGATTTATTTGATGCAGTACAGCTGAATTTGATATCATTTGTTCGTGAGTTCAGCCAGCTGACAAAATTGTCAAGGTTTTCACGTCCTCCAGTCCAGATAAGAAACACATCATCTATATATCGCATATAGTTAGATATGCAATCAATGTAAGGGTTATCCTTATACAAGAATGTTTCTTCGTATAGTCCCATAAACATGACGGCCAAAAAGTTTTTTTGCAAAGCAAATGTTGCCAATTCCAGAATAAACTCAGTGGGTACTCTCATTGGTCTTTGTCTTGTTTCCAGAAATATTGCCAGCGTTTCAAGAGCCTGTTCTTGAGGGATCTGGGTATAAAGCGAGACAACATTGAGCGTGACTAATAGTTGTCTGTTATCATCGAACTGTATTGTCGCTGTTTTATGTAAAAACGCTGTGGTATCTTTGAGATGTGCTGGAATTGTCAACTATTAGTCACGCTCGATGTTGTCTCGCTTTATACCCAGATCCCTCAAGAACAGGCTCTTGAAACGCTGGCAATATTTCTGGAAACAAGACAAAGACCATTGAGAGTACCCACTGAGTACCCACTGAGTTTATTCTGGAATTGGCAACATTTGCTTTGCAAAAAAACTTTTTCACCTTCGACTCTGAATTCTTTTACCAGATAAAGGGGGTAGCGATGGGATGTCCATTTGCCCCTGAATTGGCCGTCATGTTTATGGGACTATACGAAGAAAAATTCTTGTATAAGGATAACCCTTACATTGATTGCATATCTAACTGTATGCAATATATAGATGATGTGTTTCTTATCTGGACTGGAGGACGTGAAGACCTTGACAATTTTGTTGGCTGGCTGAACTCACGAACAAATGATATCAAATTCAGCTGTACGGCATCAAATAAATCCATCACATTTTTGGATGTCAAAGTTGAACCACATGAAGGAGGCCTATGTACCACCCTATTCCGCAAAACGATGGATCGAAATAAAGCCTTACACTTTTCAAGTAATCATCCACGGTGTCTGAGACAGAATCTACCGTTCGGACAATTCCTAAGGATTCGTAGGAATTGCTCAAGAAAAGAGGATTATTTTGAACATGCAAACCAACTCAAGGAACGGCTTCTCCTAAGAGGATACCCGAAAAAACTACTAAAAAACTCTCTTAAAAGAGCTTGGTGGACGCCACGTGAAACGTTGGAGAGGAAAGTTAAATCTGACCTAAAAAGATTGGTATGTGTTTCCACTTTTTGCCCAGGGGCAAATCAGCACAGAAAACTAATAACATCTAATTGGCATTTACTCAAAGATTTACACGAGGACTTTGCATCACCCCCTTTATTTGCGTATAAAACGGAGAAAAGTGTGGCAAACCACATTGTTAGAGCAGCGCTGCCAATTGAAAAAGCTCCCAGTTTGAGAAGTCTTTTTGTTTCCCCCCAACATCAGGACACCATAAATGTGGCACCTGCACATGTTGTGACGAAACAATTGAAAATACAGTCTTTTCCTTTGATAATATCAATTGGAAACATGAAACCTTTACTAACTGTAAGTCAAGGAACGTGGTGTATGCTATTGTCTGCCCCTGTCCCATGTTATACATAGGGAAAACAACTCAGGAAGCGAGACAACGAATATCGCAGCATAAGTCAAGAATTCGCAGAGAGGGGGAGGAGCTTCACGGGCAACCAAGATGGCCGCGTAAGCTCGGAGCTCCGCGGACTCTCCTATCCTCCGCAAATATCCTGATCGAAATCCTGATCCACGTTGGTGGATTCTACTTGTTGACGGGTCACTTAGGCGGGAGCCGCATTCCGCCTCCAAATCGGTGGTTCCTACGCTGAGCTACGTCGAGTGGAACTCCGTGCCAGGGATGCGCCATTGTCTCCCCGATCTCTGTCACTCCGCTTGACTGGAATGCGTAGTGGCTGTTTGAGGTCCCCACTGGCGAAGTGCTTGTGACTGAGGTGCTCACTATCATCGGCCTGGCCTGAATATCTGGCTTCGACTCCTTTTCTTGGTTCGCTTGGCTCTGGCTTAGGCGGTGTGCCCCTTTGTTCTAATCGGACCCATCATGGCGGGCAGAGGGGACCCCGACAAGACGTCGAACAAAGGCGTTCGCAGCAAGACCCAAACACAACTGAACAGGATTGAACGGAATGTTCAGCCGCGGACGCCACCTGCTGCGGTGGCCTCCGCTAAAGACCTTCCTTCGGCGGGCTCGCCTGACGGGTCCGAGCCTACCCTCAGTGACATTATGGGGGCCATCGCGGGCATACGGTCCGAACTGCAGAAGCAGCATGAGGTCTTGACTCACAATGTGGACACTTTGGCTGTTGATCTCACCCTTATCAGGGCCGACCTGGGCAAGACTAATGAACGTGTGAAGTCGTTGGATATCAAAACCTCTAGCCTGACCACCGATGTCTCGGACCTACAGAATGAGGTCCGGACTTTGCGGTTAACTACTGATCATTTCTCCAGGAGGCTGGAGGATTTTGAGGGACGTGCCAGGCGGCAAAATGTCCGAATCATTGGTGTTCCGGAAGGATCAGAGGAAGCAGCTGTGGACCTTTTTGTGGAGGAACTGGTGCAGACACATCTGGCGCCTTCTGGCCTGAGTAATTTCTTCTCAGTGGAGCGCGCTCACCGAGTTCCGGGCGGCCCGCCGAAGTTGGGTATGGCGCCTAGACCCATCATTGCACGGCTCCTTAATTTCCGGGACCGGGACGCGATCCTACAGGCGTCCAGAAGGCATGGACCGGTTAAGTTCCAGAATTCTGAAGTACATTTCTATCCTGATTTCACCAGGGCCGTTCAGAGACAGCGTCAGAGCTATGCGGGAGTGAAACGGCGACTGAGGGACATGGGCTTTAAGTACTCGATGTTGTTCCCTGCCAAGCTTCGGATTGAACATGATGGTCATGCCCTGTTCTTTGACGTCCCCGAAAATGTGAGCGACTGGCTGGACACTCTGCCGCAACGCCAGGATGACCACGGCGAACATACTGGAGGCGCGACTGGTGGTTCTGATCAGTGAGACTTGGCTCTACTGCAAGGACTGTGGCGGTTGGTGGCCCTGCTATATGTGACTGTCGATAATGTTATTGCGTTGACTTTGCTAATTCTCCTGTCGTTTACAAGGAGGGTGGCAGGAGGTGTTCGTGGGGATTCCTTACTCCTCTGGGGACTTTTCGTAGACTAGTTAATGGGGCGACAGGCACACTGCTGGTTGGGGGGGCTCTTTAGTCTGATGCAGGGGTGCAGGGTGGGGGGTGGGACTGGGCAAGTTTATTCGTTTGTCTGTTCTTTCTTTTTTCCTTTTCTTAGGCAATGGGCCGTGTACACTGCTGAGTTTCACTTGCTGTTGAGGATTGTTGGGGTTGGGTGGGGCGGGCGGCATGATGATGGGGGGTAGGAAACTACGAGTACTCAGTTGGAATGTTAATGGGCTGGGTGACCGTATCAAGAGAGGGGTTGTGATTCAACTGCTTAAACGCCACATGCCTGATGTTGTCCTTCTACAGGAGACGCACTTAGTTGGGAACACGTGCAAAGCACTCAATCGTAAAGGGTATAAGATGGTGGCCCACTCGGGGTTCTCTTCGGGTTCTCGGGGGGCGGGTGTCCTTGTACGTACGTCCCTTCCGCTTGAGATAGACGTCACCATGATTGATGAGAGAGGGCGTTACGCAGCAGTGGCGGGGAGATGGGAAGGGCGTGTCCTGACGTTACTTTCGGTTTACGTTCCCCCAGGCCTACAGTCTAGTACTTTCCAAGACCTTGGTGGCGCCATTTTAACTTTGCCTGCTGGTTTGTTGGTTGTGGGGGGTGATTTCAACTCAGTTTGTTCTGGCTCCTTGGACCGACATCCGCCTAGAGACCTCTGGAGTTCCCGATTGTGGTTGCCATCCTTCCTCGAGTCCATGGGCTTAGTGGCTTTTACACCCTACGCTCCGCCATTTCTCCTTCCTTTCCGGTGCACATGGTAGTCTTTCTCGTATAGATTATGTTCTTACCTTGGCAGCACACTCGCCTGCCGTGTCTGAGGCCCGATTTCTGGCGCGGGGCATTTCCGACCATTCCCCATTATGGGTTTCATTTGATTTTGACATCGTCCTGTCGGACCGGCCGGTGACGGTTAACCCGTGGTATTTCCGCAATCCCAAAACTCGCGCTCTCCTAGCCAAGGCCATCGACCTTTACTTTTCTGAAAATGAGGGATTGGTTGGCTCGGCCGCGACTCTGTGGGAAGCATTTAAGACTGTTTTGAGGGGCGAGGCTTTCGCTCTTATAGCAGAGGCCCGTAGAGTCAGAGATGCCGACTTGATACGCATCGAGGAGGAGGTTATGCGCCTCGACTCCCAGTTGGGGCCCGAACCCGACCCCGCTCTCTTACATGCCCTTTCCCTCAAACAGTCTGAATACCACGACCTTGCCACGAATGCTGCCCTGGCCTTGGCTAAGGAACAGCAAGGTCGTATCTATGACGTTGGTGACAAGGCTGGGAAGTTGCTGGCCTGGTTGGACAGGAGGGAGGTGGCCAGCCGTGTCGTGCCCGAGATTTTGGGCGACGACGGGGTTGCTGTCTCTGACCCCAGCGCCATTGCCGAGTCCTTTGCAGATTACTTTCGGGGTGTCTACACCTCTACTTCGGACCGTTCCGAGGTTGACTCGACAACGCTTCTCTCGGCCGTTGACCTTCCCTGTCTCTCTGAAGAAGACCGTGACGATTTGGATAGAGACATATCTGCCAACGAGATCGCTCTTGCGATCCGTTCGTTGCGGTCGGGTAAGGCACCTGGTCCCAACGGCATCCCGGTCGAGTTGTATAAGATTCGGCCAGACGTGGTTTCCCCGCACTTGCGTACTATGTTTTTGGAAGCGCGAGACGCCGGCCTTCTTCCCCTTGACCAGAGGTTGGCCACCATTGTGGTCATCCATAAGGAAGGGAAGACGAGAGACATGTGTCGTTCTTATCGTCCCATCTCTCTCCTGAATGTCGAGCCTAAGATCCTTGCCAAGCTACTCGCCAATCGACTGATTGGAGTTATTGGCAACTTAGTGCCTCCGGACCAGTCGGGCTTTATTCCTCACCGCAACACTGCCCTCAACTTGCGTCGACTCCACGGCGCCCTGGCTAGGGCCCACACCCTTGAGTAACCGGCAGTCCTCGCTTCTCTTGACGCCACAATGGCCTTTGACTCTCTTGAGTGGAGTTACCTCTGGGCAGTGTTGTCGAAGCTAGGTTTTGGCCCGGTGTTCGTGAGTTGGGTGAGACTTCTCTACGCTAGTCCACTGGCTAATGTTACTGTCAATGGCCGTCTATCTGCGCTTTTTGCCCTTCACAGAGGAACTAGACAGGGTTGCCCCTTGTCGCCTCTTTTTTTTGCCCTTGCCCTCGAGCCGCTCGTGGCCATGTTGCGCACGCACCCTGATCTGCATGGCATAACCTCGGCCCCCGGCTTCGAGGACAGGGTTTCCCTCTATGGCGACGATATTCTGCTTTACTTAACCTCCCCCTGCAAGTCACTCATCGTGGCATGCGACGTACTCAGACTTTTTGGACGGTACTCTGGCCTAGTTATCAACTGGACCAAGTCCTCCCTGTACGTACTAAAAGGGGACACGCCGCGCCTCCCCAGAGGCTGCAACATCCAAGTGGCCGGTCAGGGTTTCAAGTACTTAGGGATTTACATCTCTGGGAGTTTGAAGGCGCGATATGACCACAACTTGCTTCCTCCTCTCCAGCATCTCCGGCGCGATATGGAGAGTTTGCGCAAGCTTCCGCTCTCCCTGCTTGGCCATGCGGCATTATTTAAGATGATGTCTTTGCCCAGGTTCCTTTATGCTTTGCAGAACACCCAAGATCCGGTTCCGGCCCGCTACTTTAGGGAGATTGAGAGCCTTCAACGTGCCTTGCTCTGGGATGGTCGCCCCCGCGTTGCTGTCACGAAGCTCACGCTTCCGTGGTATGACGGGGGCATAGCACTGCCGGACGTGCGTAGGTATTACTGGGCCTCCCAACTGGCGGCTATCAACCATGGTCTCTACTGCCCGGTGAACAACCCCGGCTATGCCATGGATAGATGGCTCCTGGGCGGAGGTAATTATTACTGGGCCCTATACTCGAGGTCTTTGGATGGGCGGATGTCGGGTCCAACGAAGACAGCGGTCCACATTTGGCGGGCGATCGCCAAGGCGCAGGGCTGGCAGGGCAGGCTGACCAGATTCACCCCTCTGTACGACTCTGATATTTTGGGCAGGTTGTGGCACACCAAGGGCTTCGATAAATGGGACCTCATAGGCATCTCCAGGGTGGACGATATGATCTCTAAGGGTGAAATCAAGACCTTTCTTCAGCTGCAGGCTGAATACCAGTTGGGCGGCTCGGAGTTCTTCCGCTACGCCCAGCTGCGGCACGCGCTGCTCTCTGCCAAACCGACGGAGGAGGCGATTCCAGAGAGCTCCCCCCTGGAAGACCGAGTGTTGGATGGCCATATGCCCGATAGTGCTATCTCACTGTCATATAAAAAACTAATCAATGTCCGCACCGATCTTCTCCTTGGAGTGTGTGATCAGGGGGTGGGAGATGGCCTAGAGATCGACGATGAGGATTGGCAGAGCGCAGTGTCCTCCCCTAGAGAGGTCGCCATCTCCTCTCATCTTAGGCTGGTGCAATTCAAGATCCTGCACAGAGTGTATGTGACTGGCCCCTGGCTTGTGCGTATGGGTTACTCGCCCGACGGACTTTGTCGTCGAGGCTGTGGTGCCCTTGCTACCTTCCTGCACATCCTATGGGAATGCCCCGTCATAGCCTCCTACTGGAGAAGGGTGCACCGGATTATGAGTGAGGTGACTGGGGTGGTGGCAAATGCAGAAGCTCGGAGGTGTCTCCTCAACATCTGGGAACCATCTGATCACAACACGGCGCAGACCCAGTGGGTGACCCTGTAACATGGTGGCCAAGCGGGACATAGCGCAAAAGTGGGGTTCTGCCACGGCCCCCCTTGTGGTACAATGGAAAGCCAACATGGATTGGTGTATGTTCCGGGAAAAGACGGTTTATGTTGCCAGGGGTAGGCCCCAGAAATGGACTAAAGTGTGGGGAGCCTGGAATGCTTACCGGGGTGATGTATGCCTGCCGTCTGAGCCTGTTTCTCTAGATGAACATGTGTCACCATAGCCTGTGACACCAACTGTGACACGTTGAACTGTTTGATCCTGTTTCTCCTCCTCCCTTCTACTGTCCTGCTTCACTCTCCTGTATTAGTGACTTAATGCTTGCTCTCCCCTGCCCGCTACCAATACCTTGACAGATTTCTCTACTCCATTGCCACTCTTTCACGCCGTTTGGCGTTTCTATTTTCTTGGTTTTCTGTTCCTTTCTAATATAAAATATAAAAAAACAACCTTCACTGTTCTGTTGCGAATGTTTTTGCACTATTGCGCTCCTGATTCACCATGCTGCCTTGCCTCCGGGATGTTAGGCTGAATAGCTGTGTGCTCTTTCAAATAAAGGTTTTAAAAATTAAAAAAAAAAAAAAAGAATTCGCAGAGAAGTGGAAAATGCCCCGCTAGTGAACCATTGGGTGGCCAAAAATCATGATAAAACTAAATTAAAATGGACAGTTTTATCTAAAATCGAGAGGGATCCAAGAGGAGGGGATCTGGATGCACGACTGAGTCAGCGAGAAGCGCTGTTAATAATGAAATTCAACACAGCAGTCAAGGGGCTGAACGGGATTTCTGAAATATACAAACCGAATTCATAAATACTCAACACACGTTTCAATTGAATTCCAAGTACCATTGCGTTGCAAACATGGTACGGACAAGACTACAACTCCCACAATTCAAACGGGCGGAGCCGCGCCTACAGGAAGTGAGTGCGCTTCCCACTTCAACATTTGGGCGATTGAAGGAGTAGGAGGACTGAAGGAGCCAGAGCGATTTGACTGTGAGGAGTGTCACTGCCAGCATTAACGGTAAGAACGCAAGGCACAGTTTAGCTCAGTCCCCTTAACCCCAGGAACGAGCCGAACACGAGCGGTAACACGCGTTGTTTCTCTTTCCTCAACAGCGTCTGATCCAAATGTAGCGCGAACGACATGGCTCTAAATCAGTGTGACTGTTGACTACAGGAAGCTGAAACAAGTGTGCATTTAACTTGCGGATTTCACCGGTAAGCCCACCAACAACGTATGCAATGAGCGTTTGATGATCCAATGTGAGTTGCACTTTCTGTGTTGATAAAACGGTGTACATATGTGTCTCTCTCTCTAGCTCCTCCCTCTTCTCTGCATTGGAATACAAGTTACTGACCTTTCGGGTTGGAGCTTTGACCCAAGTATTGAGGTAGGCTGAGGGGAGTAAGATGGTGAATAGGGGTGGCATAAGTCTCTTAGTATAGATCAGAACTCTAAAGCGATGCTTTCTTTCTTTTTAGCTAATATTGGTCCTGAGGAGAACCCTGGCAATCACGGGGTTTGAAACGCGTCGACCGACCCGGTCCCGGGTCATTTTTTGAAAAACACTCGATTCACAATTATAATTAGAAACAGCACGAGGAGTGTTTCCTTTTCTTTGAACTTTATAAAGAACTATAAATTGTCCTAAAAAACAGGGGTCATTTTTTGCATTTTGTACAGTTTTATTGACACTGGGACTAGTATGTGTGAGTAGTGGAGTGAATGTATGGCCAAGAGTGTTTGAATTTGAGAGTGTGTGTAATCTGTTGTATATATTTATCTTTATCTTGCACTGTTGTATATAAATGTATATAGTTTGTTTGTATTTCCATGCACAAAACAAATATGTGGTAAAAAACTGAATAACCTTTGAAAAAGAAGCAATTAAAAATTATATGTTGCAATTTATAAAGCAGGTTTCCATGTTATGTTCATGATAACCATTTCTTTGAATAAGAATTTGTAAGTAAGGATCTCAGCACTGGCAATTGTGTTGTTTCTTTAGTTAAATTTGGCTCAGCCTTGCTGAGTTTTTGAG
Organism: Lissotriton vulgaris; assembly: GCF_964263255.1. Taxonomy (NCBI): domain Eukaryota; kingdom Metazoa; phylum Chordata; class Amphibia; order Caudata; family Salamandridae; genus Lissotriton; species Lissotriton vulgaris. The sequence goes on from NC_141687.1 coordinate 1,423,120,860, forward strand.
TCAAGACCCTTTTAGTTGTCTTGCATAGGTTGGTGTTGCCATGAGTGCCACTGCTTGGAGTGGCGTTGTGTGGAGTGGCACTGTGTAGAGTGGCATTGGATGGAGTGGTGTGTGTCATGCATGTGTGTGGGGCATTCCTTTGATTGGGATTGCATGTAGTGGCATTGCATGGAGTACACTGGCAAGCGTGGTGTGGTGTTACATGCAGCGGAGTGGCGCTGCATGGAGTGGCATTTCATGGAGTGGAATGGCATTGTGAGGAGTGGGGTTTTGAGGAGGAGAGTTATGTTGCATAGAGTGACGTTGCCTTGAGTCACTGCGTGGAGCTGCATAGAGTGGAGTGGCTTGGGTAGAGTGAAGTGCAGTTGTACGGAGTACAATTGATTGTGTGAATTAGATTTGTGTGGAGTGGTGCTGCGTAGAGCAGGGTGGTGTTGCATAGAGCGAGGTGGCGTGGCATTGTCTGGAGTGACATTGTACTGTGTGGTGTTGCCTTGAGTGTCAGTGCTTGGGGTGGCATTGCATGGAGTGGCGTGGTGTAGAGTGGTGCTGCGTAGAGTGGCACTGTGTAGAGTAGTGCTGCTGGGAGTGCCACTGCTTGGAGTGGCATTGCGTGGAGTGGCGCTGTGTAGAGTGGCATTGCATGGAGTGCCATGTGGCATGCAGTTGTGGGGAGTGCAGCGGCGTGGAGTGGCATTGCCTGGAGTGGCATTGTGTAGAGTACATTGGCAACATGTGGAGTGGCCTTGTGTGGAGAGGAGTGGTGATGCATAGAGTGGCATTGCATGGAGCAGAGTGGCATTGTGTGGAGTGGTGTTGTGTAGAGCAGGGTGGCATTGTATGGAGTGACATTGTACTGCATTGCATTGCCTTGAGTGTCACTCCTTGGAGTGGTATTGTGTGAGGTTGAGTGGCACTGCGTAGAATGGCATTGCATGGAGTAGGGTGTGGCATGCAGTTGTGTGGAGTGCAGCAGGGTGGAGTGGCATTCCTTGGAGCAGAGTGACACTTTGTAGAGTAGTGTTATGTTGCGTGGCTTGAAGTAGCATTGCATGCAGCGGCGGTGCGTGGATCAGAGTGGTGCTGCATAGAGTGGTGTACTCTTGATTGTCACTGTTTAGGGTGGAGTAGAGTTGCATTGTCTGGAGTGGTGTTGCGTGAAGTGGTGTGCAGTGTAGTGGCATTGCATCGAGCAGAGTGGTGTTGGGCGGAGCAGTGTGGCACAGTGTAGAGTGGCGTTACCTTGAGTGTCGCTGCTTGGAGTGGTGCTGTGTAGCATGGCATTGCCTTGAGTGTCACTGCTTCTAATGGCGTTGTGTAGAGCGGGGTGGTGCTGCATGGAGTAGAGTGTTGTTGCGTGGAGTGGCGCTGTATAAAGTGGTGTGCAATGTGCAGTTGTGTGGAGTGCAGTGGCATTGCGTGGAGTGGTGTGTGGAGCAGATTGGTGGTGCATAGAGTGGTGTTGCCTTGAGTGCACATTCTTGGAGTGGCGTCGCGTGGAGTGGCGATGTGTAGAGTGGTGTTGCATGGAGTGGCATGCGGCGTGCAGTTGTGTGGAATGCAACAGCATGGTGTTGCTTGGAGTGGGATTGCATGGAGTAGCATTGTGTAGAGTACACTGATGACACATGATGTGACATTGTGTGCAGTGGAGTGGCGCTGCGTATCGGTGCATGGAGTGGAGTGGTGTTGAGAGGAGTGGGGTTGTGAGGAGCGTCGTGGAGCTGAGTGGCATTGGATGGAGGGGCTTTGCATTGAGTGTCACTGCTTGGAGTGGAGCTGCATAGAGTGGAGTGGGTAGAGTAGAGTGAAGTGCAGTTGTATGGAGTACAGTTGCTTAGAGTGAATTAGGTTTGCCTGGAGTGGCGATACATAAAATGAAGTGATGTTTGCATAGAGTGGGGAGCGTGGCGTTGTCTGGAGCGACATTGTACTGAGTGGCTTTGCCTCAAGTGTCGCTGCTTTGAGTGCCGTTGTGTGTAGAAGCGCTGTGTAGAGTGGCGCTGCGTAGGAGTGTCTCTGTGTAGAGTGGCACTGCGTAGAGTGGCATTGTGTGGAGTGGCGCCATGTAGAGTGGCATTTCTTGGAGTGGCTTGAGGCATGCAGTTGTGTGAAGTGCAGTGCCGTGGGGTGGCATTGCGTGTAGTGGTTGTGCCTGCAGTGGACTTGCATAGAATACATTGGCAACGCGTGGAGTGGTGTGGAGTGGAGTAGACTGGTGTTGCGTCGAGTGGTGTGGCGATGCATAGAGTTGATTTGCATAGAGCGGATTGGTGTTGTGTCAAGCGATGTTGTGTTGACCGGAGTGGCATTGTGTAGAGTGGCGTTGCCTTGAGTGTCACTGCTTGGAGTGGAGCTGCATAGAGTGTAGTGCAGTAGTATGGAGTAGAGTTGCATAGAGTGAATTTGCATTTCATTGTGTGGTGTTGTGTTAAATAGAGTGGCTTTGCATAGAGCGGGGTGGTGTTCAGTTAAACTTAAGACCAAAGCTTAAATTTCACTGAGACAAAAGTCTAACTTTACTACTCGTAAATGCCCTCAGTTAATATCGAAAGCTGTAAAGTTAGACTTTTGTCTCAGTTTACCTTTGTGAATCGGGCCCTTCATGTCCAAGCACTCGACCGTAGAATAGAGACACACATCATATCATAATCAAATACAGGCAGATGCCATTTCCAGCCAACTAGAGAATAGCACCGAATTTCCAACTAAGGTACAGCATTGGTGCATTGCTGAGATGTTATGCTGCATTTAACACAGTGAAAAGATTGTGGCTTCTAGTCTTTCAGTGTAGGAAATGGGAGCCATCACCAAACATGGTACGTACCAAGGTCACACTCATGTACTACTTGCATACATTTCTGCGAAGGATGTCTAAGGTACCAATACGTTTTTATTTAATAAACAACATGCAAAATGGAAAAAAAATGTTTAAACATTAAACTCTAAAATACCAAACTTAAAATCGACACTCATATCAGTCACTTCAACTTCATCCACACACCAAACCCAACCAAACATGATGAACGCTCTATTACATACCTAATTTATTGACCCACTCCTAAATCTTCTTCTTCGTCTCTCATGACATAACAACTGCTTAACTATTTCATCATCATACTTGGAGGCCAAAATATTACGTATTACATTATCTCTGTTATAAGGGGAAATAGATCTAGGACTGGGACTCAATAGAAGCCTAGAAAAGTAAACTGTTTCTTAATGACTTGACAGGACACCATTGGCAATATGACAAATGCATTTTATTTTTACCCATGAGACTCCATAGTTCATGATGTGAAAACTCTCCTCACTGTGATGATGGAAGTGCACATCCAATTATCCATACTTTTATTTCATGGTGGAACGTAGTCGTAAAGAACATACCATTGACAGGTTGGAAACTTTCACCCTGTATCGTGTAAGGCTAACATATTTGTGTCATTAGCATCGGTTTTACCTTTATTCACTGGGCACCATGTTTATGTACATGTTGCATCGCTTTCTCTCCCGCCGACGTGCATCGACAATTATTGAATTGTTGGGATTAGGGCTATTCAGAGTGATTCCTACGGGTACATGGAACCAAAATCATCTTATACGGATGTGACGAGGGGCATGTAATTTTGCAACAACTGAATGTTTGAACTATGTAACATGAGATGCAAGGGGATATTAATAAGGAAAAGGACTGCCAAAGATAAGTCGGATGTTTATTATCTAGATGGCATGTAACTTGAACTCTGTGCACCTATGAGAGGGGTCATGATTTATTGGTCAATCAGAGACTTTGGGGCCCATTAGGATGGCGGGTGGATTGCCCCCGCCAGGCCGTCTGCCGACTTTCCGGTTGCGACCGGGGCGGAAAAGGTATGATATGGTGCAGTGTCTATCAGACACTGCCAGCCATATTATGATGGGCAAAATCAAATGCCTTTCTGTGGCGGCAATGCTGTCATGGAAAGGCATGCGGAGAATCCCTGCGGGGGCCTGTTGCAGGCCCCCATGGACCCCCCAGCAGTTCCATGCACAGCATGCTTTCCTGCCATTGTGGCGGGCGGTGCTGAGTGCACCGCCCGCCACAATGGTAGGAATGCAGGATGCGCCCACCACTGTGGCGGGCACATCCTAATGCTGCCAACGGGACCCCCATCCTTATGGCGGGCGGTCCCTAGTACGGCGAGGATGGCGGGCGGGCAAAGTCTGCCCGCCATCCTAATGGGGGCAAAAATTTGGACAATTGGCACTAAGTATAGTTATGTTATTTTTTGTGAACAGGAAAACCCTTTAAATATGGCTGCTAGAACCGAAGGATTACCACTAGGAAGGGAGCAGTCCTTCTTCTTGCATCATGAACATTTCACCAATGGGAGTGTACCAGCTAAATTAATAAACCACTACCTGCTGTGCTATTGCATTTTCAAACAAGCATTGATAAAGGCCAATGCCGAAACGCATCTGCTAGAAATAAAAAGATTACCTTATGCCCCGTGATTTCCTTAGGGATGTTTGGAGCGTGATATATATATATATATATATATATATATATATATATATACATTCTCCCTACATGTGATTTACTATGTATTCCTTAAGCAGAATAACGTTTAAAGCAAGCACATTTGTTCCATTTGTTATTTTTCTATGTGAAAATATTTCTGCATAGTTTAAGCGCATTCTAAAGTGCAATTCTAACATTGTCTGTAAGTCAAAATTTGTTTTTTGAAGTTCATTCCTTAAACGTGTTAGTTAGGCTCCACAATGAGCAGTGGACTAAATGGAGTGAAATCTAACAATTATTTTATGTAATCCATTTTATGACAATTGGAGATCAGCAGCAGTGATACATTCTGAATATCTTCTCATGATCAGTTTGTATCACCTGGATACTTGATGATTGAAGGTCAGATTTGCTTTTTTGGATATTTTCTGTGTGTTTGTTGTATGTTGTGTTAACTGTATCTGCTGCTTAGCTATAACGGAGCTGTTGAAATTCAGCTAAATAAATTTTAGGTGAGATTGCAGCATTGTGAGTACACATTAGCACAATAATCTGTTGTATAAATTATATATATATTTTTAAATAAATAAAACTACATAAGATCCATCTTTGTGATGTACTTATAGCAACTCAAGATTAGAATTAGTAAAGAAACAGTAGATTGTATTAGAATAATTTAGGAGCATATTACCAAGCAATAGCGATAATTATCGCTATTGCTTGGTTAGAGACAAAAATTTACAGCTGAGCTGCGGCGATTTTTACCACAAATAAACCTTGGTATTACCAAGGTTTATCGCGAATGCGATAAAAATCGCCGCAATGCATGAATATCGCTGAAAAGTCAGCGATATTCATGCATTACCGAGCTAATGCTCTTAGCCATGTTATCCACCTCCCATTGGATAGCATGGCTAAGAACTGCTCAGGGCAGGTGTTAGCTTTTGGAGATATTTGCGCTTAGCGCTAATATCTCCAAAAGTTGGTATTAGGCGATAGCGATGTTAGCGACTGTTTTCAGTCGCTAACATCTTGGCACGCCCACTTTGCATGTCATTAGTGATAAATATCACTGACATGCAAAGTGGGGCGCAAGATGGTCGCTATCTCCTACTAGCTGTCGCTAACTGGTGTTAGCGACAACTAGGTAATAGGGAGATAATTTTATCTCTGCTTTCTCGGCTTTTAAAGCCAAAAAAGCGGAGATAAACCCCCTTGATAATATGCCCCATTGTTAGGTGTAACCTTCATTTCAGGTAATATACCGAAAAGGGAGGCTAAAAAGTAATATACTAATCCTAAGAATCTCATTTCCTTTGTTTAATGGTAAACTGACAAAATAACTCTAACTTTCCTTATAACCTCTTCGAAATACCCAATATGCAGTCAAACAGTTTAAAATCAAAATCTATTTTAGGTAAAGTTTTATGAGCATACACAAAATCACACACATTTTAGCCCTTATAAAGCAGTAGGATTTAAACAAGTTAATTTTCTGATCGAGCACAAAGAGAATTACTGGCAGTGGCGGTTTTACCATGGGGGCGTTAGGGCGCCGCCCCCCCTGCTTTCTCGCCGTGCGAGAAGAAGGCAGAAACAAATGGTAGTTATTTATTTATAACTACCATTTGTTTCTGCCTGCCCTTCTCGCACGGCGAGAAAGCAGTCAGCACTGCAGAAGCAGAACTTCCTGATTACGAGTCGAGCCTCAGGGCAGGGGGAGTGGCTTGGGGGAGTGGCTTGCCCACTGTTGTGAATACGGACTGTTTGGACAGCCTGGGAGGCTGTCCAAACAGACAGTATTAGCAACAGTGGGCAAGCCGCTCCCCCAAGCCTCCTCCCACTCTCCGTTCTGCAGAATGCAGACTTGGAAGAATGACGAGTTTAGGGCAGCCGGCCGGACCAATCAGCGCCGGCTGCCATGGAGGGGAGGGTCAGGGAGGCTGCCTGCAGCCTTCCTGCTGACGAGCAGCACCCTGGGAATTCTTCGAAAGTAGGACGGCGGCAATCGGGAGTCTGTCTGCTGGGAACTTAAAGGCGGGAAGCAGGTAAGTTTGAAAATTCTTATTTATAATTATCCCGCCTCCCCCCATCCCCTCTGCAGCGAGACCCCCCACTCTCTCGGGTGTGTCCAGACCTTCCATGAGGCAGGGGGTATCTGTTGTTCGGGCTTGACAATCAGGCCTGGCCTGCACTAAAACAGCATGCATCTGCGTCACGGGAGAGAGTCTAGCAGAACGGCGTGTCCTCGTTACTTCTAGATCCTCCTTCCTTGTAAGTTCCTTCCGGACATCTGTACCGCTCAGTTCCAGCCAGGCCTCCTTTAATATTTGGCTGCTTTAAAGATCCGATTCTGGGGCCGGCAAAGCGCCCTCGGAGTCTGAATAGAGGTCTGTGTCTCGAGGACTGTGATTTATTTCATTTTCTGACTTGTGTCTGGGTACAAAAAGAAAAATAAGAGATGAAAACATTCCCATAAAACATTTTTTTTTAAATCTTTCTCCGTGTATTCCTGTCAGTACAGTTACGTGCCTGAATGTTGATGTGTTCTGTCCCCCTGCATTTTCTTTCCACTTGTGATGTGGACATGTGCTTGCCAGAATTCTGAGTTTGAGGCCATAGAAAGCAGTTCAGGCCTTGGTGACTGAAATGGCTTGTGGAGAAGCAGCAGCTGGGTTAGATAACACCGCTCCCAATGTTGTTGGAGTAGAGCAAGCACATCATTGATGTCGATTGAATCCAGCGAAGAAGAGCTGTATTGTGGCCAAATTTTGCACAGGGATCTCGGCAGGGACTGGTTCTGACTAAACCGACATCCGGTGCATTTAATGTTTAAAAAACAGGTTATCTTTGACGACTATTGTGCAGACTGACAAATGCTTAGTGAAAGTATTGGTTTTGGAGGCCGTCTGTAGCTCATCTCTCTCTCTCTCGTCGTTTTACTGTTTGTGTTAACATGTAGTTGTCACATCTTGTCTGCTGTGACCTCGCTACCCTTGGTGGCGTGAAATAAATTGTTATTGCTTTGATGAAAAACTTGAACTAGGAAAACAATCTAGCCGGCAGTGTTATAAAATGGTTTCTTAACAAAAATAATGAACGGCACAAAATAATGTTTCTATAAAGTGAAGTGAAATATGAAGATAAGAGTATTTTGATTTGTTCCTCCCTGTCTCCGATGCTGGGATGTACTTTTTGAAATAACCCCTTATGTATTATTCGCAGTACAAAAATCTTCTGATTGTGTAAACCACATTTCACTAGACTCCCTCTTTTGCACTTGAACCACCCTATGCAACCATTCTGTCTGATCACATCAGCACACACTGCCCATTCAGCATGGCAGCATGACTCCAATATGTGCACCTAAGCATAGGACTAACTGCCTCCAGCAAAGTGACGCACGCCTACACTGCCATAAAGTAAGTAAACATGTCTGAGTTGTGACTGGGTCACTTCTCTCACCCCAGTGTAATTTACAACTTCGTTTTTGAAGTCATCTCACACAGGTTATTGGATTTTTCCAATGTACAGTATATAGGCTCTACAGCCTGGTTGAAATGCAGCTTGTTTGCCAAAATATTTACAACATGACATGATTCCAAACCAGTACCACTACATCAAAGACAGGACTATTCTTGCCCCCCCCCCCACCCTCCTTTTGCAGTTCGGGCTTGCACGCTCGCTTATTACTTTGCGGTACAACATTTTCGCCTCACCACTTTTAAAATCCACCAGCCGCCACTGATTACTGGATCCTGATTAACCAAATGCCAACCATAAATCAGTATATTATTGTTGAGTCTATTGAGTCCTAAGTAAGCTCTGTACTAATAACATCTATCAAGCAGGATAGTGAAACAATCCACATTTCAATTTTTTTTAGCATTACCTTTTGTTGCCTTCATGTGTCATTACTTTTTTTACGTTCGGTTCTCATCCTATTTTACATGATTGTGGTATACATTTAAACAAATCTAATTGTATTTATTGTACTGGACAATCGCCTTTGAACAACGGCATGCCAGAGGTGTGTGTTAAACTGCATGCCAGACTCTAAAGGGCAGCTTTGTCGTCAAATAGAATGTATTGCTTTTTTCTATTTTTTTCCATTTCAAGCACTGGTTATGAACCTTTCTCTGCAGCCATATCTTTCGTTTTGAGAGAATGTTTGCCAATGCTGGCCGCGCCATGTTTAAAAAGCTCAGGTGTTACCTCAGCAGTTAAACGCTTCTGCCAACATTAATAGCGCCCATCATTTGGTCGCACAGATAACATCATCGCACGGGTCCCTCTGAGCAGCGCTTTAATAGTCTATTGATTTTCCAGGGGAAAGTGCGGGCTCGCGATGTGTTTTGGCATGTCCTGCTTTTATTCCTTCAGCATGGAGGCCTAAGAAAAATAATGAAATCAAGCCTGTTTAAATTGCAAGGGAGCACAATGAGCCTTTCAGCATTCCTTAGCAGACATATAATGCGGATTGATTTGAAAAAAACAAGGCCCCGGTTCAGCTATCTGAGCATCTCTTGGGACACATGCCTCCCATACCACGAGCTGCTCGCTGCTCGCTGCTCGGCCTGAGCACGGCCACTAATCTTTTGTCAGAGTGAAGACCAGAGATAAGCGAAGTCGTTCCTCATGAAATCACTCGGCAGTAAATGCTATTAGTCATTGTACATTGAGAGACAGAAGATTGGTGTGATGCAAGAGACTATTCACATTGCTTTTCCCTTGTACATTATTTAACCAGAATGATGTTGTATCTGTATATTGGCATGGAAAACGGACGAGCATCTTTCACTACATTACCCAGAGTCTTAAGATGGCGGATGAGATACATTAGCCCTTTTAGAGAGATGTATATTGGTTATTATTAAGTCTCTAGTATTTACTTGTTTATCTCTAAAGTTGTATGGCATTCTAATGTGATGTGATAAGAATGTATTAGGTCACTGTGCTCAGTGATGTAGACATGCTACAGCCCTGTACTATTGGGGAGTCAGATAGACAGACAGACAGATAGATAGTATTTTTTGCACATTGCAGTGCCAGAGTTATATAAACAAATCTCACTCGAATCTTTAGTTTCACTAAGTTTAATTGTCATTTTAACATTCCAAAGCAACAACTTTTCACGATTAACTAGAATGGCCATTAAACAAACCTATACCCACACCATGCCTCCCCACTAGATTTTAAAAAAATACTATTAAATCAACATTTCTTTAATGAGTGCCCCATTTAACCATGGCTGTTTTTATTGCTGTTATTAGTTTTATTTTCTGAAATGTTGTAGTTGTATGGTTTTAATAAACCAAATGTACTTGCATTTAAAGTATAAGGTTTTTGAAACCTAAGAACATGCGCTATCTATCTTAAAAATCTGCCGTACTGCTCTTCCTGAGGAAGATATTTTGAACAAAAGAGAGCCAGTGAGCGTACAATACGATTTTGTATTCAAACCCTTTCAGCAATACCTCCCTCGCCTGACCAGTGGTCTCTGACAGCGTGATAACAAGTGAACTCAGGATGTTGGGGTTTACTAACCTGAGGGCGGTACGCAGTCCTCTAAATTAAAGATGGTGCCACATTGGTCTTGCCTATCTCCAGTGATGGAGCTCCATTGTACAGCGGAGTCGCGGGGAGGCCAGACATGGCGGGGCAGTGTCCCAGGAGCTGTGAGTACGGTATAGCCGGGGAGCAGTCTTGGTGTCGAGTGGGTGTTTAGATGAAACAACTACTTCAAAATGAATTGTCAATTGTTTTTCCTAGGTTGCCACTACAGGCACCCCTCCCACCCGTTACAGGTTCAAGGGGCATTTTTTCATTTATGACCAAGTAGGTTGACATTTCTGCTACCGAGATGTACTTTTCTCCTGTAGAAACTCGAAATACATGTGATATCGAATATTTGCAGTAATACTCTTTGGACTAATTAGACCAAGTCCTTTGGTATAGAGTGTTTGCTTTATGTTCTATGTGTGTTGGTCTCTGTAAATGTAATTTTTCCTTCTTTTCAGAGCAGAACACATCACCATAATTTTTCACTATGAATAACGATAAGGAGTACATTGTCACTCATTACACTACTTTTTCAGGTCACTATGTGTCACGATGGATGATGTTACTGTCTTGCATTTTAATATTATGCCATTTTTATTCCAGATAACGAAGACAGGTACCTATTTAGGTATCATATAAAGTGCGGGGAAAATTCACATGCACCGCATATTTAACATATATCGTAGGAAAGATTAACAAATCACGTACCACGTTAGCAAGTGAGTGTAGGAGGGATCCTTTTGGTCCTAACGAAGAAGCCAGGGGAGGGCTTCGAAACATTTTGACAGACATAGGAAGCACAGCTCTTTGAGGCAATAAACCTCCACCCCCCTCTTTTTTATAATACCAGCTCAAAGGTATATTAAAGTTTTTTTGACCAACGAGCAAGGTATTTTTTAACGTCACCTTTCCATTCACTCCTGACCCTTCCACTCACACTCCTACATGACACATAGTTTTCTCACAACAACAGTGCTCCTGCGTAGCCGTAGATCATAGCACACCCCATCCCGTAGAGGGGTGGTAAGACCCCTATGATGAAGCATGACACCAAAGGCCCTTTTGGTGTGTGAGGGGTATTTAAACAAACTGTGTTTTTCCCACCATTGTAGGAAACACACTTAGTCGGGGAGGACATGGCATTTGAATCTATCTGAGGGTGGATCTTTTTGTTTAGTGTTTAAGTATTTTTAATCAGGAGTACACATAAAAGAACACCAGCTCAGGCAGCAGCAAACATCCAACTGCCAGAGGTTCAGTTGCCAGAGCAGAACATTTGATTGTCACACAATGACACATGGAATGTAGAGACACAGCCCAGCAACAGGGATAGAAAGTAAGAAAGGGCAAGGCAAAAGGATGTGGAAGAAAAGGGGAAGAGGGAAATAAGCAAAACCACAACACATCTCCCGCCCACACAATTGAACAAGAAAATGTTGCAAAGTTACAGGAAATGAAAATACAACTGCAGTGAAACACAGAATAATGCAGACTCAGGTATTTAGAACATTTCATAGTCTTGATGCAGGGTCGGCCTGAACGTCAACCTCCTGGAACTCCCCGGAACAGGCACATCATAAGCAGTAAGATTACATGGAATACCAGAATGATCGCACAACCCAGAGTACCCTGACACACTTGAAAGAATCAAGGCCCCGTTCACGTTCACAAACATTGGCACCGGGTTGCCATTTGACTAACCTGGACATACTCCACACCTCACCAGAATCCAACACAACAACATTCTTCCTGACTTCTTTAATGATAAAAGGCCCCATAAACTCTGAACGGCCCTTTCTCAAAAATACAGGATTCCTGATCAACACCTCATGACCAACATGCCAGCACTTGAGGAGAGAAGAATTCTTTAGGTCAAACTTGCTCTTATATTTCTCTGTGTAAGTCTCCGTCTAGAAGCAACCTGCTCATCCATTTCTATATCAATCACATCCAACCTCAACCAAGTAGGCCTCAACTTGTCATGAGGTTTCCTGCCTCTCAGAATTGAAAAAGGAGAGACCAAAGTCAAATAATTGGGGGTATTGTGGTGAGCCCACCATGTTTCTCTGAGCTTTTTTTAAAGAGAAGACCTAGTCTGCAAAGCCCTCTGAGCACAAAACTTGACCACCTTATTCATGCTTTTAGCCAGACCATTGGCTTGCGGCGAGTACAAAGCCGTCTTGAAGTGAGTGATAGATAATTCTTTTAGAAATGTGCTAATCTCGTGTGAGACAAATTGGACTCCATTATCAGTGATGAGGTGCTTGGGAATACCTTCCCTGGAGAACTCCTCTGGGAGGAATTCAAAACCAGCTCTAGTGTTGACAGCAGGTACACATTTGGTGACCACCCACTTGGAGGGGTAGTCCACCACCAACAACACATAACGCTCATCATGAGCAAACAATTCATAGGACTCAGCAATGTCTAAACCCAACTTGGACCAGGGCTCAGAGGGCACCTCCACAGGAAAAAGGGTGCAGTGCAAGTCTTTTTGCTCTTATCGCTGTTGGCACATTACCAACAGTCTTTGACAACCTCAATGTGCCAATCCATGGTCGGCCACCAGTACCACCCGCAAACCCTGGCTTTGGTCACATTCTTCCCTAGGTGTTCCTCATGGGCTAAGTTGATAAGCTTGCACCTAAAATCACGAGGAGCTATCACTCGATTACCCCTCAACAGCTTCTCACCAAAAACACACAGCTCATCCTTGACATTAAGTAAATAGTTCAAGGATTCAGATATATCCTTGTCTACTGGCCAACAATTAACTGAAAACTCCCTGACCATTTCTAAATCACTGTCACCACTCATCGGAATTGACAGCAGACTCACGCATCCATGCCGCAAGAGAATTCTCCACTGCCACACCAGATTGATCCAAAGGTAACCTGGAAAGACAGCCTGCAATGGCATTCTTTGGATCCAGACACATATCCAACCACAAAATAAACTCAGACAACGCCTCCTTCCAACGTTTGATTCTAGGAGAGATATTGTCAAATTCTCTGCATGTTAACATTTGGCACAGGGGACGATGGTCAGTCCTGACAACCACAGGTAAACCCCAAAGATACAACCTTAAATGGTGAATAGCCCAGTCGACTGCCAATGCATCATGCTCAATCATAGAGGAGCGCTCCTCCGCACCCCTGAGTGAGCGAGTGGCGAAAGCAACGATCCTGGACTCACCATCCACAACCTGCGACAGGATTGCCCCAAACCAAACATGCTGGCATCTGTTGACTGTATAGTTTTCTTGCAAGCATCAAAATGCCACAATGTAGGCATACAACTAATTACATTCTTAATGGAGTTGAAAGCAGAGGAGCAATCATCAGACCATGAAAATTGAGCTCCTTCATTGAGCAGAAACCTAAGAGGAAATGAAACATATGCAAAATTAGGAACAAACTTGCAGCAGAATTCTGCCAACCCCAAGAATGATCGAACTTGATCCTTGTTGACAGGTACAGAAGCTTTTACAATGCTTTCTGTGAGGTCCAATTTAGGACTGATCCCTTCACCAGAAATGGTATGTCCTAAGTAGTTTACAAAAGACACTCGGAATTAACACTTCTCATTTTTGATAACCAGACCTGCATCTTGGAGTCCCTGTTAAACCTTCCACAGTTCCTTATCATGTTCCTGTTGGTCCTTCCCATAAACAAGAATGTCATCTTAGAAAATGAGGATCCTGGGCAATCCTTTCAGGACTTTATTCATAACCCTCTGGAAGAAGGCTGCGCTTGATTCCAGGCCAAAAGGCATGTGAATGAATCTGAAAGCCCCGAAAGGTATCACAAATGATGTCAAATGCCTGGAGTCCGGATGGAGCAGGACCTTGTGGTAGGCAGAAGACAAGTCCATAACACTAAAACATTAACATCCTCGATCAGAGCAAGAGTCTCAGAGATGTTTGCCAAAGGTTGCCTGAGAATCCAAATATGTTTGTTTAAACCATGTAAGTCAACACACATGCAAATCCCTTTGCCCCCATCTTTGGGTGCCAAAACGATGGGGGCCAACCACTCTGAACATTCAATTTCTTCAATGACACCCGCAGCAAACAATCTCTTGAGCTCCTGATATAAAGGATCCATCAACATGTGAGGAACTTTCCTCACCTTGCTGACAAATGGTTGGGCGTTCTGTTTCAGAATAATTTTATGCTGAAACTTTTTGCTCAAACTTTTTGAGCAACCCCAAACCATCACTGAAAACCTTAGGAAACTGTGAACTCACATCATCAGATAATGAACACTTTCTCAGGTGAATTGGGATCCAAAGTGATCCCCATATCTCTCTGGTGTCTCTATTCAAGAAGATTATCTCCCCTTTTCGCCAGTCTCTCTGTCCTTGAACTGAATTTTACATACCCCAAAACAACAAACCTGACACCACCATAACCTACTGGATTGATGTCTGGAGGAGACAGTTCAACTTTGTCAAGACCAAAAACAGTGTCCCAATTGGCAACACCAACCATGGTGTAAGGTGAGCCCGAAACAGCCAAGACAGAAAATCGTTCACCGTCAATTAACACCTCACACTCAGGCATATCCAATTTATCACCATCCACAACTCCGTCTTCTTTGACACTGAACATACATTTTTTCTCCTGCTCAATACAATGTACCATCTGATTCCTACTACTATACACACACATGCGTGATGACCCCTCTTTCCACATTTATTGCAAGTGACAGATCTTGAAAACAAATTGTGACGCCCCAAAACCACATTAATTTTAGCCCCAAAATGTTTTCCAAGCATCATGACAGACATGTCATAAACATTGTCAGGCTCGCCCTCTCAATGCCCCAAAACAATCTCATCTAAACTGTCATAAACATGTCTACCCTCAATCCCCAAGTTATGCAATAGCGTAGCTTTCTTCCTCAAAGCTGAAAACTTTTCTCCCCCGATAGCTAACAAATATGAGTCAAATAAAGGCTTCCATCTCTTCCAAGGCAAGATGGGACCACCTACATCTGAGAGAAAATGCAGTGGTTGAGACATGCTTGAAGAAGCCATTTTGAGGAAAACACAAACAGTTTTACTTGTTAAACACTGTGATAAACGTGAAGGTGCAGTAAATTACAGTACAGTAATGTGTAGTGAGCATGCAAATGGATGTAAGAGCAATTGCAATTAAAAAACACAATTACTGGGCTCACACCACACAGTACAATAATAACAATAGAAGAAAAATGATGCACCAAATGTAATTGTCAGAAGTAGGGAAAAAGTAAAAACACAATACGTCTAACTGAATTGATAAATCCAATGAAAAGCTCTAAGATTAAAATGGTGTGTGCATCACCGAAAACTTACTTATGTGTGGAAAGTCATCTGAGACCGATGTGTGAATTACTGTGCACATAGATGCACTTATTGACAAGAAAAGTGGGCGCATCACTGACACGCTGCAGAATTGAATTCTTCTCAAAACGTTGTGAGTGTAAACACAAACCTGCAGTTTGAAGATAAATGTGCGTATCACTGGCATGCCACGGAAACAAAATTGACTTCAATCACGGAGTGCGCAGTGTGCATACTTATAATTTAGAGGAAGGTGTGCGTGTCACCATGCTTGCTCCTTGAATGAATACTTCCTTCAGAATGAATGCAAAATGATTTACAAAAGAGGTCTAGGATGTAACACAGCACTTATTTGTATTTTGAGAATTAGTTAGCCTATGGTGCGACGATCAAAGGAAACAAGATCTAATAGTTTCCTAGTGTGTGAAAAAAGAGCTTTCCACAACTAACAATTACAGAGATTACAGAACTTAGTTTAATTTAACTCCTAAAATTGATTGTGTGCCTCGGTGCTCGAGCCCTCGCTTCCCTTCAAACGCGATGCTTGCTTAGAGGAATGAACCTTAGCGAGTATGACGCAACGCGTCCTCGTTGCTAAGGTTCTTTCCTTCTTTCCTTGTTTGCCGATACACACAACGGTGTTTCCATAGCAACCTTGCATTCTCGTGCACGGCGCTTGGAGAATTACCGACAGTTGATTCTTGTCTTCACATTTGGCGACTCTTTCACCTATTTTAAACATATTGCCTTACAACTTCATACATATTTAATACCAGTTTTGCTCTCATTGGCCTGTTATTCTCTATTGCCAAAAAAAAGGGGGGTTTATTATCTAATACATCGAATATCCTCATTCTAAAACCTCATTATTTTGGGGCTAACTTTATAATGTCTAGCAGCAAATCAGATGAGGCTTCTGCCCCTACATCAAGTTTGGGAAATGATTCCTTTAAGAAAATGCTCCATAAGGAGATGAAATCTTGTTTGATGGAAAGTCTCTCTCATTTTATCCCTATAAAACGCCCTAATGAGGATACTAGACAACCCCTACAGGAGAGTGTTTTAGGGGGTAAAAGAATGAAAAAGAGCAAACACTGTGATGAGAGCATGGGAGGTCTTGGCACCTTGAGAAATCAAGGAGGTCCTAGCACCTCATGGCCCGATGGAGGTCTTCGCACCTCAAAATATATGGGTGTCCTTGGCGACACGAATGATGCATGTGTCCTAAGCGACACACAACAAGAAAATGCTCAACACAGCAATGGAAATGACGACTCAGATAATTCTGAATTTATTGACGAGTATGTCCTCGATCTGAATGATACCGATCAGGATTTCAAAGATTCCTTTGAGGATGCTCCATCTTCTTCGAAAGACGTGATCCTTAACCCACTAGGCGAGGAAATGCTCTCGCCCCAGAACCTTAAACATCCACGGAGCTCAGAATGGACTCCACAGGATCACGTTGCTAAATTTGTAAAGAAATGGATTAGAAACCCTTTGGAAAGGGAAACACGCAACGTCCTGAGAGCTGAATGTTCTAGGCCGAGCATTGGCGATAAGTCTTGCTACACCCCAAACCTGGACCCTGACTTGATTACGTTTCTTTTTAAACTAGGGTGTGACCCTACGAAAGGGGTTGAAAAATCTTTCAAAGGGTGCCAGGATCGTCTCCTTGACGTACTTGGTCCCCTCACTAGAATCTTAGATTCGGCCGAAGAGAGTCACATGGAGGGCACTCACCTTAACATGGAGGCGATAAGGGGATGGAGCCAAAGGGTGATTATCCTTTTGGGTAACGCCAACACTAATATCAACGCAGAGAGACATAGAGTGGTTCTTACTCGCATCAACCCAAAACTCAGCGATCTCGCTGATAAGGAACCCTGCAAGAGTCAACATGGGCTCCTCTTTGGCGAAGACCTGATAAAATCATTGGGGAAATATGTTTCCACATTTACTGCCCTCGACAGAGCGCAACAAAACATGCGCAAAGTTTTCAATACCGGAAACAACCTTTTTGGAAGGGCTGGAAGACGAGGCCAACCTTCCGGCCGATTCTCACAGAGGGACAATTTTAGAGGACGCGGAACTGGCAGAGGCTATCAACAGTACTCAAACCCACAATTCTACCCTCAAATGGGTAGGGGACAACGTGGCAGAGGATTCAGATCTCGTGGATCTACCAATCAGACCAATTCCTCAGGTGAGTGTTTCCCCTCTACCTCCTTGTTCTTCTCCTTTAAAAGTGGGCGGCAGGCTAAAAATTTTTCTAGAAAATTGGAAATCGATTACTCAAGACAGTTGGGTATTAAACACTGTGAAAGGCTTCACAATAGACTTCGATCACAAACATATTCAGGACTCTCTCCCAGAGGGTATTCCCCTATCCCCGGAACAACAGGGTATAATAGAAGAGGAAATTTCTTCTATGATTCAAAAGGGTGCAATTTTGTAAGTTCCCATGGAACTTTTAGGATTCGTGAGCAACCTTTTTGTTGGTCGAAAAGAAAGACAAGGGTTGGAGGCCGGTTATAAACCTTCGGCAACTCAACAGATTCATTACTTACAGACACTTCAAAATGCAAGGAATTCACCTTCTCAGGGACCTGCTCCTAGAAGGAGACTGGCTGGTCAAACTAGACCTCAAGGACGCATATTTTACCATTCCCATGGCGAAGGTTCATCAACGCTTCCTCCAATTTCTATGGAAGGGTCGCTTGTACCAATTTCAAGCGCTTCCATTCGGTCTCTCTTCCGCACTTTGGTGCTTCACCAAGGTGATGAGGGCTGTCGTCTCTTATCTAAGATCAAGGGGTATTCGTCTAATCATCTATCTGGACGATATTCTCATTATGGCGCAAGACAAGTCTCATTTGATCCAAGACCTGGACTTTGTCGATGAAACTCATAGAGAATCTGGGCTTCATCATAAACAAAGAAAAATCTTGCCTAATCCCCTCAATATCAATAGAATTTTTAGGCTTCATGGTCGACACAACACGTTGTCTCCTCCTTCTTTCTTCGAAAAAAATCACCAAAATAAAAAAGCAGATAAAACATGCTCTAAACCAACAGAGCCTCTCCCTCAGAGACTTGGCCAGACTGCTGGGTCTCGTCTCATCTTCGATACAGGCCATTTTTCCAGGGCCTCTCAACTATCGAGCCCTTCAGAGGAACAAAGCGAGAGCTTTGAGGTCCGGACTTTGGTACGGAGATCGCATTTCTCTGGACTCAGACTCTCGTTCAGAGTTGGTCTGGTGGTTGAACAACCTGGAGGCATGGAATGGGAAAGCCCTTTTTAGCTCATCCCCGGAATTTGTGCTAGAATCGGATGCCAGCCTGCACGGCTGGGGTGCCTGTCTTCTGGGTCAGAACACTGGAGGACTTTGGACTCCTGAAGAATCTCTCCACCATATAAATTACCTGGAATTGACTGCTGGCCTATATGCCCTCATGAGCTTCAGAAATTCCATTCAGGGGAGGTCTGTCCTTTTAAAGATGGACAACATGTTGGCAGTAGCTTACATCAACCGCCTTGGAGGCACCAGGTCTGCAGACCTCTTGAATCTGGCGAAAAAACTTTGGATGTTTTGCTTAGAGCACAAAATTGCTCTGAAAGCGGAATATCTTCCGGGCGCAGCAAACTCCTCCGCGGACTGGAACTCGAGGTTCCTTATAGATTTCAGCGATTGGAAGCTGAATCCTTCTGTCTTCAGGACCTTGAATCAGATCTGGGGTCCTCTGGAGGTGGATCTCTTTGCGAGCATACTCACCTCCCAACTCCCGAATTATTTCAGCTGGATGCCCGACCCGGGTACTTTGGCATTGAACTCGTTCCTTCAACCCTGAAAGGGTATTTGAGGATATGCCTTCCCCCCTTTCGCAATGATTCAGAGAGTGCTTCAGAAGGTGAGACAGAATCAGTGTCTTCTCCTCTTGATAACTCCCTTCTGGCCCTCCCAGGCGTGGTTTCCCACAGTTCTGGAACTGACTTGCACTATGCCCTTCTTAATCCCTTCACTAAAAGATCTTCTCACAGATTCGGATGATCGTATACATCCTCTAATTCTCAACCGGAGTTTATCCCTTCTTGCCTGGAGGGTGTCAGGAGATCTAACAAAATCTCTGGTCTTTCGGATGTGGCTTCAATCCTCCTCTGGGAGTCTTGGGCACCAGGCACCCATTACAGATACAACAGAATCTGGAAACTTTGGGTACGTTGGTGCAGGGAAAGGGATCTGGATCCCTTGGAGGCCCCTATTGTTGATGTGATTAATTTCCTGATTGAACAATTCGAAAGGGGACTTAGTTACAGATCCATCAACTGCTTTAGATCAGCAATTTTGCAGGCCATGCTCTTGTTAATGGAAAGACCATTGGGAAGAATGTCATTATTTGTAGGGTTATGAAGAGTATTCGCCTTAAAAGACCCCCTAGACCCAAGTATGATATACTTTGGGATATTAATTTGATTCTTCGTCTCTTTAGTAATTGGCCTTCTAATTCTCTCCTCAACAGGAAGAATCTTTCTATTAAGCTGGTTACTCTATTATGCCTAGTTTCTTGCAGAAGGTCTTCAGATATCCGTTCCCTTGATATTACCTATTGTTCTTACAATGTATTTGGAGTCAAGTTCGATATCCATAGTAGAACTAAAACCATGTCTCACTCCATAGTTTATCCGCGGTTTGACCTTCGTCCTAAACTCTGCGATGTTGAGTGCATGAAGGAATATGATCTTAGAATGTCTGGACTCCGTACGGGTGGTGTTAATCAATCTCCTTTGTTAAACCACATAAGGATATTAGTTCCTCCTCTATCGCTAGATGGATTAAATCCGCGATGAGTCTAGCTGGGGTTGACTTGAGTAGATTTCAGGCTCATTCCCTTAGAGGTGCTATGGCTAGCAAATCACTTTGGTCTGGAGGTGTATGCCTTGAGTTTAAAGAGTACAATTGTAAAGCCAATGAAGTAACACATTGAGTGTAAATCTATCCACATGGCGTGATCCGTACTTAGAAAAATAAATAAATCCAAGCTTAAACAGTACCTGAATCTCCGAAGAACCTCAATTTAGCGCTGCAGGCGAGAAATGTTTTCGATGGAGTAGCTGGTGGCCAAAGAATTCCTGTCCCCACGCAGGTACAACTCGCCGCCAGTGTAAAGAAGTCCATAAGGCGCTCTGTAGGCTTTAAGTAGGTTTAATCAGGAGTACACGTAAAAGACCACCAGCTCAGGCAGCAGATAACATCCAACTGCCAGAGGTTCAGTTGCCAAGCAAATACACATGGAATGCAGAGACACAGCCCAGCAACAGAGATAGAAAGTAAGAAAGGGCAAGGCAAAAGGATGTGGAAGAAAAGGGAAAGAGGGAAATAAGCAAAATCACAACAATCACGTGGTCTTCCTTCAAAGAAATTCACCCTAATAAAAGAATATAATAGAAAATTGCATGCTTACACGCTCTTAACATTTCACTTTACTTTTTCTTGGCACGTTTTTTTCTCTTAAATCATTTAAAATTAAAATCTCCAGTTCTCCCATTGTATTGTTGTTACCATCAGCATCAAACTTTATTTCAAAGTACAGGCATGACATTTAAAACATATATATGAAGACCAAGTGCCATAAAAAAGTATTCAATTAAAAATGGTTAAAATGCAAATTCCTTAATGGTATGCTAATTCATATGTAAGCAATTTATCCCATAACTTCATCCCCATTCGATTTTCCCTACTAAAAGTAAAACCACATATGCACATCATTATACTTCAATACATCTTCAAGCGCTCCTAATAACCTATTTATATAAGTAAATAATGCAAAATAGAGAATTAATGAATAAACACTCACAATGCGACAGCTAGCATTGAACTAACTGTTCCTCTCAAATACCCACATCACAGCTCTGATGTAACAGCCTACGTTTTAGAGAAGCCCACAGAAATCTTGCTAATGCAAAGCACACCAATGGGTCCTCAGGCTGTTGGATATATGATAGTGCCGGCCCACATTGAGTAAAACTGAATTTGCGCAAAAGAGGGATTATGAAGCTTTTCTGTTGTGAGGAATATAATGGACAGAAAAATAAAATATGCAAATTTGACTGAGTGGATGTATCCTCACAAAGACAAGGATACAAATAATTCAGAGACCTGGAGTTAGCGGCGAAACCCAATATGAATGAATGCAATGTAAACTTTTATTTTTATTTTGCTCCCACCTATTCGCAGCAGTCTTTCTTAGAAAAATCTCTTTGAGGCTAGCCTTCGGAAAACTAGTGCACTTGGATGGAGAGTCGAATAAGACTCGTAGACATACAGCTGTCAAAGTGGATTTTACATGCATTCAACCATTGATTCTTATTAGCAAGATACCATTTTAAACAGTCCCTTGACACCATTTTGTTCAATTTTACACTCTCTCTTTTCCATATTGAGTTCCATATTAGTAATGTAGCCAGTCAAACCATATCATCAATACACGGCAGACATAGCTCACTATGACAAACATAGTTTGCACAGTTACGGGACAATGAGAGCATGCTTTTACCAAAAGCGTCCTCCACATGTAGCAGAGGTTCTATCTCTGACATGCCCCAAACTACTGCCCATAAGTGGCAATAGCCTTAGCTGTTGCTCCATAAATATTTAAAATGTATATAATTTATAGCCTGGGATCCCAGTTTCTTTGAGGAAATGAATATTGCTACCATACTTCTTTCTAAGAGGATGGCTCTATTTGAAATCATATCTTTCCCAGACACTTTCCGTCAAATAAGATCCCAAGGTATGAGCATGTATCTTTCACCTCTCCCCTCCGATGAGCTATGTGGAATGCAGGGAGTTCCTTTGGGCATGTCCCTGCAATCAGAACATACGTTTTTTCTTCCTTCACATGTAAATCTAGACTATCCATGAACCTAATATATTCCTCTATGAGCCTTTATATTCATCTGGAGAGTCTGAGCAAGAATCACAGCATCGTCTGCAGAGAGGACTGTCGGGAAAGGGACTGCCTCAATATAGGGAACATCCCTGACACTCCCCGCCAGGACTGTGTCCACTCTATTAGTATAAAGGGAAAACAGAAATGGTGCTAGGATGCACCTCTGCCTCACGCCCCTCTCAATGTCAAAAGGTCTTGTACACTCCCCCTCCCTGCCGTAATGAACACAATGTGTCACCCCTCAGTAAAGCTGTCTTATAAATGTAATGATAAGTGGGTCAACTCCCATGCTTTCCATAAGTGTCCATAGTCACTGTGGACCACGTAGTCCAATACGGCAAAGAGGTCCATAAAGGCCATACAATGTTGGCCTTTCTAATCCACTTGCTTATCACCATACTCAAATTGAGGCATTGGTTAATGGTCATTTTACCCTTTCTAAAACCATACTTTACTTCTGTTAGCACTTTCTTGTCCCCTACCCATTCCTCCAGTCTATTTAAGAATTACGGTCCCATCAACTTAGCAATACTATCAATTAAAGAGATTGGCCTATAGTTTTTTGGGTTTGCCTTATCCTCCTTTTTGCATTGGAACTGTGTATTGAGTGCTTCGATGTTTTCAATGGGCTTGTTGTGGCGATAGAACTAAAAACAAATAGTCAATAATGGAGCCCATAAGTCCTTAATCACCAGGACAATGTCTACAGAGAACTAGACTGAGCTATTGCTCACTCTATTTCAGTCAACTCGAATACTAAATAGACTTTATTTCTCCCCTCACAATGATTCAGTCTATGACTTGTGTTCCTTTTGGTGTTTTCGAAATTATTTTGAAAATAAGCCACCCAGCCATCTTCCTCAATATGTACATCTAAGGAAGGATCTCGGCCTCTTTTTAAAATGGAGCATTCACCACCTTCCAAAACCCTCTACCATCCTTTATTTTAATTGCTCATCTGAGGTCCGCCCAAGCTTCCTCTCATGAAGTATTTATCCTCGTCCTTGTCACCTCCTTGTAGTTAGTGCACAAACCTCGTACAAGGGAAGCATCTTAGAGACCCATGTGCAATGCATGGTACAAGTTTGATAAGCCTTGGTACAATCTGAATCAAACCATCGCTCTGGAGGGCACTTTATGGTCACAAGTGGATGTGTCAAGTATACTCTGATCTCACCCTGTATCTCCTCAAATGCAGTGGTTATCTGTTCAGGAATAGCACTAGCGTCCAAGCAAGTCATAATCTTGAGATATTTTCTCACAAGCACCATTGGCAAAAGATTTGCTTTATCCACTTTATCCCATTGTAATGCGTATCTGTTGTTTCTGGCTTAAACTGGTTTAGGAATTTTCCCCACATTCTTTTTAATATAACCCTCCCATTTCAAATCATAGGCTAGTTAAGTGTGGTCACTAAAGTCTGAGAAGCTTACATGCATGTTAAGTAGGCTATAATTCAGAGTTTCTGAAGCTATTATATTAGCAATTGTGGGACCCTTGTCTCTGCTTTCAAGGGTCCCATCCATGGACTCTGTAAGTGGCTTTATCCTGTTTAATATCAACAGGTTCCATGCAATCAACAATCTATTTAGGGCGTTCCCATAATTACTATGGTGAAAGTTGTTATTGGTATCCCCTCCGAAATCCATTATCCCACAAACTAGCTTCTCTACTTTTTTTGCAATTTCTGGCATTAAAATCTCCCATCCAGATAAACTTTAGGGACTTGGGACGATGGGTGCTCAAATCATTAATCCCCTTCTCCAATTCCCCTGTCACTTGTGACATATTGCCATCAAAGTTGTTATTATTATAATTTATGATTGCCAGGTTCCAGTCTCTTGGCCCCTCACACATTAAATAATGAAAGCAGGGCGAGTCATTAAAGAACTTCCCCATTTGCTCTACCAGCCCTGGATGGTATTGCCAGGGTTTGGTAGGAGCAGAACCCATCCAGGAATATGGGACCTACTTCCCATGTTTCCTGGAAGCATATACTGTTGTGTTTTGTTATCTCTCCTATCCAATCCCTGTCATCCTTCTTGTTTCTAAACCCGCTATATTCCAGGGTAATATCGTAATTACTTCTGTCCTCCCCGCCTCCATGTCCTAAACTCCTTTTAATAAGTCCATACACCCCCTTATTTCTGCTTAACCTCTCAGCACTTCTCTTAAAAGGGTTACTGCAAGAACTGGCGGGGAACTGGACAATTGGCTCTCCCTCCCTCTATCATGAGAACACCTTGAAGTTTATAAAATAAACTTAAAGGGAGTGCTTATATCTGAGAGCCTAGAGTTTGGGTACATAGCATCATGCATCAGTGCCTGTGGTCCAGTAGACTTGACATATAATCACGACTTTACCAGTAAATGTAAGTGATAAAATGTGGGCAGGGCATTTCCTGGGCCATGCAGCACGCAGTCTTACATTGTTCTCCTAATTGAAATAACAAACAAACAACCCTAAAGCTAACAAGCAGTGTTGGCAAGAGAAAATCCGAAATAAAAACAGAAAGAGAGAGATTACACAAAACCAACATCTACATGTGTATCTCATTTAAGGAGCTGCCCTGATAAAGGGATCTAAAAAAGCACCATCTTTTTGTGGTTGCATTGCAAATTTAAGGGACTGTGTTCCTCTCTTCCCGCACCCTGATGGAAAATGCAAATGAGGGAATGCCCTATCAAGATAGTGCTGATGCTACATGTGCGCCAATGCTACCAGTATTACAGAAGGGGCTGCACAGGCATCTTTGGTCCTTCCGTAATATCATGGCGCTCCGAGAGGGCACAATGAGGGGACCCACAGTTGTTGTACCCAAGGGGCACTATGCATATTAGTGCCCCTGGTGACCCAATATCTATGATCACCTATGTGGAATCTCAAAAGAGGGAAAGACGGTAACCCAAACTAAAAGCCATCTCTCTCTCACTTCATCCTCATTCCACAAGGATGATTTAAATTGTATTTTGCCTAAGAAGGACATGTGAATTTTCCAATCGTGGTGCAAATGAATTAACAGAAATTAGTTTATATTCGAGGAACAGATAGAATTTGTTCAGAACTGAATGACCAGGGCCGGACTGGGACCTTGTCATACCAGCCCTCTTACTGCAGGTAGCAGGCAAGTCCAGCGAGTGATCATGACTTCTAGAAGGGGATTTGACAGGTTCTCCCTCAAGATAAGTTTGAACAAAATTGCAAATATGGTGCATTGACATCACATATTTATTATAGAGCCTTGTCCAATTATTGAATGGATGTCTGGAGACTGAAAACTAGCTGCATGGCTCAATCAATGAATGAATAGTTGGATAGGTGAGA
Organism: Lissotriton vulgaris; assembly: GCF_964263255.1. NCBI lineage: Eukaryota > Metazoa > Chordata > Amphibia > Caudata > Salamandridae > Lissotriton > Lissotriton vulgaris. Next base: position 1,423,146,527 of record NC_141687.1, read on the forward strand.
AGTGGATGGATGAATTAATTTCAGAATGGATGACAATTAATAGAGACTTTTAGCTATGTGGAACAAATGGTCTCAATGTAATGAACGAGCACGGGTGTTTTGTTTTTCATTTTAGCTTCTTTTGCTAAAACATTAACCTACCCAAATATCACCACCACCATTTATGGTACATATATAGCTCAAATTTATTTAGCACAGTGCACTGATATAGAGCCCCAGAGAACCAAACGTAAAGCATAACGCTTTGATATGAAATGGAAGAGAGAGAGATAGGCTTATAGTGTGCATGTAGTGTCGAAACTGCACAATTTGAAACCAGTAAACCTTGCATTATTGCCGGCTTCCACTTGAACACATTGACCACATTGTGTGATCCTAGGCAATTACCTTTTTTCACAGGGCCACCTTTTCCTTCAATGTCACATGAGAGCCCCTTTAAATGCATCAGTTTAGGGCATGCACTGCACAAAAACAACAAAACTAATCGTATTCCAGCTAAAGTAACACACTAAGGGCCTTATTAGGAGGGGGTCATTAATTTCTGACCCCTGCCTAAAACCCATGTCTGCTTAGGTGTTGGAAGTTTGCGAGTTAGGTATTATTTACTGCTTCTGATAAATATGGCATGCATTAAATACCGCAAACTTCGTTACACTTCAGCAGGTCAAACCTGCCGATATTTAACAGGAAAAAGCATACAGTATTTACCTTATACTGTGGATTTTGCAAGTTAATCACCAAATCTGAATTTTATTCCCTAGAAACTCATAATAGGTGCTATTTATTGAACCCGATAAATAGAGTACCCCATAGTATCATTATTTATCAGGTGTGATAAATAGCACCTTGACTGATAATCAGGCCCTAAGCCGCTTATAGGGTGACAAAGACAACTGACTTCCCTCTTGGTTCTCTAATAACATAATGGTCTGGCTGAGCTGTCACCATTCCTGGGATGACCATACATTCCATATAGCATTCCTGATATATAATGCCCGTGCTCTTGAGTTTTCACTGTGTGGACTCCTTTTAGCACAAAGCATGGATGGCTGAATAATTCTCATTCCTGCGGCTTATTCCATGACAAACCTGGGAGACTTTTCAGAGCTCAACATATACATCATTGTATAATCTCCGTTCCAGTGGGCTTCCTATTTGCCACTCATATGTATTCTCCTCAAACATATAACAAGAAGTATCATAAAAAGTGGTTGTTTCTCTATAATCCCAAAGTGCACTCTTCAGAGCATAGACTGGTTGTTTAATGTCCTTTTCTATGGCCTGATTCCTTGCCAACTCCTGTTAAGATTCTTCAGAGCTCAAAGCATGGTTAAATAGCTGTATGGTGATTTCTATGGTTTACTCCATTGCTTTTCCTGAATTAACTACTCAGAACACATATCATGCCTCTTTACAAAATATCCTTAGTTGAATGATGAAATTACACCAACAAAAAAATATTGGTGACAAATATGCTTCCAAAACAATATAGAGGACACAAATATCAACGTAACATATTCTGTATGTAAAGTCAAAATATAGACTACAAAAACATAGCCCACAATATCGTTATAAAATAGGTATGTATGTCAAAGTGTAGCCATTGTACATGACATAAACATTAAAATATATTTTCACTGGAAAAAAGATTACACTTAAAAAAATGTAATTAAAATATCAACAGTTATATACAAATGCATACGTTAAAATACACAAAATGTGGTTACTTTAAATTGATCACAAACATATTAAACATTATGCTAGAATATGAAATTATTATTTAACCAGAAAGAAAAATGAAATACTAATAATGCAACATAATTACAAACACTAGATATTAAAACGTTGAAAATGTATGCAGTAACAATATTAAACAAGCATTTACAATGCAATGGTCTCGGCATTATTAAAGGTAGAGCTATTGGCACTGCTCATGACTTTTTTTTTTCAATCATAAATAAATGGCATTGTCATTTACATTGCCAATAGCTTAATCGTTAAATAAATGGCATTGTCATTTACAATGCCAATAGCTTAATAGCTCGCAAATGCATGACCTATTGCATTTACACCCACACAGAACCACACACACAAAGCCACCCACACACACATACAGAGCCACCCACACAGAGCGACACACACGCATACAGAGCCACACACACACAGAGCCACACACACAGCCACACACACACACAGAGCACCACACACACACAGAGCCCCACACGCACAGAGCCCCCCCCACACACACACACAGGGCCCCACACTCACAGAGCCCCCCACACACACACAGAGCCCCACACGCACAGAGCCCCCCACGCACAGAGCCCCACACACACAGACACACCCAGAGCCCCACCCACACACACACACACAGAGCCCCCCCACACACAGAGACCCACACACACACACACCCAGAGCCCCCCCACACACACACCCAGAGCCCCACACACACACCCAGAGCCCCACACACACACACACACCCAGAGCCACACACACACCCAGAGCCACACACACACACACAGAGCCACACACACACACAGAGCCACACACACACACACAGAGCCACGCACAGACACAGAGCCCCACACACACGCACAGAGCCACACACACACACAGAGCCACACACAGAGCCCCACACACACATGCACAGAGCCCCACACACACGCACAGAGCCCCACACACATACACAGAGCCCCACACACATGCACAGAGCCCCACACACATGCAACTGAGCCCCACACACGCACAGAGCCCCACACACGCACAGAGCCCCACACACGCACAGAGCCCCACACACACACACCCAGAGCCCCACACACACACCCAGAGCCCCACACACACACCCAGAGCCCCACACACACGCAAACCCCCCACACACACCCAGAGCCACACACACACCTAGAAAGGAGTGCAACCTTTGTGCCAGTCTAATCCCCGCCCTCTGAAAAAACAGCACACAAGAGTGCCAATTGTGATTGTGGTTTTGTGGCAAATCGATTCAAAGAGGATGTGTGTAACAATTAAAAGGCGGACAGAGGTTCTCGGAACAGAGCGTTCTTGTTCCAAGGGAAAAGGAGGGTGTGTCATAAAAACACCTAAATAAATAGGAGTTTTGTGCACGCTCTGTGACCTGCTGCATGAGCTCAGAGAGAGAGGACATGAATGTCCATTTCTAAAAGCCGTGCATGGGATATGTTGGGGTAACATTATTAGGGGCTTGTCTGCAAATAATGTTCTTGTCTGTACGTGATGTATCGCTACAAAACCCTCAAGGGAGTAATGAAATGCACAGTAGCGTTACTGTCCCGCCTCCCAAAATCCGTCCTGTTTGTTCAATTCCGTTTCTTATAAGCATTTCTGTTCCTTTTCGATGTAGCTTAGCGCGTTTAATTACTTACGTTTGGGCACATTTATTTGCAGCTGTATAGAGCAGAACCCACACCCAATTGGTTAAGGGAACCAAGCATGCCAAAGGCCCACATAAAAAATTTAGAATATGCAATGTTATAACTTATTGTAGTAAAATAACATAGACTTCCGTATAAACTTAATACAATACATTCAAAATGCAGAAACAAAAGGCAACTAATGCTTGTTTTCCAGTTCAGAACAGCATCTGAAGAGAGAAAAGTTGGAAGTGAAGTTTAAAGAGCAGGTGTATTATTATTTTTCAAAGATCTGCCTAGAACGGGTGTGTCCTGGTCGCAGATGGGTGGCATTCTCTACTGTAGCTCACTCCCGGAGAAGGATTATTTTACAGTTTTCGGATTTAATGAAGTTCAGTCCACTTCTAAAATGTTAAACTTTCTGAAGTTTGTTTTTTTTCGCTCGAGGAGTGACCGCACTCGCTGCGCAAGTCGACTTCTGACTCAGAAGGAAGTCAGTTGAGAGTGACTGGTGTAGTCTGTTCTTTTCTTCTGGTTCCTGTATTGGCCAATCACAACCGACTTTCTTCAGGGGGTCAGGGTGTATTTAATTAAGCCAAGTAAGGAGTAAGGAGTAGCTTTAATGAGTCTTTATAGGATTCAAGATTGAACCACCAACTTGAAGTCCTTTACTGAGATAAGAGATTTTATCCTTGTTAAGAGTCAGTCGCAGCGCATCGAAGCACTTTACACACAACAAAACAGAAAGCACCTTTGAGGACTGTGGAGCTTCATGTGGAAATTCAGTCTTTAAAGGGTGCATATAGTTCAAATTTTCACAAAAATTTAAAAAAGAAGACATTAAAGTTAAAAAAAATTGTTACCTGCTTAGAAGAAAATACCCTACAAAATAAATGTCTCTTAATAAAACAAAAATAAAGAAATATTTTTTTTTAAATGTTGCCTGCACACTTGAATTCTCTCTGAGCCGAGGTGTAGTTTCAGGCTGGCAAAAGCTGACTGTGCTAGTTCTTGCTGATGTGCATCAGTCCATCTCTGGTGTCTATAGCTGCACCTTGCCCATTCTGACCACGTACATGCGAACTACACAGGGCCAGTTATGATTTTTGTTGATACTTTGAATAAAGGACCAAGACCATGAAGTGGTTTCATTGGGACCCCCGAACAGTTTTCATGTGGTAAAGAAGTTTAATCAGACAGGACCACACTGACCCGGAAGTGACTCTGTAAATGAAAGACTCCGGGGCCTGTGCTTGTCACGCCCATTAGCTTAAACTGCCCATTGTTCTGGGTCTCGTAAAAGCAGACCACCCAGCACCGAATGGGTTTTCCCTTCTTTCACGATAGATTAAGTATTTGTAAATTGTATTCTGCCGATATCTTTTGCATTTGTGCATGTTAATGGTGTCCTTACACGCATAGGTGGCTTAAAGGAAGCACTCGGTCTCTATAGCGCCAAGAAACCGCATGGTGTACGTGCACTTTACAAATGCAAGTAAAGTAACATAACATTGAATCGCTTGAAGAAACGCTGCGTTTTTCAAAGTTATCCTGAAATTAAGTGTGTGGATTTTTTTTAGGTGAAAGGGCTATATAGTGCCCCGTCGTGCGTTTGAATTGGTATATAAATCCGGCACCTACAGTGTAGCTTTTGTTTTATTCTTTTTTTTATTTTTTGAAAACTTTTTTGTGAATTGTAGTTTCTTCGGCGAGGTGGGGCTTCGTATGTTTGGGCGGTGTGCGGGTTGCCCCCTGGCCCTGCTGGTGTCCAGCCTGGGTGAGGGGGTATTTTTGGTGAGTCCACAGTTATGCTGAGCCATGCCCGGCTCACGCGCCCCGGGCTCGCTCTAGAAGCCGTGTGCTAGCCTGTGCCTAGGTGGGTGAGGGTGGCACTGACCCCGTGCCTATCTCTGATGACCAGCATGTGGGCTCTGGCACCCTCCGGAGCGCCATGGAAGCCGCCTCGCTGTCCTCCGAAACCGTATGTGTTTGTGGGCATTTTTTGTGTGCGGAGATTGCAAGCATGGGCGGTTCTGTGCTCGGGGCTTGTTCGGTGGCCTCTCAGTGGCCCAGTGCGCAGCGGATGGGGAAGTGGCGGCGTTTCATGGTAGGTGCGGTGAGTCTACGTTCCATGAGCTCCTGCGCTGGGCCTCAGCCATGTGTGTCTTAGGGATTACATAACACAGCGGCGCAGCCCATCTCTGGAGGCGAGCTGTGCCCTCTTGTGCCTTGCCAGCACACATTCCTCTCTTGGCAGCCAAAGGGGCCTTTCTGAGGCTTTCCCAGGTGCTCCAGGCCCCAGTCTTCTAGCCGCAGGGCACAAGTCCTAAAAAAATAAGTGGGGGGACGCTGTCACCAGAAGTGACGTCACAACAGGAAGTGACGTCACGAAAGGTGGCTTGCACCATCTGGCTTATTGCCTCCCCTCACTCACCCCGTAGATGCTGTTTGGCACACCATGGAAGTACTTGAATATGTAAGGAGTTCCCTGGCAGAGCTTTTGAACAAATGTAATTGAAAATGATGCTCTAAAATGTACAATTTTAGCCCATTTCATCAAAATGTTCGAGCCAGGGATGGATGGAGAGAACATCCCCTCTCCCACACAGCCCTCCTCAACCCTCCTTAGAAGACGTCAGACATGCTCCCTTACCTAGATTCCTGACAAGTATTTCACCCCACTGCTTTCAAAGATGACCAAGCCAATGACCCATACACCGCATCACAGGTGAAAGCTGACTCACAGTGTAAACTTTGTTCCCACATTCCTTGAAAATGGAGGTGATCGAGCGAGGCGAGGCAGTCGTTGGTTAGCTGTCACAGGCCAGGCTGTGCTGCAGGTGCTCTGAGAAGGGGTAATAACAACAAAGCCTCATTCACAAGCAAATGGTCTTTTAAAGATCTGTGAAGTACTTGGGTGGGACTGTGAACAAGCCCGGGAAATGTCTCATCCCCGGCTGACACACACGACGGGGGGAGGAGGGGGTGGCTGAAGCCCTTGGTGCTCGATGCCAATAGCAAATTATCCGTCTCGGCCTCCCAGTCATGGACACTGCAGAGGGCAGCAGCATAACTTTGATAGGTAGCGCATTCGCGCGCTACTCAAGATTGACAGCCAGCCCTGTAGTTCGGAGATGGACGGGTAAGTATCTTTGTAAGTTAGGGGCGGCCGTGCAGCCAAGAAACTCGCCATCTAAGATGGACAAACTTTTGAGCGGGGGGGATGGCGTCCACCATGTAAAATAAGTGGGGGGATGCGGTCCACCCGCGTGGTCCCCCGACTCGAGCCCTGTATCTAGCCACTGCAGGAGGCTTCCCCGTGTGCCTTTACTTTGGTTTTACCGCGCTGCTTTGATTTTAATGTGATTGTGTCATGTTCACGTTAGTTTGACGTGTGTATTATCAGCGACCCAGTTTTGATTTTGTTTCAGGAGGGAATGTGTCCCCGCTGCTCTGCTGGAATGAGGGTTATATTAATACCGGAAAGTGCCTAAGATCACAGGGTGTGCAAAGCGAAGCCGGGACATACAATCTGCTCTGTACATATTAAGCATCCGGTCCTTTCCTCATCTTGTGGTTCACTGTAAACGAGTCTTACCTTGTCACTGAGACCCCTGGGCTCCTCTTCCTGGGGGGTGGGAGAGAGGACACGACCCCCCTGCACCGACTCCCGGCGCTGCTCTCCATCCTCCGAAGGGTCGGTGGCCTCGGATGCCAGGGTCGGGAGCAGACCTACAGGCTTTGTCGTTCTCCGGCGAACCCGCAAGGGTGGGGGCTCGTCATTCCCATGCAGGCGGCTGGCGGTCTTCGGCAGAGTCCTGACCCGGGCAGGGACAGAGCAGGCAAAGGGGACGAATCACCACTCGAGCGGGGAGGGAGGGAGGCAGAGAGAGCTAGGATTAAACATCGGAGGGAGAGAGCAGGGGCAGCGAAACGGTCTGTCATGTCAGGCGGTCGGGCAGAAATGGCGGCCGCAAAGCTCCGCAAATTTCGGATTCGGGGGCGTGTTTTGCTGTTCTGAGTGACGGATGACGTCACCATCAAAAGAACAGCAAAACCTACGACCCCGAATCCGAAAGAGACGGGGCTTGTTTGGAGTGACTCCCTTCTCCTCCAATGGCTGGCCTCCCTTTAAGAAGCCAGCCAATGGAAGATAATGGAGGCGAGAGGCAGGTTCAAGCCCCCTTACTCAAACTCATAAAATCTCCGACTTCCGACTGGCGAGCCAGCTGTCGGTCCGAGACCTAAAAATGAAACAAATCAATAACAAAAGACTACAAAAACTTTTTTGAATTATTTACAATAAACAACATTTTAAGATGAATTCAGAAACATTCATTAAACCGATTTAAAACATCTGAATAAAAAATTTACTTGGAGGGGGGCACATATAATAATCCCACTTCAGCCTGACCACCAGCAGAGAAAATGTTGGACATTGGAGGGGTCTGATTTACTGCTACTGCCACTTCTGCTGCAATTAGTGTGGAGGGGTTTAATGTATTATTTCCTCGCTGACATAAGGAATGGTAGGGAATGTGTTGGACTTTGGAGTGGTCAGATGAATATTATTCACACTCTGATGTAAGCAACAGTTGGGAAAGTGTTGAACTTTGGAGAAATCCGATTTTCCATACTCACTCCAGCATGAACAACAGTAGAGGAACAACAGTAGGTAAAGGTTTGGACTTTGGAGGATTCAAATATACTTTTCCCACTCAAACATAACAATAGAATGGAAAATGATGGACTTCGAAGGGCATATTTACTATTTAAACTCCAAACTGAACATAATAGCTACTTCTTACCGCACCTTTACACGTTCTGAATAGCATCCCTTTAAATGGTTGTGTAGTGCCCTCTTTTTTGGGTTACATCCGCTCGCATATGAATGGACCCTCTTGCATATATTATAGTTTCTTATATAATGCCCATTCTGTTTGGTTGCTCTCTAACATTCCAAGGCCCATATAACATATAGAGTGAATTTTCAATGTTTACACCACAACATACCTTTATACAGATGTGCCGGGTGTAAACAGGGAATGTGTGCACTCTTCTGATGAATGCACTGCACTCAGGGCATCTTCAAATTCACACTGCCCTGGGGTCAGTGCATTCTAGTGAAATGTGGAGCAGCTGCTTCAAACTCGTTCCATGTTCCTCTCTGTTGGTGGCAACCCACCTATAGTCTGACAATGGAATTGAGATCCTCTTGCAGGCTGGTACAGTAGTAAGTGACTGCACTGACCCACAGGGTGATGTCTAAGGGGTCTTTAACCCCTCTGCACCCCAATCTGTACTACAGAATGGGTGCAGAGACAGAGTGATTCCCCTGTATGCATGGGGGCACACCCCTATGCAAAAGGGAATGGCCTCCCACAATAGTGCTGCTGCTACATGTGCGCCAGCACCATTTGTATCATAGGAGGCACCGCACAGGTGTCTGCGGGCACTTCTGTAATACCAAAGTGTCTGGGGCACACAAAGCGGGAACACGCAAACATTACATGCCGGAGCATTTTTCATTATACTGCCTTTTTGCCTTTTGTGGGCTCCTTTGACAATATAGCATGGCTTGTTTGTATAGCATACGTTTTCTGGGTTTTCACCTCCACCACTTTATTTTTGCTGAACTTCACAGAGTTTGTACTATGGCTTCTTGAAAAATGTCCACTCCCTGCTGCAACTGGGGAGTATCTAACGAGGATAACCTATGGCAAGTTGTAAAATATCCACTACTTTAGTTTACATCTTGTCACTTCTGGGAAGACTGCTCACTAATATGTTATGGCTGATTGATTGATGGTTGCTCATGTTACACCGAGCAACACTTGGATAGAAGACCAGTTACTGTTGCTGGTTATATAATTTTCACTCCTGTGAGTTGCTCTCTGCTACCTTATTTACTCCTGGGCATATATTATGGCTGATCATTTCATGGATTCTTCTCTGTTGCTCCTTAGTGTAGCCATCACAAATTTGGCTGCTAAACGGCCATTCCTACAGGTTGTTATGCTGCAGCTTCTACGTGGACTTTTGATCTATAACCATAATGGTTGAAACATTGCACCTTCCAAGACTAGCAGCCTTCATCTCTGAGCTCCTTCCCAGTCCTCTTTTCACTGTGGGTTAAACCAATGGTTCTTAAAATGTGGTCTGGGGATCCTGGGTCCACAAAACCTACTCAGGGGATCTGTGACTGCTTAGAATATTAAGTGTTACTAACAGATAAATAAGGTGTATTTTAATGAAGAAGCAAAATGTACAACTGAAAATTTTGAAATGTTCCGTAAATGAGAAAGAATCTGAAATTAGAGACTAAAAACGAAGTTAGTATCCTCAGATCGATTAGTGGGAGCAGTGCAGGTGAATTGTATGGATGATGTATGACCTCAATTGAATTTAGAGGAGCGTCAACCTATTAAAATCAAGATTTATCTTTTTATATTTGTTTGTGCATTAAATTAAATATTTGTCAATTGTGTATTTGCTTGATGAATTTTTGTTTCTGAATTTTGTACACGCTGTTTTGTGCCTGAAATCATCAAAAATGCTTAGGCCAGTGTCGCGGGCTTACAGTAATGAATCAGAGGGGGTTGCCGGATTCCAATAATAATACAGTTGTGGTACCTAGGTTCCAGTAATGATTAATTGGGGGAGCAAAGAAGTCGAAAGGTTAAGAACCACTAAGTTAAACTATATATACAGACCACCCCAAAGGTGGCATGGATCCACATGCATGGCTGAGTCTATCATTACACTTTCTTCTACATAAATGCGCTTCGGCACAGGTACAAGTGTTTTGCATCAGAGTTTGTGCATCTCCGCCCTACACATGAAATACCAAACACTTCCCGCACAGGCAAGTGTGCCCTAACACACAAATATCTATCGATTGATTTGCTTTCAGTGCGTAAAACATCCTATTTCAGGGGCGTGGAATGCAGAACAGCGTAATGGCCGCATCTTGAGCGAGCTCCGTCGGTCGGAATTATATCCTAAAGCAATCCTGCATGGGGAGTGCCCTCGCGTGACCCAAAATGCGTGTGGCAGTGGCGAAACGGGTCAGGACTAACTCAATTTACTCCCGAGTCCCGGGGTGAAGTGGATCTGAAATCAGAGGCGGACGAGTGCGGAGCCTAGCTTTAGGAGGGTGAGTGCGGAATTCCGGGCCCGGCTACCCAGTCAAATCGAGCCCGCTGCTTCACGGGCCTAAATCTGCTGAACGGACACGGCTGGATCGGGACCTTGCGGCTCACTGTCTGACCCCCCCCCTGAAGGTGCATCACGATGGCCGGGCATGACGGTCGATCAGCCCGGATCACTGGAGGTACGAGAGCTGCGGGGGGGCCCGGGAGTTGAGGTGGTGGACTGTGGCGCTGGTGGGCTGCGACGAGGGACACACTGCATTGCCCATACCTGCCACCTTTGGCCGATGACACTTTCCAGCATCCTGCGAATTAGGGGAAACTCGAGACACGGTGAGGCCGCGCTGCCATATATGGTTGTGGAGGGCCCCGAAAGCTGCCATTTTGTGCTGACTCGGCCTACGCCTGGTACAGTGCAATAGGCGACCGGTCGCCTGAACCTACAGGGCGCCCTGCCGACGTTGTGAGGTGGAGGCATTTTCATGTGCACCTGGGGGCACAGAATCAAAGGTTGAGAACATTTCAAATCTGGCGGGCCCTCTAAACCAGGCTACCACACGATGATCTTTAGTCCCGCTGGTGCGCGGATCGCGCTTTAAAGGAGCCCTTGGCACACACATCTGCACAGCCCTGTAAACAAACTGCTAGCGCTGGAGTTTGGTCTGCCTGGGACATTCTACCATCGGGAGTCGCATAAAAAGAGATTAACGGGATATATCATCCTGGGGCCCACATCCCGTGGATCGCAGCTGTGGGAGCCGTCGCCTACCTGCGGTTCTGCTCATTACCGAGGAGTTTGTCCGTCCTCAACTCTACTGTGGTGCATTGAGTGGCCCTCTTGGTCTGGAACCCAGTGACGCGGGCAGCATGGGGCAACACGACGCCCGACAATCAAAACTCACGTTTGAAAACAAGCGCCCTCCTAAGCCGGGTGATGCCGAGCCTGAGTCGCAGAGGGATGGCGCTGAAGACCAGGAAACAGAAGACCAGAGCCTGGACCTCCGAACACTCATGCTAGATATGCATTCCAGTCTGTACAATATTGACGCCAAACTTGATAATCTGACGTCTCAACTGGACACGGTGAAGACGCAAGTATCAACCCATGAGACGCGGTGAGACGCACTCAAGAATCGCCACACAGAGTGTCACGAATTTCAAGTCGAGACTAAGGAGCAACTGCTTCAAATGGATAGGCTCCTCGGCATTATACACGCCAAAAACGAGGACTTGGAAGCTCGGTCGAGACGCAACAACCTACGCATCACGGGAATACCAGAGACGACTGCTATCGACAAGATGGAAAAGTACATCACGGACCTCCTTCATGAGTTGTTTGACCCACACCTCTCCGCTGTATTTGTGGTTGAAAGAGTGCACAGGTCAGTGAGCCGAGGCCTCCAGTGGGCCCTGCACAGAGGCCCATAATTACTAAACTACCAGGAACGGGACATTATACTGCGTCTAGCAAGAGAAAAGGGCAAGATCACACACAAAGGTAACAACCTGTCTTTCTATCCTGATTTCACTCCGACGGTGCAGGCGGCGTGGAGAGAGTTCCTCCCTGCGAAGCTCATCTTGCTACAGGCACAGATCCTGTACTCTCTACTGTACCCCGCAAAACTGAAGGTCTCGGTGGACGGGAAGCCTCACTTCTTCACAGATGCCAATCGGCTCTCAAATTCGCAAAACACTTGGGGGGAAAACCATCCAATAAGAGGCAGTTGGGAGCGGAAGCGCCTGGAGATGCTTTAAGCGACAATGACTGAATTGCTATCGAATGTTCCCTTTGTGTTCCATGCTCTGTTTTTTCACCCTGAGGACCTTGCTGGTCTGCCTGATGTATCTTGGCTGGTCCAATGTCACTGCCACATGGAATTCCTGGTTACTTTTTGTATAGTTCTTATGTGGGGAATGCTGAGGTCTCCCCTGTATTTCCGACCACCTTGCGCGATGCTGGGTAGTTTGCTGGCACTGCTACGCCTCCAAGGGAAAGTTCCCATTTTTTTATGTTTCTTTTTTTGTGGACTGCACTGCGAAATGTAGGGTGGAGTAGACTACAACCTGTTTGGGGGGTTGGAGTGGGTGGTGGGAGGCTGGGGAGGGTTGTTTGGTTATGTATTGCCAGTCAATTGGTGCAGGTTTGTTCATCTACTGCTCAAGTTGTGTCTGACACCAGGAATGCAGGTGGAATCTTTGTTGCACTGATATATGGCTGCTTCTAATAAATTAAATTGCCTCACCTGAAATGTCCGCGGCCTAAACAATGGTAGAAAGGCCAGGCTTGTACAGGCATATCTCACCCGGCACAATGTAGACCTATGAATATTGCAGGAAACGCATCTGAATGGTATACCATCACGGAGGTTAAGCCATTGCAGGTGGGGAAATGTATATTCTGTGATTTACTCTAACTATGCTAGGGGGGTGGTAGTGCTGCTGCGTTGCGGGCTGGACTGGTGGGAGGGTTCCTCGCAGACAGACCTGGAGGGCCGATATACCTTGGTGCAGGGGCTCCTCTGTGATACGTCAGTTCTTATTGTGAATGTATATGGCCCAAATACCGACTCCCCCGAATTCTTTATTTCACTTTGGTCCAAAATTAAAACCATTGGCTGTGACACCATAATATGGGGCGGTGATGGAGATAATGGCAAAATGCGACTTAGTAGACATTTGAAGACATAGGAATGTCGGGTTGCGCGAGGGCACTTGCATTACAGAACACCATAATGCCTGGTCTAGAATCGATTTCTGGCTACTGTCCCGAGACATGGCTGCCTGCACGGTAGATGTCAGGCACCTGTCCCGTTCCCTGTCCGGCCACGCCCCGCGCCTGCTACAGCTGGCACTGCCCAAAATGTATAGACGTGCATTTACTTGGAAACTACCGCCACACGCCCTGCTTGATGAGGCCTTCAAGGCTGAGATTGGCAATGACATTGACGATTATTTTCAGAACAACGTCGGGTCAGTTGATACTGAAAGTGGGTTATGAGAGGCCTTCAAGGTGGTTATACGGGGCAGGGCATCGCCAGGCAGGCAGGGGTGCTCAAAGTAATTAGGGGCTCCCTAGCTTCTGTGGAGGCTGACATAAAGACGCTTGAATCGCAGTATTACATTGATGAGAACCATGCTACATCAGGGCAGTTAAAGGCCAAACTATTGGACTATGCAGAGGAGGCGCAGCGCGAGGTCAAATTCTTGGGGAAATATGCTGAGGTGAGGAGATATGGTGAGGGGGACAGATCAGGGCGCACTCTGACAAACATGGTTAGGCCTTCCAGAACAGCAACTCACATACACGAGGTAAAGGACATGGCTGGGAATGTGACGAGAGGGCAGAATGAGATATTAAGAGCGTTCTCTGAATTCTATACCAACTTATATTCCGCCACATCAAATGACTGCTCGGAGGGGTTGGGTTCCTTTCTGGAATCTATTGAACTGGCTTGGTTTAACGATACATATCGGAAATACATGGACCTCCCGATCACAACGAAAGACATAGCAAAGGTCATAAAAGGCATGCCCCCAAATAAAGCACCGAGTCCTGATGGGCTGATGACTGCTTTTTATAAAACGTATGTCCAGGCGCTTGCGTCCAGGTTACTGGCAGTTTACGAGGAAGCATTGGAGATAAGCAAACTACCGGACTCGATGAGAGAGGCCTTAATTGTTACATTACTGAAACCGGGCAAATCTGAAGATGAACTTGACTCTTATAGACCCCTTTCATTGATAAATGTTGATGCCAAAATGTTCGCCAAATTTCTGGCTGACCACTTGCAGCCTCTGTTGCCCCTCATAGCCCGTCCCGATCAATCGGGGTTTATCCCGGGCCGGGCAACATCACATCATTTGCGAACCATTTTCTCCATACTACTCTATCTGCACCCAAGTGTACATGAGCGGTGGTATTCCTTGATGCCACGATACCGTTCGACAGCTTGGAATGGCCGTATCTGTTCACGATCCTGGCTAACATGGGGTTCAGCCCCCTATTTATGAGTAAGATTCGTCTGTTATACACCACCCCTAGTGCCAGAATCCAGATTAACGGGATGATCTCTGATCCCTTCCCAATATCGCGGGGCACACGGCAGGGCTGTCCCCTATCCCCACTGTATTCGGTTTAGCAATGGAGCCTCTAGCGGCCTGTATAAGACAACATCACACGGCGCAGGTAATTGGTTTTACCTCCCACAGCATGTTAATCTCCCTGCATTCAGATGACGTGACGCTGTATCTGGTGGATCCCGAGGTCAATATGAACCTGGTTCTGCAAGAATTCATCCGATTTGGAGGGCTAGCGGGAGTCTGCATAAATTGGTCGAAGTCGGTTGTATTCCCCCTGACAGACGGCTCTCCTAAGGTGATCTCTGAATTCCCATTGAGATGGGAAGATGAGGAAGTGAAATACCTAGGTATTTGGATCAGCAGAAATCTACAGGAAATATGGAATTTGAATTATGGGCGCGCCATGACTTGGCTCGGAGGAAAAGTGAAACTATGGGCGAAGCCGCCACTGTCCCTTCCTGGACGGATCGCTCTGGTCAAGATGATCGGGCTACCGAAATTCTTGTACTTGTTTGTTAATTTCCAGGTCCCTCTGACGTCCCACTTTCTTGCTGCACTAAAATCCCAACTCACCTCATTGGTATGGGCGGGGGGACGGGCTAGAGTGGCCTGGGATGTGCTGTCGCTGCCTTTGCAGCAAGGCGGATTGGGGGCCCAAGACATGCACCAGTATGCGCTATGCGCCAGTATGCGCTATGCGCCAAAGCTAAATTTTTAAATTTTTGGGTACACCCCACCCCATTCCAGCTGCCTGTAGCTGTAGAACACGACAATATGGCACCCACCCCACTTCTGGTGGCCATATGTGCGAAGGCGAGATGCCCCAGAATTAGAAATAGACACAACGAGACAGTAAAATGGGCATGGGAAGAGCTGAGGAAAAGGGTGGGTGTGCCACTATTGTATGCACCATCGCTGTCCCTGGTCCAGAACCCCTTATTGCCTTGCATTGAGAGAGGCATTTGCAAGAACGTGCAGCAAAGATTGGCCCTCCATACGTTTGCAGACTTGTTTCCCAACGACGAGTTCAAGCCCCCCCCTGTAGCTGAAGAAGGGAATGAGGTTCCATTCTCGGACCTGTTCTTGTACCACAGACTGAAATCGGCCTGCTGGGCGCCGTGTAGTGAGTTTCCACGAGCTCCCCCAGTATTTCATGTGTTGGAAACAATAGTGAGCGCCCCCTCTCCACGTAAATTGATCACTCGGATCTACCGGCAGGTGCAGACCGAGGCGCCCATAGTGCAGATCACAGCCCTGGAAAAGTGGAACGCTGAGCTTGACCCCCCGCTCACTGAGGAGCAGTGGTCCTTCTGCTGCGGGCAGCTCACTGAGCTGTCCCTAACTACCGGCTATGGTTGATCCATTTCAAATATCTGCACCGTTTCTATAGAACTCCAATCAGCTTGTACAGAATGGGGCTTTGTGAAGAGGATTGCTGCTGGAGATGTCGGCACTTCCCCGCTTCATTTCTACACATGGCGTGAGCATGCGAGAGATTAGCGGACTATTGGTCCTCGGTGTTTGATGCCATTAACAAAATGTTGGGGCGTACCGATGCCCCATCCCCTGAGTTGGCACTACTGGGCTATGTAAAAAAAAAACGCGCCCAAGTCCCGAAAATTGCATGGTATGCTATTGTTATACGCTAAGCGACAGGTGGCAGTGCACTGGGGAAGGAGGAGAGTGCCCTCAGTCAAGAGCTGGCTGGCCGATGTAATGTATGGACACACACAATTGGGCACCTTTTGAGAGTTAATGCCTCCCACTTCTAGACCACAAGACATATGGGAACCATTCCTACAATGGCAGAGGGAAAATGTTTGTGAGACTGAGACTGCTAGCGATGTTGGCGATTAGACAGGTGGTTCTTTGAACATGTGCTGCATTTGGATGTGTACTGGGCTGAGGGGGGTTTCATGTCGGGTGGGCGTTGCTAGGTGGGCTCGGGGGATTGACTTGCAATATTGCCGATTTTCACCCTATATTTGTTGTGGCCTCACTTCTATGACTTAACCCTTTCCTTGCTGCCGTCGGCCATTGGCCGACGGCAGCACTACATCCCCAGTGCTGCCGTCGGCCAATGGCCGACGCAGCCCTCCCGCACACGAAAACGCCCGCACCGCGGCGGAATTACCGCCGAGGTTAACGGGTTAAAGACTTGCTGAGGTGTGGACTGCAGATCACCACAGCTACTTGAATGTATATGATGTTTTTCCTGCTGACGACACAACACTCTGCTGTGATTATTGTTTTTAACTGTCCCATGAAATCTGCACTTGCTTGCCACATCGTAAATGTATATGTACTGGAAATTTGAGTTCCTTTTGTTTTGCTGTTATGTATGGTTTAAAATGCCAATAAATAAAAAAAAAAAAAAAAAAAAATAAAAACATCCTATTTCACACTCCTTTTTACAATTATGCACAAATATCAAATAAGAGCACAACTCTGTTCGTAACACACATCAAAACACAACCCTTAGACTCCACCTAACAGGCACACACTTTTTTTCATCCATATCTATCACTCTCACAGAGAAGCATGATATCATTCCGCAAATTCTCTTTTTCCCTTGTAAGAGCAATGAAGCTTTATGTAAATGCAACCACAACACAATGCAATTATGTTTGGTAATTTTCTTTAATGTATTGATTTTGGGTCTCCTTTTCTGTGCATTCTCTTGGGAGTATACGCTTTCATAATAAAAGTTGATAGAAATAATTGCACAAAGGTTAAAAAGCACTTTGAAAGTGAATTTGTGACTGTGTACCTTTGTGTCCAAGCTCTTCATGGAAATACACCCTCCTATGTCCTGTTGGTGGCATCCCTGCTGGTGAGACATTTGGGGTCAGATGTAGGTCACCAATTACCGGTCGGTAACCGCCGATTTCGGCCGTTACTGACCGGTAATTGGTTTTTGACATGTAGGGGCCATTATTTTACAGAATCGGTAAATTTACAGATTCGGTAAATTTACCGATTCTGTAAAATACCGAATCGGTAATTTTACCGATTCGGTAAAACCCAGATGTAGGTAGCACTGTTGACAGTGCTACAGGCCTTCAGAAATCGGTATTTTACCACCCAATCCAATTTGGTGGTAAAATACCGAATTCAGGTGTACATGCACATCTGTGCATGTACACCTGTGCCATGTGACACACAGACATGCCCTTAGGGCATGCATGTGTGCCACATGGCACACAAGCCTGTACTTGGGGTGCTAGAGGGTGTCAAAGTGACACCCCCTGCACCCTTGCAGGATTCGGTATTTACCGATTCGGTAAATACCGGATCGGTATTTCCCATTGATTCCTATGGGCTTCATGGCCCATAGGAATCAAATGGCAATACCGATTCGGTATTTACCGAATTGGTAAATACCGAATCATACCGATTCGGTAATTCTAAAATTAGAATTACCTACATCTGCTCCCTTCCTATTTACCGACTCTCAAATACAGAATCGGTAAAATTCTGTATTTAATAGTCGGTAAATAGGAATTACCTACATCTGGCCCTTGGAGCGCATTCCCTGAAGCAGACTCACCAGGAGAATGCTTAAATACAAATAAGTTTAAGCACATCACATTATGTTCTGTGCTTCCCTTATACATTGCACTGAAGACAACTCTCATTTAACTGAAGACGTCCCTGGTGAAACCCCTGTTCCAGAGGCATATGATCTTCATTATAGCCAATAACCAGTGATCTATTACCAGTCTTGTTATAATTCTGTCATGTGATTATCCTACTACGTAACCCCCTCCCCTCTAACTCCCTATCTCCTGGAAAGTACTCTGATGCAAGCAACCGTTGGGCAGTTCTAGCTTAGAGCAGAAACAATTAATACATGTTTGAATACATGAATAAAGTAATATTCGCTGCCGTGATGGCAAGACAACTTTGTTCATTGTGCGCTTTGTGGGATGTGCAAAGCTGTTTCACCACTAACATGCCACTTTTATGGTGTCAGCACTTTTAAATATTTGGATGCTATTCACAGCCCAACATCTCAGCTCACTTCCTCCTTCTGGTGCTTTTCCTTCCCCTCTGCCCAGGTTTCAGTTTCTGTCAAAGAAAGCTCAGGGTGGGTCACTCATGGCCACAGTGCAGACACCGCATACAATACATGTGCACCGGTTCTTATGAAAAGCTGCAATGGTACAATTCACACTAGGAAAATGTCTGCCTCAGACAAGAGGCTGTCAGGCAGAGCCCTGAAACCAGATCGGTTGAGGCATCACAGAATGGCCGGACTGTCGGATTCAGTTCACACCAGAATTCACATGGAATTTTCTCATTTGATTTAAATGTCAAAATAACAAATCACAGCATACAGAATAAAAAAAACCCGCAGATAACCTGTACTATTTGCATACCCAATTCTTTATTTTATCATCACTTTGCTTTCCCTTGCCTGTTTTCAGTCGCTGAGACTCTGAATGCAGCTGGAGCAGAGCTTAATTTGTGTCAGTGTTAGCCAGGGGCCAGCCCTGGCACCTGTTTCACAGACCCAGGGCCCAGGACCCTGTATGTGCCCTTGCATTAACGTGACTGACGAATTTGTCAGATAATACTCTCTGTGCACCACTGAAGAGTTTGTTAACCCGCATTCCATAAGCACAAGTGTTGCGTTATGCATCAGGTACCACAGATCATCATTATGCCCTGGTGAAGTCATGTCACAGGAATCGAATGATCTCATCCGCATAGGGCGGTGATAGCAGGCCCCTAAGGCAGGAGAAAGGGACAGAGTCTCCCTCCTCATTCCACTGCTGCACTGACGTGCCCTATCCACACCCATCGAATTGGCTGATTTGAGTTATTGTGTTTAGCGTGGGTGGGTAGCTTCGATCTGGCAAGGGTGGTGGGCAGATCTCTACCATTCCTGCCAAGTCCTGCCTAGGATGCTGTCCACTTGTAGAAGTGTGCTGTCCACCTTAGCCTCCCACCTGAGCCTGGTGGCCCGAAGTCGAGAGCTGAAGTATCTGCCTGTCTGCGGCCCACTCCATGCCCGGCAGACACTAGCACAGGGATGGGGAGAGGGCACAGATGCAGTGATAGATCAGTGAATTGGAGGCAAACTTGAAGGCAGCACCATCTGATTCTCTAACGCTGCAGGTGGCAGTGGACTGTGATCACTAAGCTACTAGTAGTCCAGGAACTCTTTGTGGCTGAGTAGAAAACAACTCCAGGTGGTGCCTCACTGGGACCAGCCACCTAGAGACCTTATCCAACAATCCATCCAATGCATGGCTGGCTTGCCCAATATAGTGAAAACACATTCATAGAACTGTTTTTATGATTTTTGATGAACCTGTGGAGGTGATCGACTACACTGGACCAAGCAGCATCATTCTTCATTGAAAGACTTTCACTTCTGCATTATTGCAGATGATGAGCATTAACTGCTGGCCCACTCCCTGCAATGTCTGAGGAGGGAAATTAGGAGTTGCAAATATATGTACTGATAATGGTTAGATGGCAGAGGGAGTGGACACTGCACTCCTAAAAAGAAATTGGACCCAAGAACTTATGTTTTGTTTTAACCAATAAAGCACTTGCAGGTGCTCTTATAAATGTTTTTATCGTGGGTTCCCGGCAGAGCCAAGCGACTGTGCAACCACAGTGCACCCAGCAACTTTTCTGTCTCTTTCAGAATCGGTCCTTACGGGAAACCCCAGCTACAAAAAATAGCCCACATCAAAGGGAGATCTTAGACCTCCTGGTTAGTGGGTTTATATCCAGTCATGCTGAGATTTACGGATACAAATCTGTTTCACAAGGGTCTCAGGAATGTTATAAGCAAAGACACTATTTTTGTAACATACTCTGTGCATGCCTGTGTTAACCTAGACTGCAATTGCTGATATTGTACACTGTGGAAATTCTGCATCTGCACTTTTGTGAAATATTACAATTTATTTCGGATTACATTTGGCTGTTTAGTAAGCTCTCGGAGTGCATGTCTGACAGGGTGTTGGTGTAATTTAAGCTATCTTTAGGCCACATTACACATAAAGCACATTTTCATTGTTTGCACCGGCATAAACAATGAAAATGCGCCCTATTATGATGAATGTGCTAACGAAAAGGGCAGCAGAGAACTTGCGATGCCCTAGGGGCAGCGCATTCAGGTGAAAAACGAAGTGGATGCTTTACAGCTGCTCTGTGTTTTCACTGTGCAGGTGGGAACCAGCCTGCACTTGTGAAGGGGATTAGAGATCCTCTGCACCTGCCTGCAAGGGGATGTGTGAGGGTGGTCCTCTGTCAGTGCGCCTCCTGAGGGTTTCTTTTCCTCTGCATCCACGTCTGTAATACGATGCGGGTGCAGAGGCACAGGGATTCCCTCATTTGCATGGGGCACGCCTCCATTCAAATGAGGGAGCGCCCCCTTGTAGATAGCGCTGGCACTTTATATGCGACAGCGCTTTTGGTTTTACAGAAGGGGGCAGCACAAGCATCCGCGGGCCCTTCTGTAAAACTAAAGTGCCCAGGGGAGTGCAATTTATGTAATCGGCCCATGGTGGTTCTGAGGCTAGGCAGTGAATCTCAAAAATGTGTGAAACGATCTGTCTGATACCGATCATATAGGTAAGAGATTTATTTCAGCATTAGTGAGCTGGGAAGGAGACTTTCACCAACTCCCAACTGTCACGTTCTTGTCTGGTGTCTTTTCATGGTAACCTTCTTGTGAACGAGAGCACCACTCATGGCATTCTAGTGCACAAGAATACCACAATGTGCTTCACAAATGATGCAGCAAACAACACAGCATATAAGCAGAAGGTGTTGCAGGGATTCAGAAAATAGAAGCTGTCACAGGTACCTAACATTCTAAGAGAGGTCACTACTCTAAATGTAATAAATTAACAATCTTGGACATACTATTCTATAAAACAAGGGATAATATGGCCTGGGTTACTAATTTGCATATAAAGCAGTGCGATAAATAAACTAAGAATCATGATTATGAATCAAATCTTAGGTAGATTTGAATCCCACCATAGTGATCAATGATATGACTATATTGAAAATCAGAGCAATATAATAATATCAGAAATCAGGGGGTTATATATAAGCCTCTTGCGCCTCCTTGTAGCGCTTGACTCTCAGAAGGTAGCGTTGCAGGGCAGTCTTAGGCTTACTCAAGGGAGGTGATGTGAGCTAGTAGTTGCCATTTACATGTACACAGAAATAACACTCAATAATTGACTGTCCAGTCTGTACCTTTCTTTATACAAAGGAAGAGTACATTTATTACACACACACTACTCAATACTATGCATCAATTTACAAATATACATAAGCTGATGGAACCACTGCCTGACATTGCGTAAACATTCCCACTTCTCCCGCAGGTGGGGGGGTCTAGTACCACCACTAACATGTATGAACATCATCTTGCCCCCAAATGCAATGGGTAAACCGTAACCTGAAGTGAGGGCCCTTCCCACTTGCACCAACCCAGTGGCGGCCAACCCCATTATTTCAACAAGCATTTATAATGGGAACACCTGCCATAGTGACCCAGTATAGACACTTAAATCCCAGTGGCTGACAGTCTGGGTATTCAACTAACGCAGTTGCAAGAATACATGTTTAAGCATCACTTGGAATGACGGGTACTTATCATATCCGTTAGACATGAAGAACGCAAGTCAGTCACAGCCCCTAAAAGGCATCACATTTATAATCACATGGCTATGCAATTACAACCAAGCACTTTGGTTAGAATGCTGGCTACATATTTCCAGTTCACTTATAACATCACATTATACATGTAACCTCCAGTCCCCAAAAGTAATAACATCACAAAGATGCACCTCTTGTGCAATTACACCGACTCACCCCTAGGGGATGTCTCCACAAAGACAATACATATTTAGTCTCTCACAAATCAGTGTAGTCTTAAACATCAGCTCCCAGCTGAAGAACAAAAGTTCCAGCATTAGGTAGGCTTAAAAAAAGATGAACCCTTGAGGGGTTATTTCTTTTAAGTTACCAGAGACTTAGGCTAGGACTTTCCACTTTTGTGCTGGAGGAGTCTGCTCTGCTCCGGCAGCTCCCCATGAACCTTGGAATTCAAATGGTTATGACTCCATCTTCCTGGGGTCACAATACGCTGAAAACAAGCTGGTTTTCTTAGCAGCATAACCATGCCCTGCAAGGATTTCTTGGACGCTTCTAAGTAGCAGCTTTCCCGCTGCTCCAGGGAGAGGTGCGCTGCCTGTGGTGGTGGCCTCATGCCTCTTTGACACTTCTTTTGGGGCTTGGTCCCACCCAGGCCGCCCACAGGCAAGTACGTTGGAGAGCAGCTTAGGGAGCTCACCCCCGGCTCCTCTCTCTGGCTCCCCACCTGGCCAGCACCCTCGTGTGCTGCTGCGGGAGATAGCCTTTCATTCAGGTCTGCCTGCGGGCAGACATAGACTCAGTAGCCAGCTGGGCTGGGCCTTGGGAGCGTGCGATGGCACTCCCACCTCCTTCCTCTCACTGCATGGGAGTGCAATGGCACTCCCCCCTCTGTTCTCTGGCCCCCGGGGCCCAGGGATGAGGTCCTGGGCCCCACCCACCTTTACAGGAAGTGCGACAGTGCTCCCCGACTTCATCTTCGGTGAGACCCGGGGATGGGATCCCCGGCCCCTGAAACCTCTTCATGGGAGGTGCAACAGCACTGCCCGGCTACCCCTTCTGAAGGGCCCAAAGATGGGGTCTCAGGCCCCAGAGACCTTTTCACGGGGCGTTCGACGGAGCTCCCCGCCTTCATTTTTTGTCAGGTCCAGGGTGGACTCCTAGGCCCATGGGGGCCATTTCACGGGGGTGTGACAGCGCTCTCTGACTTTACTTTGCGGGGCCAGGGATCCTGGGCATCATAGGCACCTTCACGGGGTGCGATGGCGCTCCCAACAACCCCTTCTTCTGGGGGCAGCCCCCGGGACATGACCCAGCCCGGAGGCATGTCTGACCGTCAGCGGAAACCCCACATGCCTAGTAATCAATCACATTAGAGGTCAAAGGTCAACTACATTCTGGGGGGCATATCTCGGCCCGCCTGGGGCCTATCTTGACAATCTTTGCATCTTTTTAATCCTGGTGGCCAGCCCTAGCCACCTGGAGCCCATTGTGCTGCCCTCCAGGCCTCTAAAAGGGCGCACTCAGCAAGAAGCTGTCTTCAATGGCTCCCTGCACCAGACATTCTCCTGGCTCTCCTTCTGGGCCTCCCTTCTCCTTGTACAAAGGCCCAGACTTCCTCTCACTGGCACTGGACTCCCTCAAATACACAGTCCAGAGTACTGGGGTAGTCAGGGGGTTCCTCCTTTCAACTGCCAATGGTGTTAGTCTCCAGCACCTGTCTTTCTCAGCAAGACCACACCCCAAAGAGATCTCCTCTTCCTGTGCAAGACCTTTTAAGAGAAAATGGAGAGGTTTTGCCAGGAAGGCACTTTTGGCCTATCATGCAATGACACATCGCCTCTCTGACCCTGATCCCTCCTTCTTGTATAGGCCTCTGGGATACTTCAAGATTGCTTCATCCAGAGGTTCTCATGCCACATGGACTCTGAAAAGCCCCCTTCCCCCACTGGCTGATTTAATGGCTTGGGCCTGAGCAGGCCTGGTGCCTGGCTCCGGGTGTCCGCTGCTGATTGATGCCCTGCAGCTTTACCCTATCTCTCTGTCTTGGAGAGAAGACCTTCAGCCTTGGGCGTGCAGTGAAGGGCTAGGCCGATGATGCTACCACTAGGGGATGAAGGTAATTCATCCAGCCTGGCAGGTTCACACTTGACTGGGCCCCGGTTCAGAGCCGAGTCAGAGGGATATGACATTTTCTGATAACACATAAGCAGTACAGATATGGCTCTGGACATGACAGAATGGTTCTTTTCACACAACTTTCAGTGTACCTTGGTGCGTGTCAAGAGTTTGTAGGTTATAGGGAACTGAAACTACCTCATGTGGAGAATAATGGAGTGTACCTACAGTGAGAAAATACCTAGAAAATACCCGGATATCAATCATACGTGCAATAAACCCTCGGGGTATTTTTCGTTATTGCCTGTGAGTACCATCACTGACAAGATATCTATTTCATGTTAGAAAACGAAGTCAGAATTAATGCGATTAAATATAAACTAACTAGCCCTCTACATATATATATATGTTTATATTGAGAGACCAACTCATACCAGTAAGACCCGTTTTTGGAAAGACTTTCCTTAGTAACTACCCTCTGGTCTTTCATAAACATCCTATTGAAGGACAGAATATCAACTAACCTAGACCATTCATTTGAGACACCCTTCCCTCATGATGAGTCTATTGATAAATGCAAGGAAATGAGAGAAAAGATAGAAATGTATCAAGAATTGTCAATTAGAAATAGGACAAATTGGCTACTGATTTTTAGTTATAGGAGATTATATGTTTTTCCTTTTTTTGAACCATGTATAACTAATGTATTTTTATATGTATATTTTTTAGAAATTGTGTGGCTACTCCAGAAGAAGGCGCTGGTTTGCCGAAACGCGCGTAGAGACCCAATTTGCCACTCTCAACTTTTTAACTTATCTATTATGTGTTAACATTTACTGTTATAAATGTATGATATTGTATGACATATGATTCTATGTGTGTTCATTGTTTTTAATTTCCTGTCCTATGCCATATGTCTTTTTAAATGCTTAAAAAATCAATAATAAAACTTGTATTTTTCTAAAAATTGTGTAGCCTATTGTCCTTATATATATTATACTATGAATTATTAGTTGCCTAGGTTGTTTTCTGTCATATGTGTACCTACAGTGAAACAGTAAAGCACACTGACTATCCCTTAGATGTGTCTCTCCACATTATAAGGCCTATCCCAAGTCACTCCCCAACTCTGCATAGTCCCTTCCACCTCATTCTATCTGTACCATTCCTGGGCTGCGCACAACAGGGATCTCCCCCGTCCAGCCCTTACATGGGTGCACCAATGTGTGCACACATGTCCACATATAACCAGTCCGGTGCCCCTTACATTGATTGCAGCACAGCTGCCTTATCTCACAAGGTGGGCACCGGTGGAACCCACATGCAGTCCATTTTATCATGAGTTTACCGCGGATGAGTCCCAACTTCAGGTGTTCAAAAAGCAAAAAATCCCCGTGGCTCAGATGGTCAGAGCCACCTTCTCACAAGAGTGAACAAAAGTATGACAATTACCACACGAGAAAAATAATCTCTTTTTAAACAAGTTTTTGCATAGGAAGTAATATAGGAGAAAAATAAGAATCTTAATGTAAATAAAAACCTATTCTTCATTATATTATAAAAGTAAATAGTATTTATTTAAAAAAATAAAATATACTTATGAGAAGAACAATACTGTAATTTTGTGTTAGTCTGTCTTTGATGTCTACTGACATACTGTTGAAAATCTTCTGGTAACCGCTGCATGGTCCAGCGTTTGGTGGGTATTTTGAAAGCACTTTTTAAAGTGACTCAAGATAACTCACAAACTATTATAGAGAGCCCATTATGAGGTCAAGCAACACTAAGATCGAGTTGCTGGTAAGTCCTTAATAGAGCATGCTAAAAACAGATAATTTCCATAATAAGGTATATGTTCAGAACTGAAACCTTCAGTTTAAACATCTGGAATATCCAGCATGTCTTAAAACATTTGCAAACATATTAAAGGCCACATGTGCTTTATTTCAGATGTCATTATTGGAGTGACTAAAATAATCAATTAAAATTGCAAATCATTATCGTATTCTAAAAAATCAAAGGCATTTACAACTTCTCACGCACAAAGTTATTGATTTTATATAAAGAAGAAGTTTGATTTAAACCATGGGGAAGTATTAAATAATATCGCTGTTAGAGCTGGCATCCTTGCCGTAGTTTCACCTGACTTTTTGCCTCTACCTCCTGTATTTTTGATGCTGTGCTGGATTTTGTTTTTGCTGGCTTAGATGCTTTGGGCACTTTGCCACTGCTGATCAGTGTCAAAGTGCACGTGCTCCATATGTAAATTTTTATTTAGTTTGGGTCTACTTGATTGGCATATTTGATTTACTAGTAGGTCCCTGGTAAAGTGCACTAAGTGTGCCAGGGCTAGTAAATCAAATACTACTAGTGGGCCTGCAGCACTGATTGTGCCACCCACATGAGTACCCGTGAAAAGATGTCTCAGGCCTGCCACTGCGGTGCCTGCATGCAGTTTGTTAACTGCCATGTCGACCTGGCAAGTGCACCCACTGGCCAGGCACTAAACCTTCCCTTTTCTTACATATCAGTCACCCCTAAGGTAGGCCTAAGATACCTCTGTGGGCAGGGTTCAGTGTATGTAAAAGGTAGGACATGCTCTGGTGTGTGTGGCATGTCCTGGTAGGGAAATACTGCCAATTCGTTTTTCCCTATTGCAAGGCTATCTGTTCCCATAGGATTGAATGGGGAGTTTGCTTATATCATTTTCTAAAGATAACTAACCCTGGGAACAAGGTGGTAAACTAAAGTTTGATATGCCTGAACTCAGAATGTTAAGATACATATTTTAGTGAGGGTGATTTGTATATTCTGTGTTTGAAAATACCACTTTTAGAAAGTAGGTATATGCTTGCTTAGCCATCCAGTGTGCCTCCGCTAGGATGTGTATTGTCTGTCTGGCTTTAGGGTGACATGGGCTGGGGAGGTGCAGTGGCTCCAGAGAGACTGGATGAGTCAGGGCTGGGCTGAATAGACCTAGGCTGCATTTAGACTAGGGGGAGGAGATTTCCTTTCACCTGAATGGGCCTGGTCTGCCTTCCACAATGCTGTCTCCACCCCTACCAGGAAACTGCACCAGAGAGGACAGAGCTGGTTTTGCCTGAGCACAGGGCTTCTCTGCCATCAGAGAACAAAGGATTTTGTAGTATAAATATTGGGGCCCAGACCCCAGAACTTTAGATCATCCCTGCAATTCAAGTGGATCCTTTGCCAAGGAGAAGAGCCGGAGAGACTGAGGAGAAGTACTGCCCCTTTGCTGTGTACTGTGTGGGGTTGACCTGCAGTTGCTGTTTCTGCCGAGGAAAGGAGAAGGACTTTGCTGAGTGCTGTGTCCCCTGCTTGAAAGAGATCGACAAGCACCTGTGTGTGCTGGCCTCCTGTTCTGAAGTCACAGGAACACAAAGACTCCCCTGGACTCTGTTGCTGTGAAATCAGACCTGCCAGGAGGAGCATGTGCCAGAATTTGACCTCTGGAGGCTGTTGCTGCTGTTTGGGAGCTGGAAGAGAGAAGAAACTTGAAGAACTACGAAAACGATGCATCGCTCTTCTTGCAGCTGTTTTTCCGATGCATCTCCATGGCGCAAGAGGAATTTCCATGCATCGCTGTTGTGCTGCAAGAATCGACGTATCCCAGCGGAAGAAAATCGCTGCCGCATTGATTACCAATGCATCCCGGATTTCCGCGCATCACACCTGTGCGGCAAGTTTTCCTGACGCATCACCCACAGACCGGAACCGCCACAAAGAATCTTCCCCCTACATACCAGATTTGACGCATCACTTCTCCTGTGTGCAGCAGAACTGTTGCATCGCCTCCCTAAGGTCTCAGGAATTGTCACATCTCTTTGTTTTCGATGCTTCTTTACTCTGCGACTGTTTAGCCTTATGAATTTTGACGCAACCTCACAGACTTTGTGTAAAAGTCACACATCCATAGTTTTCTTTGGTACAAGTTCTTGAAACCTTTTGAAAGTCATATTTGTAACTGTGTATGGTGGATTTTTGTAATTTTGGTCTTGTTTGGTCTAGATAAAGATATGTTATTTTCTAAACTAATGTGGTGTCCATTTGTGGTGTTTTCACTGTGTTACTGTGAGTGTTGCCACAAATCCTTTACACATTGTCTTTGGGACAAGCCTGTCTGCTCGTGCCAAGCTACCAAGGGGGTGAGAGGGATTATCTAAAGTGTGTATCCCACTTACCCTGACAAGGGTGCCTATTTCGACAAAGGTACCTACCTCTGCCATCTAGAGACGCCCATTTCTAACAATCGCCTATGAGCATATAAGACCACAGTGTGTTGATATGATAATATGACAATCATATAAAGTTGGTGATTGTGTATACAAGATTTATTGGGAATGATATTTGGAGCTGGTAAACTGAAAATAGGATTGAAGATACAAAATAAATATATATATGTGGTAAAGAAGGTATAACGGGATGAAAGACATGACATTCATTTAAACTGCATTAGAGTTTTTGGACGAATGTGTGGAGTCAGAATATCTGAGCTGTGAAAAAGTTCATGAATGATGAAGATATATAGAAAGAGATCAGTTTATTGCATGAAAATATATGCAAATACAGTATCACCAGTGGGATCAAATGTGGAAAACAATATATGTAAAATCTAGAAGTAATAGCCTTATGGAGTATAGAAATTGATCATATTGAGAGAATGTGTTTGTTAATTTCTCACCTCACTACATTTCTTTCCTTTGTTTTTGCTCTTTTCATTTTGTTTCTTTTTCTTTCTATCGGGTTTTGTTGGGAACCATGCAAAAGCTAAATATGGGAATCTTTATGGTCCGTTTAATGAAGGAATGTAAAAAAGTGAACATCAGGATACGGTGAGCAGCCTTTACAGCCCGCGTTGTAGTGACATACAACCCAGGATACACACTTATTTTTTTTATAATTAACTGTAGGATGGAATTAAGTAGGGAAATATTATACAGTACGACGTAAATCATATAGAGAGAACGTCAATTAGATTTTAATGTACTTGGAGCCTTCAGAGAGGGTTATCTCCTTTCAAACAAGTGTTGTCTGTGTTCATTTGATGTCATTCGAAAAAAGGATTTTTGTATTATATATAACTACATAGACTGCTGTGGTCTTATACAGACAAAAAGTAAAACAGACAGAGAAGAGGTCTTAACAAATTAATACAATCCACTAATAGGTGGACCTCCAATTTAATTAATGTAATTTAATTATTTAATTACTGCAAAACTCTAAAGTGACTGCCATAGTTTGTGTGTAGATTATGCTCATTCATGTTTCTTGCCCTGAACTGCACCCTGAGGGCAGAGGTGGGTGTGGTAGACTGTAAGGTCAAAATTACTATTCTAATTCCAGTCCTAGAATATTTGGGGGAAGAGCAACATTCTTCAAAATATTCCAGGAAGCTTATTTACTATTCGAACTCCAGTCCTGGAATAATTTGGGGAAATATATAAATTTCAGAGTATTTGTAGGAATGGTTGAAAAGTAATACATAGAATACACCTGAGTAGATGCTGCATGGTGTCCACCAAACGGTGACAGAGGCCTTACCCCTTAATAGTACTTTTAGGCAGCTGAACTATATTTCCAGTTGAGCTACAACCACCAGTGAGCGAGGCCAATGCACCTGAAAATACTGTACAACAGTTAGGTTGTATAAAATGAGTGGTTCACAAGTCACAGAGCACAAACAACCCCTTTAGAAATTGTTAAGGGACCAGGCTATAAACGAAAGGGAGGCCAATACCCTGGAAGCAATTTAAGGTAGACAGGCTATATTTCATGTGGGGTTCACATAGACTGAAAAATATACAACATGCCTGGAAGTATTAATTGTTAAGCGACTATGTGTACCATATTGGTTATGTACCTATCTAAGAGAACTCGTGATGTAGCCGACATGAACAGGCGTTACAAGGAAACCAACATTAGTCTTCCTCCATTAGAGAAGTTGTGGGAAGGATGTAGTTAGATAGAGAGGTTAAGGTTGGAAGTGGCCATGGTGCAATGCAGCTGTTGTGGTGGAGCAACCCAATGAAATAATAAAATCAAAATAATAGTCTCATAGGGGTCCACTCATGAATTGGTGATGGTGTAACCTAAGAAAGCCAGTATACAACACAGTAAGTGGTCTGTGAGGTTTACTTAGAAGGTACAGTGGTACAACAGACACCACATTGTAGTAGGCCTGTGGAGCTCACACTGAAACCGTGATGTCACTCAAGGAATCAAAGTCACCGTAGAAGTTAATGTCCAGTATTTGTAAAGCGCAAGCAATTACCCGAAGGTGTCAAGGCGCTGGGGGCCGTCGGGAAGATTAAGCGAGCTATTGCCCAAAGTCACGTGGTGCTAGGCAGACCCCTCTCGCCGGAGCCAGGGATCGAACCGTGATCCCCCGTGTCCAGCGTCAGTCGCTCTGGCCGCTGCGCCACACCTCTTCCACAAGTTTGTCCGCTGGCTACACCAAGAGGTAACCCAGAAGCAGTGACTGTGTCTGTCTGCATTTACTTTTATGTATGGTAGTATGGTAAAAAAACCCTGAAAATAGATATTCTTTTCTGTAGTTCTTGCTTCTGTAAATCACGACTGCCAGGTTGGTAGCTGCGCAGACTAGAAGAGTTGAAAAAGGAAAAGGTTTTCTATAGAAGCCTATGTAGCTGCAGATGTACAACTCTTCAAGTTATTCTACGATACTAATATTTTCAGATAATGAGTTGTATTTTATATGGCTAAAATCAGCTAAGCATTCAATTGGGGGTGCACAATTATTGGCTAAATACATGCAGAAGCATACTCATTGCAGTTACATTTTGTTCACATAATAACACATAGTATAATGTAGATACAATGAGTTTAAAATAAATATGGATAAATAGAGATGGAAATGTCAAAAAAGAAGTACCATAAAACTTGGAGCTTTTGTTGTAGCTGGTGCTCATTCCATAATAACGTTTGTACAGAATTCATAAATGTTCCCCAGATCGTCCCTTTTAAATTTAGACCTATATAACCAAGCTGAATTAAAACAACTATTGTGATACAAATGTTTGTCTTCCTTTATTCCTATTTTAAAATAAAGAGTCTGACTCACTCTGTTCAATCTCAAAAACATGTTGTTTAACTTACATTGCAGAATAAATCGCTGACCTTTCCTTCTGAGTCATCACCTGAAAAATGACGTACCTGCTTTTAGAACTAAAAGAGCAACACCTATCAGATTAAATCCGTGTTTAAAATTCTTCAAACATGACATCGCGTCAGAGGACAGAAGTGTACTGGAGAAAGGTCTGCGCAATGAGGGACCGTCTAATGTTTATTCTGGGAACTGTTAGGGAAAAGAATGATAGTTGCCTGGCTAGTTTGTTTTTCTTTTTTAGAGTAGTTATGTTAAATCGTGCTGTAAGCCTGCAATAAATATTTATAAAGAATCTTGCACGAATACTGAATGATTCATCCAGCATAAGTCAACATAATAAATGTAGATTACTTGATGTTAAATGTTTGAACATGGACATACATGGAAGCCATATGCACACTTGAGTGCAAAGTTTTAAATTCTCTGAAACTTTGTCAATTTCTGGGATAGATAGTGTGTCAGTAGTTGTCATACACTTAATCCAGCACTTTATTTGTGCAGGTAGTTTGAGGCGATGGACACCGGCACTCATTAATGGAGACCAAAACTAGGGGGCATATTATCAAGGGGGTTTATCTCCGCTTTTTTGGCTTTAAAAGCCAAGAAAGCGGAGATAAAATTATCTCCCTATTACCTAGCTGTCGCTAACACCAGTTAGCGACAGCTAGTAGGAGATAGCGATCATCTTGGGTCCCGCTTTGGATGTCAGTGATATTTATCAATAATGACATGCAAAGTGGGCGTGCCAAGATGTTAGCGACTGGAAACAGTCGCTAACATCGCTATCTCCTATTACCAACTTTTGGAGATATTCGCGCTAAGCGCGAATATCTCCAAAAGCTACCACCTGCCCCTGAGCAGTTCTTAGCCATGTTATCCAATGGTAGGTGGATAACATGGCTAAGAGCATTAGCTCGGTAATGCATGAATATCGCTGACTTTTCAGCGATATTCATGCATTTCGGACGATTTTTATCGCTTAGGAGATAAACCTTGATAATAGCAAGGCTCCTAAGTGATAAAAATCGCAGCAGCTCGGCGATAAAAATATCGCCACTAAACCAACATAGCGATAATTACCGCTAGTTGTTGGTAATATGCCCCTTAATTTTTATCATCAGGCTTTGACACAAAAAAGCGAGAGAATGTAAGAAAAGAGAAAAAGAAGAAGAGAGAGAATGATAGCAAAA
Source organism: Lissotriton vulgaris (assembly GCF_964263255.1). Lineage (NCBI taxonomy): Eukaryota > Metazoa > Chordata > Amphibia > Caudata > Salamandridae > Lissotriton > Lissotriton vulgaris. The sequence continues at coordinate 1,423,179,234 of NC_141687.1, forward strand.
CAGTGGCAAAGGAAAAGACGAGAATGAGTTATAGTTACTTTAGGGCTATGTTGTCACTGAAAGTTTCACCTGACTACAACGTTACTGTAAACGTTAGGCGACATTCTTTATTAGACGGGGATCAAATTGTAGTCCTCATCTCATTCTCGTTGTTAGCAACTTTTGTATTCAATAGACCAGCAGTTTTTTCTCAATAGGCTTGAGGAAATTACCGGCCATAATGTGAAGTTGAAAGCGCCTAATTACTCACTGACTGTTTCACTGATGTTATGTACTCCTGCAGGACTCAGCTCTTTATGCTTTCTGTGAAACAAACATCATTATTTCCAAATGCATTTTGATACACAGCTGGAAGAAATGATGGATGGAGCCAATCATGAGAGTCTTTTGAACATCAGCAGGGCCATTAACACCCTTGTGGGAGGCCCACCAGCCTGCAGAGGTTATGGCCTTTGCTTTTCTGGCAAAAAATACACCCACAAATGTAGAGATTGCCCCCATGCAGGAGGGGTTCCTCAGTGCCTCTAGTGGAGTCAACTTTACAGTACTCATTTAAGACAGTGAAGTTTGTTGAATGGGCCACATGTTTGTTTCCACCACTCAGCAAAGTTGTTTTCAAGTAATAAACTCCCAAAGCTGGAGTTTGTGTTGTGAAAATAGAGAAGCCATGATCCATCACACCTGCACAGATTTCACCATGAATATCAGGTTACTGTTTGATTTCTCTGCCAAGGATTATCATGTGATGTATGGCAGTCCTGGGCCTGGAAATCTACTAACATTCGCAACCATACTTAGGATCTGAAGGCCCAAAGCTGGACAGGCACCATCTCAGAAGCGTAAGCAGTCAGAACCAGCTAAGGTTCTGTTGGTTTAAGCCTGGCCCATTTCTCAATGAGGCAGAGTAAACACAATGGTTTCTCTTCCAAACACTAAATGAAGTACCGAATTTGAATAAGACATAATATATTGTTGAAACAATGGTACTGTGTTTAGTGATATTCGTGCTAGCTAAAATCAAAAAGCCATCTTCAGTTGGAATGGCTAGTGCATGTTTAAGGATCTCAAGAGCATATTTACAAGCTCCTATCACCACCAAAACATCACTTTGTGGGACATTGTGGTGGCGATAGGAGCTTCACCTTCCTTACAATGCACCCTTTCATGCTATACATAGTGTGAAAGGGGAGGGCAATAAGTGTTGCAGGGGGCATTCCACCACAACACCCATTGATCATGATGCTGTCTAATATTTAAAAGGGTGGAGGAAACACCTGGTCTTACCCTGACAAAATGAGGAGAAATGTTTAATTTCTCCTTGTTTTGCTGTTTCCATGTGTGCTTTGTTGTGCAGCACACATGGAAACAGAAAAAACCCATTGATTGTTTATGTGCAGGAAGGTGTCCCTTGTATTCTGAGACAGGAGGACAAACACCTATCATTTAGGAAGAGGTTGGATACTGAACTATACAGGAGGTGTAAGAAATTGAGTTTCTGGTTGACTGGGGAGTGAACCCTGGTCAAACAGCAACCACAGTCCTTGTCATGGTAAGGCACAAGTAACCCTAAATTAACCTGTGGGAAGGCCTATTCAAGTATAAGTAGGACTCCGTGCAGCTCCTCCCTCCCATCCTGTCAGTGATGACTCAGCCAGGCCCATCTAAGATCTATATTGTGTGTGGCTGTCCTTGAGGAATACACACCCAGTCATGTGATCAGAGATAGGCTACTAATACTAAATGGCTAAGGCAGGAAAACTGCAACCTTCTAAAAATAGCATTTTCAGAACTGCAATTTAAAATCCTACTTCCCCATTAGTTAGGATTTTAAATTGTGATTCCAGAGACTCCAAACATGAACTGAATATCTTTCCCATTTGGAAATTACACTTATAAAATGTAATAAGGCAACTAAAATGTTATCCTAGGGGAAAGATAGGCCTTGCAGTAGTTTCTCACCACCAGGACATGTAAAACTTAAAAGTACAACTTTTTTTACATTTTGCAGTTTTATATGGCGCAAACTTGACCCAAATCGGGCATCAGAGCGCTTTACATAGCACCAGTTGCATTACGTGAGGACACATTCATTTTTTTTTGTTAGGCACAGGGAGATTAAGTGATTTGCCCTGAATCACAAGATGTTCAATGTCATTGCCGAGACTCAAACGCAGTCCCCAGATTCGAGTTCGACCACCCTTTTTTAATGCATTGCACCCTGCCCTCTGGGTTGTTCAGGACTTACCCCAAGTGTGACTTAAGTGCATTTAAAAGGAAAGTTTGGGTTTGGCAAAATGGTACATTTAGTACCACTTTACTAGGGACTTATAAGTCAATTCAATATGCCAACTGGGGATAAATCAATATTACTGAGTTTACAGGAGAACACAAGCATTTTAGCACTGGTTAGCAATGGTAACGTGCACAGAGTCCTAAGGCCATCAAAATGAGACCAGCACACAACTGGAGGAGGAATGCAAAAAGTTGGGGGGAAGACCACCATAAGGCTGGCAGAAGGCAGCTTGGTCATGACTAGATTTAATTCCTCAGGGATCAAACACTGACAAGAATGTGCTGCACTGATTTTATTAGTGCCACAGAGATTCTAAGGATGAACACTAGACTGCAATGTAGAAAATGTTTTATCCTGGTATGTAAAAGTGTATAAAAGATAGAGAAAACTTTAAATCGGTACCATTGCCTGACCAATCTGACAGATGTTCCTTATATGAATTAGTGCATTTGAAACATCCAACTTCATGGCAAAATGCCTTTTCTAATGCTATCATATTGGTATTGGTAATTAGGATGAATTAATGCAGACTTGTTGTGTATCTACACATGTGGTAAACTACAAAAATAGGATTCCAGTGCCACTTTGTTATTTTGGTTTCCTGTATACTCAGTTAAAGGGGAACTGGTCAGCATAAGCATTTCAAGCCAATTCTAAATTGCAATCAATTATGGTGGGACAAAATGCAACTGGGCAAACAGATCCATAATTTACATACATGTCAATCTCATTCATTAGTGGCTCATTGCTTTTCTTCTCCAAACCTTAAAAAACACTGCAGTTATCAAGGGGCCACTATGAGGGCAAGTTCAATGTCCTTAGATAGAAAACAGGGGCTTACCCAGAGCAGACAAAGAGTCAAAGAGAAAAGCAAATGATCTTCTGGTGGATTGCTTTTGCCTCCAAAGTGCAGACGATTTGTGTTTTGTGAAACTAATATGTTTAATAGAAGACAGGAGCAAATTAGACTGAATCTAACAAATATAGGGTTTTAAATATGTGTTACTTAAAACTCACATTGAACTATTCCTGATTACTAAAACAACATACAGCCTTACTTTACCAAACACATCACAGAGATATGGGACCTGCTTCACAACCACGCTCCAGACCTGCTCTTCCTCATAGAAACAGTGTTAACCCAATCTCAGCACAGGACATCGCCACAGCCATCCCCGTTGGCTTCAAGATTGCTGTGTTAACCTGTCAGCACAATCCTAGAGGTGGAATCACCATCATATTCAAAGATACCTTCAGCTGCACCACTTACACAGATACCCCCAGCAGCTACATGGAACACCTTATGTTCAAGATACGCATCACAGCCAACTTCTCCCTGGGCGAACCCCTCACATACAGACCACCAGGAACCCACACCAGTTTCACCAGTGACATCACAGACTTTATCATACTCTTCATCATTAACGCCGGCATCTTCAACCTCCTCTGAGACTTAACTTCTACATGTAAGACTGCTTTGAGCCAAACTTTACAGCCCTTCTAGAAAACCTCACGACACTTGGCCTCACCCAGCAAGTTAAAAAACCCACCCACACCGCCGGACACCTATTAAACCCGATTTGTCCCTCAATCAGCAACCGCACAGTTGAACCCTGGAACAATGACCTAGGCAGACCCCTCCCATGTCAGTTTCAGCATACTCATGCCACATCACACAGCCCTATCACCATTGGACCCGCCCGCCACAACTGGAAAAGGAGCACAGAAGAGGAATGGGCTTCTGCCCTCTCCTCACAATGGCCCAAGCAAAGCAGCAACTTACTAAATGCAATCAAGAACCTCAAGAGCCAGCACCTTGCCTCTCCTCAAACACAACTCAAAAGCAAGAGCCTGATCATAGGCCAGTTGACACACTGAGAAACTGTGATTGACAAAACGTCACTGCAAGCAACCGGAACACCAAATGGAGAACAAGTCAAGACACCATAGATAAAGACATCTTCAAATTTGTTCTAAGACACTATCATCAGCAGATATGGAATACCAAATGCACAGCTCTTGTGGATCGCATCAAAGCCACACTAACAGTAGCTAAGAAATCTTGGCCATCATCCAAGATTTCAATGTGCCTCCTGTCTCCTCCATCAACACCACCCCTTCACAAGACTTGTGAAAGAAGCTCTTGGAAGAACTAATCCTGATCGCATGACCCTCTATCACCACCATGAAAATGGCTGCTATCTTGAGAACCATCCACTTGAGGCTCCATCCGACCCTTGCTCCCACCTCGCCTTCACCAAAGCAATGCTACCACTTAGCAAAGCACTAACACCCATCCTCAACACCTCTATCGACTCAGCCACATTCTTGACACTTGAAAACATGCCATCTTCATGCCACTGCATAAGAAGCCATTCAATGACCCAGCCACGCTTTCCAACTAGAGACCCATCTTTCTCCTACCATGCCCGGCAAAGCTCTCACCTATTACCTTAGCAACCACCAACTCTTCAATGCCACGCAGTCTGAAATTCAAACCCAATCACAATACAGAAACAGCACGCATCACCACCACAGATGATATTTTCATGATCCTTGACATGGCAGCCCTTATTCTCCTGTACCTCTCAGCAGCATTTGACATGGTTTCACACCCCATCCTCATCATGCCTGCATGCAATTGGCATCCAAGGACCTGCTCTCTGCTGGAGCAGCTTCTTCATAACGGATAAAACACAAACTGTCAGCTTAGCATCTTACTCCTTGGTTGCCCGCAAACGCATCTGTGGAGTTCCTCATGGTTCATTACACTTCCAACCCTTTTCAATGTATGTATAATCCTTCTAGTCAATGTCATAAATGCACACATCAATATCCTCTCCTATGTAAATGACAACCAACTCATACTCTCCTTATCAGATAAGACCCCCAACACAAGAAACACAAGAACCAAGTTCTCAACTAGCATGCCTGAAGTCCCTAACTGAATGAAAGCCAACTGTCTCAAACTCATAACCAACAAGACAGAAGTAATGATCTTCATCAAGAACACCACCCCATGGGTCTCCACTGGTAGTAGGCCAAACCTGGGCCAGCACCCATGCCAGGAACCCCAGAATAATAATCAACAGCAAACAACATGACTGCCCAAGCCAGAGCTTTCACTGCATCCTGCAGATCCTGAGGAAGATACTCAAATGACGCAATAGAAACTCAAGAAAATCTGTGACTCATGCCCTAGTCACCAGCATATTGAACTACAGTAACACCCCCTACAAGATTTCAGGGCAACTCACTAGAAGAATACACACCATCCGGAAATCTGCAGCCAGACTCATTCTTAACCTCCCACACAGAACTTACATCACACCAAACCTTAGGGGCATCTGCTGTCTCCCTAATCACAAACGTGCTCATTTCAAACTTCTCACACACACATTCAAGGCACTACACAACTTACGCTCCACCTACCTGAAAAGCTGCTTGTCCTTCCACCAACCAACCAGACACCTGCGATCTGCAGCATACCTACTCATCCCATGCATACACAGAACCACTCTTCTTATATTCCGCAAGAAGCTGTAGAGCTGGCTTGTCCATCAACAAATCTACCATACGAAGGGCTAGGCACACACGCCTGGTCAGCACCAGCATAACCTCGCAGGTGATAGTACGCTTTACAAATACACATAACATAACCTGCCTTTGATTCTCTTTATTTCTCCTTTTGTTAACTAAAATTATGAATATAGAAACAAAACAATGGGCTAGTGTAGACTCTGAAATTGTCCAGAGAACCCCTTTCATTAATATAATGTGATTCCTCACTAATAATATACAGTTGTGTCATTAAAACACAGGTCCATAGCTGTACAAATACACATAACATAACCTGCCTTTGATTCTCTTTATTTCTCCTGTGGAACTGCTTTGCTGCCCCCAGCTGCTGTCACGCTGTCTCTGTGACTAGGAATCCCGCTATCTGCACCCTTCAGAACGACTGCACCTGCCCGCCAGTCTCCAGCTGCCCGGACGCTCGTAATACCACCAAGAGCGGGGGCGCCAGGAGGAGACCGGCGAGGGGCTTCACTGCAAGAACCAGAAGCCCTTGCAAGGTACAGCGACGTCACCGTGCGCCAGGCGGCGCTTTAAATTACCATCAAACCTATCGAGTGGGCGATCCCGTGTGGAACTGCTTTGCTGCCCCCAGCTGCTGTCACGCTGTCTCTGTGACTAGGAATCCCGCTATCTGCACCCTTCAGAACGACTGCACCTGCCCGCCAGTCTCCAGCTGCCCGGACGCTCGTAATACCACCAAGAGCGGGGGCGCCAGGAGGAGACCGGCGAGGGGCTTCACTGCAAGAACCAGAAGCCCTTGCAAGGTACAGCGACGTCACCGTGCGCCAGGCGGCGCTTTAAATTACCATCAAACCTATCGAGTGGGCGATCCCGTGTGGAACTGCTTTGCTGCCCCCAGCTGCTGTCACGCTGTCTCTGTGACTAGGAATCCCGCTATCTGCACCCTTCAGAACGACTGCACCTGCCCGCCAGTCTCCAGCTGCCCGGACGCTCGTAATACCACCAAGAGCGGGGGCGCCAGGAGGAGACCGGCGAGGGGCTTCACTGCAAGAACCAGAAGCCCTTGCAAGGTACAGCGACGTCACCGTGCGCCAGGCGGCGCTTTAAATTACCATCAAACCTATTGAGTGGGCGATCCCGTGTGGAACTGCTTTGCTGCCCCCAGCTGCTGTCACGCTGTCTCTGTGACTAGGAATCCCGCTATCTGCACCCTTCAGAACGACTGCACCTGCCCGCCAGTCTCCAGCTGCCCGGACGCTCGTAATACCACCAAGAGCGGGGGCGCCAGGAGGAGACCGGCGAGGGGCTTCACTGCAAGAACCAGAAGCCCTTGCAAGGTACAGCGACGTCACCGTGCGCCAGGCGGCGCTTTAAATTACCATCAAACCTATCGAGTGGGCGATCCCGTGTGGAACTGCTTTGCTGCCCCCAGCTGCTGTCACGCTGTCTCTGTGACTAGGAATCCCGCTATCTGCACCCTTCAGAACGACTGCACCTGCCCGCCAGTCTCCAGCTGCCCGGACGCTCGTAATACCACCAAGAGCGGGGGCGCCAGGAGGAGACCGGCGAGGGGCTTCACTGCAAGAACCAGAAGCCCTTGCAAGGTACAGCGACGTCACCGTGCGCCAGGCGGCGCTTTAAATTACCATCAAACCCGTCTCGCGGGACGCGAGCGGGACGCTGGGCGAAGCCTGGGCCAAGGGTGGGCCCGTCCTAGCCCGTCACAGACCGGAGGAGACCGGACCGGCCGCACCCCCCTGACATCTGTAAGGTAAACCACTTGCGTAATATTACTAAATATTCCTACTGAGTGCATAACATTAACTCACGAAGCATAACGCAGTGGAAAGTCAGATACTCCATTTTACTTGGCCAACAGACACACTATGTCAACAAGAGGCTCAAGAAGCAAAACCTTAAAGAAAAATATGGTGACCACAGTTGGCCCCATTGAACAGTTTCTACATAAAGTAAATGAAACCATTGACCAAACAGTGCTAATGATTGACCGTCGTGTCTCTTTTGAACTCGATCAAGCACGACGTTCATCCATGGGTGTCTTGGCACAGGCTCAAACTCCAAACGCTGCTTTACAGAATAAGGCAACCTCTGAGACAAATGTTGAAATACATGCACTACCTAACACAGTTGACCTCTCAGTAGCCTCGCAATTGTCCAATTCACAGTCCTCTCAGGACCTCGAACAGACTCCTGATATTTTTGCCATAATACAACCAACACAAACTGATTCAACACAAACGGAGCCAATACAATCTGACCCCAGAGGCATCAGGGAAGGAGCTATTCCCAAAACGCAGATCCCACCCGGATTATGCTCTTCGAGTTCATCAACTACAACTCTCATCATCCCTGACTCTGAACCATCCTCAAAGGTTTTAAACTTACAGAATCCTCTCAATATACATCACCCTAATAATTTTACGTCTGACGCACTCATAATTGAAGACTACCCGAACAGATCTAATACAAAACAATTTCGACAAGACAAGTCGGCTCAAAATCCAACAAAAACCACAAGTAATCTAAAGGCAGAATCTTTCTTACTGAAAGAAATATCGGGAATAATTAAACATCAGCTTCATCCCATACAAAAAAGCCTTGAAATAATAGAAAAGCAAATCGCTATATTGCTAGCCACAGTAAATACAACTTCCAACTCAAAGAAAAAAGACCCTCTAACCCTATCAGATCTCACCATTAATCCTAGCAAAACGAATGTCACCAATACTCAGAAACAGGGAGCGAACAATCCTGCTACTATTAAACCCACAATTAACACCAACACAAACACAAATATAAGCGAACGCAAAGGAACATTAAACAAACAAACTGTTCCCTCGAAACCCAAGCCTAACCAGGAAAAGGCAAAAACGACTACAGTCTCACAAAATGAACCACCTTCAAATCAGATTTTGGAAAAAATAGCACCAGCAACTACCCTCACTATTCCACCTGCATCAAATACTCCTCGACAAGATCTACCGCAGAGAACAAATACCGAATCAGAGCGAACAAATAAAAGATGGTCCAAAGTAGTAAATCTCCCGCCGGAAGCTGCACCCTTTGTTGCTATATTAACAGGAGTCCCAGAACTAAGTAAAGACACAGATGAACCTACCTGGTCCTTACTAAACAAAGCACGCTACTGGCTAAACATCAACAGGCCCAACCACCCAAACAACATCACTAGAATCACCACAGTCAGAAGGGTGTCTTGGATAGGTCACCAGCCAAAGACAATTCACGGTGACTGTATAATAGTTAACTTCGAAAATCCACGAGCAGTGGACTACGTCTGTTCGTGGGACAGCCCAGAAGAGAACGATGGTATTAATGTCAAACGCTTATCGTTCTTCTATCCTCGACAAACTAACCGTTACGAGGACCCTAGTTGGCCATCAAACTGGTCATGGAGCCAACCCGACCAAGGTCCAAGAAACTGGAATCATGGTGACAGAGGGCACGGCAATCACCAAAGGTTCCAGCCGCAGGGAGAATGGGCATATGACCATAGAGAACAAGGTGGTTGGAACAACTACGGAAGAAGGACGTACCAACATCAGCACAGGGAACCCTGGACCGGAATCCCAACCTTCAATCATTACAGCTGTTTGGACATGGTCGACTGACCACTATCACACCGTGTCACATCAAATTCTTTTCACAGTCTCAGACTTCAATTCTCCCCCTCACTAACCAAATCGAAGAGTAAGTCGTCTGACAAGGTTTACAGCCCGCAACAATACAAAAAAGATGATCCTACCTTAGAAATTACAACTCAAACTGAAAATAATCAGACCAATGATCGTCTCCATCAAAGTAAATCTGTCCTTAGACCGCAGCCCACGCTTCACTCCTCCACGGACATAGCAGTCGAGGAAATTTTGAACACAGATCATCCAAATTCGATCCTAGAAGTAGCACAACTTGATCTGCAGTCTCAACCCGCCATATCGAATACAGAAAATGGGAGGAAAATGCTATTCTGGAATGTGGCGGGTTTGGCAACCAAGTATCTAGAAAAAACCTTTTTAGATCTGGTTCACACAAATGACTTAGTCTGCCTCCAGGAGACATGGCTGAACGATCCAATTCATCTGGTGGGATTCAGAACCTACTTTTCCCAAGCAACAAAATCACTCTCTGGGAGAAGTAAAGGGGGCTTAATCACATACATTTCTAATCTTTGGCCTTGTCAGGACTTAACGCTAATAGTACTCCATCAGAACTATCAGATTATTGATATAAAGTTATCACAACAAGTCATCTATACCATAATAAATTTCTACAACAATATGACCCTGCTGGAATTTGCCAAAGCTCTAAGTGAAATTAGTGATGCAACTAGTGAATTAAAAATCAAACACGCCAAGGTCTCCCACTCCATAATTTGGGGCGGAGATTTCAATCTTCACATTTGTAGCAAAAGCGACGTCCCAACGTGTGGGATTACTGATGAACAAGACAACCCTATTACCCATTTTTCCCATACAGAGGAAGGAAACATCATGCAGGCTATCATGTCTGAGTTAGATATAGGGTTTGCAAATCTACTAATGACGCCAACCATTCAATTTAAACCAACGTTCCATGGAAGAGGCGCCCAGACATTAATCGATTTCATCCTAATCTCCATTAATAGTGCTACAAACATAAAGCATTTTGCAGTCGATAATAATGCACTTAGTGATCACCACCCACTCAGACTAATCTACTTAGAGCCTAACCATCACAAAATGCCAACTAAGGTTCACACTGACCTCTTACAACAAGAAAACCTCACATTAAACAGACTGAACGGCTTTACCCTCAAATGGGCCAACCTAGACCAAGTCTCTACCTGCACAAGTATAATCAAAAAATGCAGGACTCATATTGACAATTGTCTAAATCTTCAGGCCACTCCAACGGAAATTTTGACTAATTACAACGAGATAGTGAAAACCATCGGTACAGAACTAACTAAACCCAGGAAAAAAAACAACATTCTAAGAAAAGGATGGTTTAACACTCAGTGCACTAAAACCTACTCAGCATTAAAGAAAGCCTTAGCAATGAAAGATCGTAACAGAGAAGAGATTGTGCATTTAAGGAAAGCATATAAGTTCTCACTCAGGCAGAGAAAAATAGAGATACAGAGTAATCTCTGGGTTCAACTTTTAAATAGCAGTACACAAAAGGACAATGTAGCCTTCTGGAAAATTGTAAAATCGCCATTCTTAAATGGAAACAATGACGGTCCTTCGCTGGATGTTGCAATAAACGCTGAGGACTGGGTGCAACATTTCTCAGGGGTCTTCAGCAAGGATAAATCGGGAGACTCGGTCCCTACTTCCCAGCTCCTCCCTCCGGTGATTTACCCGATAGAAATTCACTTCACTATGAACGAAGTAACAAAAGCAATAACGTGTGCAAAAAATGGTAAAGCTCCAGGACCGGACTCAGTTCCAATGGACCTCTTCAAATCACTCCCTGATCTCTGGTCCCCTCTTTTAACCAAGGTCTTGAACGCAGCCAAAGAAATCAGCCTTCCAAACTCTTGGTCTACATCGATCCTGGTCCCCATATTTAAGAAAGGTAATAGAGACTCTCCAACTTGCTACCGCCCCATTTCCCTCCTGGATTCGGTCGGAAAGATGGCAGGGAGGATACTACTAGACCGTCTCCAGGAGTGGACATTAGAACATGGGGCATTATCAGATCTTCAGTATGGGTTTAGGTCAGGACTAAGCACAGTGGACCAAGTTCTGAATTTAACGCTATTGGCTGGAAAATACACCTTGGCAAAACAATCAACTCTACATATGGTCTACGTTGACCTTACGGCAGCGTTTGACTGTGTAGAACATTCAAAACTTTGGCAAATAATGCTGCAAATGGGGATCGAGCCTGCCATTATAGACTTCCTACGTGAGTTATACTCCGGAGCCACAGGAAAGGTCCGATATGGATTGGAGGGCCAACTCACAGACAGCTTCCCAGTAGAGAAGGGGGTCAGGCAAGGGTGTGTACTGGCCCCCTTCCTATTTACGCTCTATACTAATGGACTCGAAGCGGCTATGCTACAGGGCGTACAAGACATACCAGAAGTGGGTCGGCGACCGATCCCAGCATTGTTATATGCAGACGATGCGGTAATCCTCGCGCGAACCCCAATCCAGTTACAAAAAGCATTAAACAACTACTGTACTTTTATGGCAAGTCTCAATCTAAAAGTCAACATAAAAAAAACCTTCGTGATGCACGCCGGTACTAAAAGGAAAAAAGTAAAGTCAATACTTGTGGATAAAATCCCTCTTGAAAGAACTAAAACTTACTCATACCTCGGCATCCTCATTGACGAAGAGTTTAACTGGAAACAAGCTATCACTTCTCGCAAGCTGTCTCTTACAAGAACAATTGGTGCTTTAAAAGCATTCTCCCTCCGTCTAGGAAAAAAACCCATAAGGGAGATGTTAAAAATCTATAACGCAAAGTGCATCAGCACGGCCATTTTCGGTGCAGGAGTTTGGGGAACAGCAAATGCTGAACAAATACAGAAAATTGAAAATCTCTTTTTAAAATTTCTTTTAGCAATCCCTAAAACTACAACTACTTTCGGCTGTCACCTGGAACTTGGACTGGACTACGTTTCAGATCTGATCAAGATTCAACCCATTATGCTGTGGCGCAGAATATGGGCAACAGATGAATGCCACCTTACAAGAGCAATCATCGAGGACTGTATGAAATTAGACTGTATGAACAAGATAAAGTGGCTAAACTACGTAAAATCCTTCCTCGCGGATATCGGCCTCGTGAGATTCTTTGAAGAACCACAGTCAGTAACGGACATAGCAAAGAAAGACTTAAAAAAACTATGTCTGTCTCATCTAACTCAACTGCGATTGATGTCCGAAATAGGAAAGCCATCAGTTCAACACTGCCTTATGATACAACTGATTCCATCCATTCAACCGTACCTCCAGTATGACCTGACGCAATATGAAAAGTTTCTTCTCACCCGCTTCAGGTTTAATCTCTTTCATATCATGGTATCATTTCCAATACAGAATATATGGACCCCTAACAAGATACCGTGTCCATGTGACTCTATTTCAAGTCAGTCCACGATACATGTTCTCTTTTTTTGCAGATATTACACGCCATTTCGCAAAAGGTGGATTATACCCATTTTAAAAGTCATGAAGATCCGTAGATGCCGACCAGCGTACCTGGCGCTGCAGTTTTTGGAAAATCCCTTAGCAACGAAATCTGTCGCACACTACCTAAAACTATGCCTCGGGCATCGCACGAACTTATGAAAAACATAGAGCTGCATCAAATACGGACCTTAAAGACAGAATAGTGCTCTCTGTGAGAGATTAATTTTTTAACGCATCCTGATTCTAATGTTATTAACAATTTGTTCTTCCTTTTATTGTGTATATTTGTACTTTTATGGCTTTCTCCACGAAAACCGAATAAAGTTCTTTTTGAATTTGAATTTGAATATAGAAACAAAACAATGGGCTAGTGTAGACTCTGAAATTGTCCAGAGAACCCCTTTCATTAATATAATGTGATTCCTCACTAATAATATACAGTTGTGTCATTAAAACACAGGTCCATAGCTGTACAAATACACATAACATAACCTGCCTTTGATTCTCTTTATTTCTCCTTTTGTTAACTAAAAATATGAATATAGAAACAAAACAATGGGCTAGTGTAGACTCTGAAATTGTCCAGAGAACCCCTTTCATTAATATAATGTGATTCCTCACTAATAATATACAGTTGTGTCATTAAAACACAGGTCCATAGCTGTACAAATACACATAACATAACCTGCCTTTGATTCTCTTTATTTCTCCTTTTGTTAACTAAAAATATGAATATAGAAACAAAACAATGGGCTAGTGTAGACTCTGAAATTGTCCAGAGAACCCCTTTCATTAATTTAATGTGATTCCTCACTAATAATATACAGTTGTGTCATTAAAACACAGGTCCATAGCTGACATAACTGCTACCATTGCATTAAAGGGCATACTTTATGAAAATAAATGTGTGATTTTTTCAGTCATGTACATATTCCTATGCACATGTGTAAATGTTCAATATTAGGGAATTCACAAACTTTCTGAGTAGTTCACCTGGAAAGTTGGTCAGCCAGAGCTTTCAAAGCATTCCACCAGGATTGCCATGTGACAACTGCTGTTGACCCAAGGCAGAGTTAACCACAGTCTACAAGCTTGCACTGGGCAACAGTAACTTGAAGTGCACATGCAGTTTTTCCTTTTCTCCTTGAAGAAAATATTTTACTCTGTGGAAAATCCCCTGTGCCGTTCACCGTCATGAAGACTAAAGACGTCCGTTCCCTTTCCAGGCATCTGAGGGGGCTATTCCAAACCTGTGCTTGAGTAAACCTTCCACCATTTTCAAGAAGAGAAGAAGTTAGATAGGAGCTTGTGAATGCCAACTAACTCCCAAATTTGATGGTGCTCATAAACTATCAAAGCAAATCACACCTTGAACCATTCATTTCCCATCCTTTGCATGGGCTTTACTACTGCATAACTGTCTATGGCCATTGCATACAGTTAGGCAGTAGTAAAACCATTTATTTCTGCCAGGTATCATTTGATATAAATGAGGCAATCGGCCTTATCAATCTGGCCATGTGTCTTCACTTATAATATATGATCATGCAATTTTAAACGAGAAATTAAAACAAAAAAAAGCAAATCGATCTGAAAAGCCTTCCATTTTAAATCCTGAATCTCAAATATAAATGTAACACTGTTAACCTAAAAAATTAATGGAAATGTTCCTCAATATACACCATGTGGCCAGACTCCTAATATTATATGGGTGCAGTACAATTATGCTCCTTGTGCACCGGTCAGTTGTTGAAAATGCTAATGCAAAGTACCTCTATGGTGGTGCAAATTTATGGCGTATAGCCCGTTCCTTCAGTGTGCATAATTGGTAGTTTCACAAACACAACAGACCGAAATGAGCTGGTAAGTAGAGATAACAACAGTTTTGTAGCCCCCGGATACTCCTATTTACCTGCAATATGAAAGGATTGCATTATTCGCAAAGGTATCACTGTTGGCAAATGTATGGTGTACATAAGTATTACAGACTTATTTCAGATTTTCTATTCTCTCAGCCCTTCCTCCAGATGGAAGGTCATTCTCAATTACTGTGTAATCGACCAAGTCATGCACATAGTCCAGGGTTAACCGAGCATGAACCATTCCCACTTCCTGATAAAATGAAGACAATTTTCAGATTAATAAAGATAATTTAATTCCATTTAACAGCACGCATGCACATTAAGCTTTATTCAGCCAGGTCCAAATCTCTCTCTCACACACACAAACTGTTTAATATACTTTAAGCTGTCAAATGGGTTTGCACAGATAAATTATAGTATCTTATATTTAAGCTGCTATTGTCACGTGTGTTATTAGTAACACAAATCTTCAACCTGGCCATAGGCCTGAACTCTGTTCGGTGGTGATCTTTCATATTAGGTAGAGCTACGAAAGTGCGTGAGCACTCACTCAGTTACAACTTCTCTGATTCTCACCTACATCAATTAGTGCTAATGCCTCCTTTGCTCTCTATATAGCTTCTTGCATGCTAAGCAGTGCATTGTTCTCTTTGGTACCCACCCTACATATATATATATATATATGTATAAATATGTGTGTGTGTGTGTGTATCTGTGCGTATATGTGTATATATAGATATACATATATCAAAGTACTACTAAATCTCTTGGCCCCCAAGTGCAGCGCTTGACAGGTTGTGGGGCCCAAATACATCCAACAATACAGAAACTCCAAATCACGGATAAAGTTATGCCCACTCCAAACAAGTTGATAATCCAAGTGAGGTTTATTCGGCAACACACTTAATGCATTTAAACACCAACAGGGCTTTGATCATGAGTGAGTAGTCAAAAGCAACAACAGACATAAATAATGACCAAGGTGCATAGATAAGGAAAAAAGGACAAAATAATGCATTCGCCTACGGGCACCATCCGAGAGTGTCTGTAACATTTTTTTGTTGATGTGAATTTCTAAGGTTTTTAAAATTCTATTTGCTAACTATAACGTCCCTGTAAACTTTGGTTTTTTATGAATTTCAAAGGTTTTTTAAATGCAAATTCCCAAATATATTGCTGAGTTCTGATAGCAGGCCATGCCCTCTTTCTCCACCACTCTGCAAATGCGCCTCCTGGCACGCTCTTGGTTGGAAGATGAAGTCCCCTTTGATGCTGAGGGTCCTTAGGGGCCAACTAGCCCACCTGTTAGCTCCAGTAAGCCCCACACAGTGGGATTGCTGAGAGGTAGTCGCACGCCACGCCCCTTTCTACACCACTCTACAAACGCACCTCCTGGTGCACTGCTGCTTGGGAGATGAAGCCCACTTTAGTCCTGAGGCTCTCAGGAGGGAAGAGGACCTCATCCCCCAGCAGCAATGTGCAATTTTGAAAAGTCACGATGGTGTCACATACCGTGTTTGGGAAAGATGTTGGGTTCGCGATTCCAATGCAGTTTTGGCACTAATAATACAGATATACATATATGTATTTATGTTTGTCATTTTTAGCGATTTTTCAAAGAATTAAAAAGTATTTTTAATGATGTTTTTACTTCACAATAAACTAGGATATATATACTTATAAGAATTTAGAAGGGAATATTTTTTTAAGAAAAGTACATGCAAATTAAAATGTAATAATTTTTTTACGGATTTGCTTGGAGGTGCGAGGGGTTCGTGCATCCCATGTGACATAAAATTAGAAGAATTTCATTGGTAAAAGAGTTTTCTTTCATATATAGAGAGAGAAATCCCACCCATTTTGTTTTTCATTTGGGTGTGGTACTGAACAGTGTCATTTGTAAAGAAAGCAACCATTTTGAAGGTTCTTTGGTGTTTTTTTTCTTGTGTTTAAGAGAAGATAGCATCCCCTTCTGATCTGCAGCAGGAGGAAGACAACATGAAGGAAGAAGAAGGGGAACCACCAAAGAAAAGGAAAGAAAGTGTTGTATTGGATTTTCTTTTTCAATTCCTGAAGGGGAGAAAAAGGTGAACGTTTGCAGGGTAACTTGTAATATCTGCAGCAAAGTACTGTTTCTTAGATCTGAGAGGTAGTACTCTTGTGGTACTTCCTCCAAATATAGAAATTTCAGGACCATGCTCAGTGCTCAGCTGGCTAGAGCAGAACTACACTGTTTGAAAGAGGAGGCAGCGAACAAGGTGCAGAGAGTGCTCTGGCTGGAACATCATCTGCACAAGGCCAAGTTTTAATGATGCCACTTACTTTGCCTGAGTTTGCCAATGCTGCACTTTTCTGCCCTAAGTGCTCAACTGTGCTTATACTCAGAGAGCAAGTGATTTTTAAAATGTTTGAAACAATAGTAAATCATTGTTGTTAATTGTTTTCTCACCTGTTGCACACCTTGTTTTGTACCTGTTTTTTTTTAAATTTTGAACAAAAATAATAAACACCCAAAACACAAATGGTTTAAAAAAAACTTTTTTTTTTAAAACAGTGCACCCGTGCAAGTAAGAACGGTGGGGCCGGGTGGAGACGGGACTTCGTCAGACACCGAAGAGGAAAAATTCATTATTTATTTAATTTTCCCTCATGGCTGTCTGTCAAATCCCCCCAACCCTACCCCACCGCCCCACTGCTTTTACCTGCACAGGCCATGGCAAAAAAATATATACATGTTCAGCTTCTCATCTGGCCTCTCTGGACTTTTTAATAAGTGATACTGAGCTTAGTCTGCCATTATCTCTCCTGCCAGTTGTGAACATGATCATTAAAGGTAACTGTCGCAATAATGACTCAAATGTGCCTACACTTCTCCTTGGTCAGGCTAGACATCAACAGGGTACAGGAGGGAAAAGGGTAGAGGGGATGGAGGGGGTTGAAATAGATCCCAAGATGAAGATTTAGTGCTCTCTACCTAAAAAATTCAGAAAAGAGCCTGTAAAGGAAAGTGCTAACAGGGCAAAAGGTGGCCTGAGAAGGGGAGCTATGCTAGAGACACTGGATATTTCCTCCCTTACCAAACAAAATCAAATGATAGTAGAGGCCCTGAAGCCTTTCTATGAATGCTTGAGTCACATAGAGGATCAGCTTTGTTTTTGGTGAGGAACTTTAAAAATGAAAAAATGAAACATCTAACTGCCGGGCCAGGGTTGCGACAACTCACAATGATAACCATGATCCCGTACCTAGTTTCTAATGAATTTAAGTTTTTTAATGATCCCCGAATATATGCATTAAAGGCATCCCAAACTGTGCCCAGGGAAGCTGAACCTAGGTTATTAATAAAATATTCTGCCGTTGATTTCCGTAGAGCTGTCTCTACCCCCTCTTCTAAAAGCAGTGTGCGCCTTAAGGTGAATCTCCTAGGAAGTTATGGCCCCAAAGCTTGTATGTGAAATCTGGGCAGGGAGGTGCTTAATCTGCTTAATATTTGCTGAAAAGGCTCTATCTGCCAGGGAATAATCGAGTCTTGAAAAGTGATGATGTTTTTTACTCTGGTACGTATACCCCTTTGTCTTACCCTTCAAATGCCTCCATACATCGACCAAGTCAAAATCACTTATCATGCTTTTCAAAGCATTCCTCATTCTGGGGACATAAATATTCTCCCTTCTTGTAGACCGGTCTAACACAGGGTCTAAAAGGACATTGAAATCACCACCTACAACTACAGGAACTGAAGCTGCTGCCAGGCTCAATTCTAAGTCTACGATACATTGAGGATTATCCTCGCTAGGACCATTATATCCGATACATAGGAACTCCATATCGGCCCATTTTTTCCGGACATGGGCCCATCTACCTGAGCTGTCTGTACTCGACTCTTCCATTTCTACCCAGAACCGGTCCTGATCAGAATAGCAACTCCCTTGGAACAAAATAATTGATCTGAGGCAATATAATTTGGAACCCAGCCACACATCCCAAACAGCTCCTTACTCTCATTTGCCATAAGATGCGTCTCCTGTAGCAGCATTACCTGGGCCTGACTATTTCTCAAATACTCAAGTATTTTCCTCTGCCTAGGTTTAAACCTCATGCCATTCACATTCCAAGTGAGAATATTAATGCTCGGGATGTTAGTCAAAGCCATCTTCCTTAGTGAGCTCCCCTTTTAGTTTTGATCTTACTTCAAAAAGAAATTCCGGCATAAAAGTATTGAGGACTTTTTTTAAAAAAATTCACCCACTGCTCCCCGCCCCTGCTCCCCCACCACCCCCCACTTCTAATGTGCCCCCCCCCTGAGAAACCTCCCCCTGAGGAACCCTCCCTACATTATTAGGCATATCAATGCCTATAGGCGTGCAGTCCTAAGGGGGTTTACTAACACACTCAATTTATTTACACGTTATTTACACGCTGTTATACATTTAAATTGCTGGAGAGCCAAAAAAATTATGTATTCCTTTTTACTTTGGCAAATTCTCGCTACTCATCTTGGCTATTAATGCTTCAACATCCTCTACTGAGCGGTAATTGTACATTTTATTGTTCCACATTATACGGAGCATAGCAGGGAATTTTAGCTGCACTTTTGCTCCTAACCTTCGAAGCTCCTCCATTTTCCCACCTAGCTCCCATTGCTTCTGTTCTGTAGCCTTACATACATTAGACCTAACCAGAAAGGAGTATCCGTTAAACACAAATGGGCCATTTTTTCAAAGCCCTCCAAGTATCTCCTCCTTAATATTATAAGTAAGGAAATTCACCAAGATCTTTCTGGGTTTGGCTCTCTGGGGGTTACGTAGAAACGGCTTTCTGTGTGCCCTCTGCATTTCATTCTCAAGGTTAATCTTCCCCTTATCCTTCAGAATCGTTTGCTGTAAAGGGAGATTATACAATTCTTCATGTTTTGTCCTTCTTCATTTTCGGGAATATTTAAAAATCTTAAATTATTTCTGCATGAGTGGTTTTCGATTCTCTCTATATCTTCCCTTAGCATTTGATTTTGTTTTCCCAGATTACAAATCTCAATGGCATTTTTCGCAACATTCCTGTTTAACAGCACCAATTTTCCTCCTCGAGAATTTTGGTGCGGGCAGTAACGTTATC
The DNA here is from genome assembly GCF_964263255.1 of Lissotriton vulgaris. Taxonomy (NCBI): domain Eukaryota; kingdom Metazoa; phylum Chordata; class Amphibia; order Caudata; family Salamandridae; genus Lissotriton; species Lissotriton vulgaris. The sequence continues at coordinate 1,423,199,207 of NC_141687.1, forward strand.
CAACTTCTGAGCTAGTTCCGAACAGGTTGCTTGTATACCTGACTGGGTAGCTTCTGATACTTCAAAGCACTCTTTAATCTTAAATTCATTAGAAACTAGGAAGGCGCGTATGGAATTAGAGATTAGTGAAAAAGAGATAGGGATCCTAGAGGAGGCCTTACATTCTGTGAGTTTAGAGGGAGAAAAGCTGAGGCTGGAAGAGAAGTTGCAAGGGGGGCAATTAGAATTCAGAATGAAACTAGAGCGAAAGTGTAAAGCCAGATGGCAAGCAGCGAATATAAAATAGTTTGAATATGGGGAAAAAGCAGGTGCTTTGCTTGCCTGGAAAGCAAGAGTGGAAAGGTCAAGGAATAAAATGAAAGAGTTAGTAAATGAAGCAGGGGAAAAGTTGTACAGTTGGGATTCTATGCAGGACCACATAGTTACAATGTTTTCACAGCTTTATACGGAAAATATTGTCACTGACAATGTAAATACTAGGGGGTCTATTACGATGTCGGGCGGATTCCCTCCGCCAGGCTGGCGGTGGCTACCGCCAGCCAGGCGGAGGAAATCCGCCCGACATCATCAGCCCAATTCCCCCGCGCCATATTAGGATGGCGGAGTGGACCGCCCACCTGTTTTCTGCCCCGGTCGCCTAGCGGCCGGGGCGGAAAACCTGTAACATGGTGGCAGTGTCTTTTAGACACCGCCCGCCATATTACAATGGGCTTTGCACAATGCATTTCCGTGGCGGCAATGCCGCCACAGAAAGGCATGCGGAGACTCCCTGTGGGGGCCCCTTGCGGGCCCCCTGGGAGTCCGTGGCTTGGGGGGTGCACATGGGGGTACCTATGTTGCGCTTTGCAAAGAACAACGTGCACTTTTACCATTGCGGCGGGCGGAGATTCCAGCTCAATGGTAAACATACAGGATGCGCCCGCCTGTGTGGCAGGCGCATCCTAATGCCATTGTCGGGACCCCCGCACTGTTAGCGGCTGGTCCACTTCTCCGTTAGGGTGGCGGGCGGCCAAAGCCCGCCCGCCATCCTAATGGACCCGTCGGTGTTGGTTTAATATAGTGGATCTTCCATTGTTAAGTGAAGAATGAAAGGATATTTTAGAAGCCCCAATCACGCAAGAAGAGATAAGGAGAGCAATAAAAAAGTCTAAAAACAGGAAGGTGGCAGGGCTTGATGCTCTTCCAGCAGTAGTATATAAAATAATAGCAGATGATATAATATCTATGTGGGAATTGCTATTTAAGTCGATATAAAGAGGGGTAGTGCAGGCTCCGGAATCATGGCATGAAGCCTCCGTAGTTTTAATTTTGAAGCCTGCTAAGGACCCCGTTAAAGCAGAATCATATAGGCCAATCTCCCTGCTAAATGCTGACTATAAAATATTTCTCGGCATATTGGCAGGGAGGCTGTCCAGGGTAATACCCCAACTCATACATGAAGACCAGAAGGGGTTTATCCCTGGAAGGCAGATGTTCGAGTTAACCCAGTAACTAATTGGATGATTTGATATAGCCTCAAAAAGATCTGTCCCCTTGGCGGTGGTCACATTAGACGCTGCCAAGGCATTCGACCGAGGTTGTTAGGAGTACCTATGGGCAGTTCTGGAATATATGGGGTTTGGGTCTCACTTTATAACCACAATGAAAACCTTATATAATAGTTCTACAGCCAGGATTCTTTTAAATGGATTCCTCACTAAGAGTTTTAAGATTACAAGAGGGACACAACAGGGGTGTCCAATTTCACCCCTGGTATTTAACCTATATATTGAACCGTTTGCCCAGGCACTTTGAAAAGATATGCTGGTAAAGGCCTTCCGTACTGGAATATTGGAAAAAAGAATATCACTCTACGCGGATGATCTAATTATTTATACAACAGATCCAGTTACTACGATCCCAAGGGTAGAGCAATTGGCGGATGATTTTGCGGCTCTGTCTGGATATTTGGTAAATAAAGAAAAAACAGGGATTATTTGCTCGAACATCCCGGACTGGAGAGGAAGTGTATAGAGAGAGAACAGATATCTAGGTATCAACATTCTCAATGAAGGGCAGGACATTCAACAGCACAATTTGGAAAGAATTATAAAGGAAATTGGGAAGATTTTAACTAGGTGGAGGATCTTCCATTGACGGTGTATGGAAGGGTGAACTTGATAAAATGGTTATAATGCCAAAGCTCACATTCCTTTTTAATTGTATACCATTATAATTTCTGAATAAGCTGATAGATAAAGTACAGGTTAAACTGGGTAGTTTTGTCTGGGCAGATAGGGGAGCACGTGTGTCAAGGAAGAAACGTAGGCGTAGATTAGCAGAAGGTGGGCTTGCCCTACCAGATGTGAAATTGTATTGCATGGCATTTCAGTTCAAAAGTTTTAGGGTTTTGTTTAACACAACAGGGCACAGGGTGTGGGGAGGGCTTTGCGAGTAGATGATCAAGGAGTTTGGTGCTAAGACATTTTTCAAAAAAGTAAAATTAAAAATATTGAAGGCAGCTCTGATTTTGTGGGTCAAGATCAGGAATATGTTAGGAATTGGATAATATTCAGGAGAGGCTCTAATATGGGACTCGCCAGGTACGCCTGAATGGCTGTTGGATCAACTGAGTGTCCCACTTAGGAGGGCAGGCATAGAAGTCTGGGGGATCTGATAGTGATGGGTGAAGTGGTCCCACGGGAGGTATTATGGAGTAAAACAGGGGGATCTCTGTCTAGATTTAAATTTCTCCAGTTAAAGTCTTGGGTGGAAGCGAATAGACGTGAGATCAAGAGCCTTTGGGAGTAAAAAAAAAAAAGTGAAGAGCGAAACAGTAAAAAAGAAGGAAATAAGTGGATGGTATCACATATTACTGACTTCAGAGGAAGAAAAAATGAAAGCCCCCTATGAAATATGGGACGAGGTGATGCAGACCTCTGATCCACATAAAGTATGGCAGCTCTCCTTCAAGATACTGTACAAAGTAGTCAAACCCTCAAACTTGAAAAGGAGCCATTTTTTTTACGGCAAATAGGTTGTACTGGACCCCACAAAAAATAGCAACGTTTAAACCAACGCCTCCCCCAAATTCCGTAGGTGTGGAGAGACTAATGCTAATGATAAGCACATGTTTTTTGAATGTCCCCAGTTAGAGGAGTACAGGTCTGAGGTCGAAAAGATAATCAATGACATTTTTGACACGAACATCAAAGTTAACCTCCTACTAGTAACGCTGGGGATAGTGGATCAGTCATGTGTAACAGTATTACCTGGGATAAACAGGCCTTACTATTCTACTTAATCCTTCTTGCTAGGCGAGAAATTTGCAAGAAATGGATTGAACCTTCCTCACCACAAGGGATGGACTGGATTCGTGCAACAAGAAGAACGGCAACAATAGATAGTGTTTTGGAGGCTAATACACAGTCTAAGATATGAGAGGCCTTCTAGAATTGGGATGGAGACATAAGTGTATAACCCCTTCTGTCCAATGATTACACCTGCGTGGTCTGTGCAGCCAGGACGCTGGAAGGGCACGAGCGCAGGGGCTATTGAAATATCGCAAAAGCCTAGGGAGGAATAGATCGGCTGTCAGGCTATTATTTGCATATAATGGTGGTATGAGGAAAAAAAAAACATGAACCCGTACCCACTGAGAGATGCGTCCCCTTGACTACCACACATGACCCCACTTTGAATGCAGCTGATGCTAATAAGCCTACCTTCCCGACTAACCATAACCCCAGGGTAACAGTCCCATCTAGGAGAACACAGGAGGTGTGTCAAGGGGTGGCATTTCTGGTCAGACTGGGTGAACAAATAGGAGATTGTATTGTGCAAACACAATTTGTACATCACTTTGTCCCACTGACAGGGGTAGGGAAGGTTTGCAAGATATTTTAAATCTACCGCCTCACTGTACCCCCTACACGTTGGTACTAGCGGGTGTCCCACCATTGCAATCTGGGTCCTATGAAGATTGTCAATGCCTTCTTAACAAATCAGCCCTTAGGTGCTGCAGCAAAATAAGCTGCCAGTCTAAACTGCTAGATAATATCATTATGGCACGACGGGTGGGCTGAGTAGGCCATACATCGAAATCTATGGAGGGAGATTGTGTGGTCCTCACCTTCTGGGACCCAAGATGTATGCTTTTTGTGTTGCAGCACATTAAGGATGTGTTAGGGAGAATGGACCTACAAGGGCATACCCAGTAGGATTCTTTTATCCGCCCCAAAGTGGCTTATACATTCGAGATAGGCAAACCCATTCCAGACCTTATCAAGGCAATTTTGGTAACTCCCAGCCTATTACCATGTTAAATAGCAATGAAGTGTTATTTAGTCTGACAGATATCGATTGAATGCAGAATGTGTCCTGTAAACCAGTCGATCAGAGATGTTTGGCCAACTTAGCAAAAGATCCGCGGGGCTGACAGATGAGGAGGCATATGTCTCCTTAGAAGAGGCTACTCGAGTTGATTGGTTTGATCACGCCAGGGTCATGCTCAGCAAGTAGTTGTGGCCACTGGAAACTTTAAAACATTATCATGGAACATAGCAGGCATCGCCACAAACTGGGGAATGAGGATTGGGTGAATTTTATTAAGGGGTTTGACCTTTTATTTCCGCAAGAAATTAGGTGAGTAGATGATATTTCTATTGGTGGATATCTCTCCTACTGTGTTCCCTCAACTCAATGCTCATCAGGGAGAGCGAAGGGTGGCATTATGGTACTCATTGCGGTCAAATATGAGTCTATAGTAGCCAAACGTATAAGTGTTTCCCCTTGGTTACAACTGATAATTATTTCAGGCCTGGCCATAGTTAAATTATTATTGGTAAATTGGTACCATAATATTTTTGATAAAAGGAATTACCAAGCCATAAAGTCTTTGCAAATAAATATTATGAAAGCAGCCCTGAAATGGCAACCATTATGTCTTTTATGGGTGGGGAATTTTAATTGCACAATTTGCAAGTTTAGTTCTCAGGGTGTGTGCGGGCTAGAAGACATGGGGGGGCAGTCCCTGACTCATTCTACTCATTCTCCCCAGGGCACGGCATTAAATTCTATTCTTATGGCCAATGATCTAAGTTTTTAAAATAACTATGGTCCCAAGCCTTCTTTTTCGTTCAACCAACTTTCATCGGTGGAAGAAGGGCTAGTTCGATTGACTTTATGTTGATGCCAAAGCACTTCACCACTTGGGTCCAGGATTTTAACGTTGAGCCAAATTGTGCGAGTGACCATTACCCTATTACTACTTCCTTTGATTTACAACTGAAAAGATGATGTTGCGATAATCGGCCAATATGTTTTAACCCTAACACAGGTTATAGGCTAAACTGGGGACACGTAAATCTGCTAAAATTTGAGGAAGATACCATCAGAACTAATTTTAACTTAATAGATAGATGTCTTCAGTTTGATTCTTCCCCGGCAGAAGTGGTTAGGGCGTTTGAGATATTTTGCTACAATGCGGCCCAGAGGCTGACTAGGAAGGTTACCAAAAAGCAACCATTGGAGGCGCATTGGTTTAATACAGAATGCTCCAAAGCTCATGAGGAACTTAAAAATGCTTTAAGCAATACTCCCAGTGACAGGGAGCAAATCAAAGCCACAAGGAATAAATACAAAAGGGTGATTGAAGATAGGAAAAGGGAATTAAGGAAGATGGCATGGGAAGACCTAGAACAGGCTGGCTCACTTAAAGATTACAAAATAATTGAGGACATCATGAACCGTCCATTGTTTACTCAAGGAGTGAGGCAGATTGATTCATTGATCCTATGAGAAACATGGGAAGCCCATTTTGTAGGCATTTGTAATCCATTACAAAAGGGGCTAGAGGATAAAATATAAGAAATAGCTACTGATTTCACTTTAGCAACAAAATTAAGTTTTATCCATTAATGTGGGCAAAGTTGAGGTTGCGCTGTCACAGGGCATTTGTTTGAAGGCCCCTGGCCCTGATGGGGTGCTCCTTGATCTTTTTCAAAATAATCCTAGGCTCTGGGACCTTTTGTTTATGATCATCTTTAAAGCAGCCATAACTGGCCTTTTGCCTGCATCATGGAAGAAAGCAATAGCGGTCCCAGTCTTCAAGAATGGCGCAAGAAGTGATCCAACGTATTATAAGCCCATTTCTTTGATAGATGCAACTGCCAACGTTCTGGGCAGGGTTCTCCTTCCATGCTTGGAAAATTGGGCATCAGAAAATGGGATTATGTCCAATACCCAATATGGGTTTAGGAGAGGGCAGAGCACAACTGAACAATGTCTTAATTTATCCCTAATTATCAATAAGTTGGTAAGGTCCATGTCGAGCTCTATCCATCTGGCCTTTGTGGACCTATCTAGTGCTTTTGACAGTGTCAATCAAGATACATTATTGGCTATGATGGAAGGCATTGGTGTGAAACAAGCATTAGTCACCCTATTACGCAGGTTCCACTCTGGTACCTCAGTCAAAATAAGGTATGGCCCTAAAGGGGAAAAAACACGCTCCCTTATGTTGACGGAGGGAGTTAGACAAGGATGCATCCTGGCCCCCTTCTTGTTTTTAATATTTACTAACGGGTTGGAGGCTTTCTTACTAAATAATAAACTTGATTCCCCTAAAATTGGCAATAAACCTGTCATCGCTTTTATCTTATGCAGATGACACAGTTTTATTAGCAAGGACAGCCATAAGACTGCAGAAATCTTTTGATGCTTTTACCAATTTTATGACTTTCCTTGATCTGGAAGTTAATTTTATTAAATCATATGCAATGGTATGCGGACTCAAAACTACTAAGACCAACATTTTTAGTGTGCAGGAAAAGAGGATTGAAAAGCTTAATAACTTCTCATATTTGACCAATCTCTTTGACAGCCAGTTGAGATGGGACCCTCTCTCAACTCTAAAAGCAGAGCAGACAAGCAGAAGAATGGGCGCTTTATTCCGCTTTGCATGGAAATTGGGGCACAAGGCCGTGAAAAAACTCATTACCCTTTATAGAGCCAAATGCCTCTCTATTGCCATGTATGGAGCTGGGGTTTGGAGCTACGCCAAAAGCCACCAGCTTGTTTTAATCTAAAATAAATTCATGAAGAGATTACTGATGCCCCCGACAAGTGCTTCTACCCTTTTCTGCCACACTAAATTTGGTCTAAAATTTATAGAGGACCGTATAGGCAGTGCTCCTTTGCTCTTATGGGCTAAGATATGGACCTCTGAGTACATAGGGCCTCATTTATGAAAAGTGACGCATCGCTGCGTGAAAACAGCGATGCGCCACTTTTCACTGCGCACTCCTTGCGACACCAATGAAGCGTCATATTTAATGTATGACACATCATGTCGCAAGGACTTTCAGATACGTCAGTATTTCTGACGCATCTGTAAGTGCAAAAGTGATGCATTGCTGGAGTGTGTCACAAAAGTGATGCAACTCCAGCAATGCGTTCTTTCACATGGGGAAAGCCCCATGTGAAAGGGCTTGCGTCAGTCTTTGCTGTGAGGCAGGCGCAAGATTTTGACGCAACAGCATCCTAAAATTGACGCAGTGAAATCTCATAGATTTCACTGCATCACTATTACGAGGCTTTTTGCGGGGGAACGCCCCCTTTGCATACATTATACCTGACGCAGGTATAATGTGGCGCAGGGGTTTAAAAAGTGACGCATCTACCTAGATGCGTCACTTTTTAAATATGGCGCAACAGGGTGCATTTTGTACGCTGCTGGTGCGTCACAAAAAGTGACGCACCGGCGGCGCAAAACTGACGCAAGGCCTCATAAATAAGGGCCATAATGTTCTCATGTGAAGTGATTAAAGACTGCCGAAAATTAGACAATGTTAAAGATTCCATGGTTTCAATATGTTAGGAGGAAGCTCAATGAGACTGGCTTGGAACACTTTTTTGAAAACCCTCAAAGAATTCCTCTGAATGTCAAAAGTGTAATTAAGGAGGTGTACTGTGCTAGGGGAAATGGCTTACTATGGACAAATGCGATGATATGGGAGAACCTCTTTTGCTTCCACCTCCTGCACAATTTGATCTTCCTTTTTCCGTTAAGTCTCAGTTTCGGCTTTATCTAACTTGATTCCGTTCATGTACTGTGCACTTTCTGCTGGCATTACCCCCGCCAAAGAGGGTGGTATAACAAGCTTACGCTGTGTCCATGTGATAATGCCTCTGTTCAAAGCACTATGCACTTTACATTATTTTGCACACTGTATAAATCGGAGAGAACTAGATTTCTGCTTCCATTGTTAAGGAATATTCACCTGTGTTTGTATATTGATGGTTTGAACTTTTAACAGTCCCTAGCTACGGCTGAAATGTGTATTGCGGTAGCTAACTACATAAGAGGCTCTCTTGTGATTAATGCATCTCATGAGTAAAATCTGTATAGAGTTTTAGCCTTCTATTGTGAAAAATGTATGTATTGTATTTTACATTTTTTGACCCGTAAACCTTTTACTGGCTCCCTGAGCCAAAATAAAATTATTCTTGAGTTGACTAGAATGAGAGGCATATTTACAAGGGAATTGCACCACAGCAACTTCACTTTTAATGATGTTCTTGTGGTAAAATGTTCTGCTCTATATTTTCAAGGTAGGTTTAAGCCACTTATTGAGGCTTACTGCCACCTAGAAAAAATGATATTTTGATATCTGACTGTGTTATAAAAAGAAATTTGACCTGTCTGTACATTCAAATCTGTATGTATACTTTGATTTAGGGAATATTTTCTGGTAACTATTTGGACTTATTAGGAGAAGAAGTATTACATTTGTATGATACAATGTTTAATGTATTCCAGGGTTTTAATGCGATATAAATATTGCCCTTGTATTTGTTAACAGATGGAAAACTATGCTCATTAATTGTAGTGTTAAAAGGATATATAAATGAACTATCCATTTTAGGCTAATTGATGATTTTTAATATTTTAACTTATTGAAAAGTTTATGTATCTTGTTTTGCTTATATGGTTATGTCTTATAAACCGAATAAAGCATTTTAAACTGAGCTGATATTTACTACATGAGCCTGCTGTGGCAAAGGGGCGGGCAATGGGTGTTGATGTTGCTGTTGTACTGCAACACCCATTGCTTTTTGACATTCCCTCTATTTGCAAGGGTGGTGTAGATATGGGTCAGTGCCAAAAATAGGACCAGGAAAAACCTAGGGCCTCATTTTTGACCACTTTTGCACCACAGGAACGTCATTTATTTCTTATTCCAGTGGCGCAATGTGTCCTGGCATATTTACAGGGCCATGCAGCCTTGTAAAAATTTACCATTATCACGCAGAACAGTGTGTGAAAGGGGCATTTCATCAGTGTTGCTGTCTGTGTTCTTACCCAACACCCATGGAATCAGAAGCATTTACAAATTTACAAGAAAATATAAACCTGGGAATGCGTCAGTATCTAACGCCACCCAAGAGGTGGCATTAGGGATGCACAACGAGGAGAAACGTTTTAATTTTTACTCGTTTTCTCCTTGTTCTATGCGTACTGCTTTGTGTAGCACATATAGAAAAAGTAAATTGGCTGAATTCATTGATTTTGTGCAGGAAGGTGTCCTTTCCTGCGCAAAATCAATCAGCCCTGCAACGCAGGCACTCTTGCTCTATGGTTTAAGGTTGCCAGCATTCGCGCATGGCAGCCCACTGCGCTACAGTGCAGGGGAAAACAACAGGAATGCACTGTATCTCATAGATATAATTATTTCTGCTCTTCTGTTTTCAAGTAGGGCCTTGCGGTGCTGCCCTATGGCAAAATCTCATAAATTAGACCTTTGGTGTTAAATAGGTGCGACAGTAGAAATTATTCATTTATTCTAGTTTTTGCTGTATCTATGTGTGCTGCATTTTGCAGTATACAAAGAAACAGAAAATTGCCATTAGTTACTGTTCATGTGCAGAATTGTGTTCTTTCCTGGACATGAACAATCATTCTGTGCAATTCAGGTACCCTTTTACTATGTTGCAAAGGTGCCTGTATTCTCTCTAGGCAGCTGGAGTTAGCACCAGTGCTATGGAAAACGCAGAGATAAGATAGAGCAAGTAAAGTAGCCTCTAGATAGTAGACTACCTCTCTTTCAGAACAAATGCTATGTAAATGTGTGTAAAAGAAGCTGCATGGATACCTTTGAATGAATGAATGAATGAATGAATGAATGAATGAATGAATGAATGAATGAAGTCATTTGTAAAGCACTGGCTATCACTCCAAAGGAGCATCTTGGCGCTGCAAGCAGGTAAGCTGAGTATCAAGGAGTGTGGTCACTGATGGCGCGTTATCAGATGAGAGATAAAACCAGACTATCTGGCGCTGCGAAGATCCAGGTTTTCAGTCTTTTCTTAAACATAGACTCCAACTGTGTGAGTATCAGTTGGGTGGGTAGATGGTTCCATGCTTTTGTTCCCATGACTGCCATAGACTTTCCTCCTCTGGACATCAGACGGAAATGTGGGGGTACTAACAGATTTTCCGTGGAGGATCTCAGGTTGCGTGCAGGTACAAAAGCTTTTATTCTAGTCCTGAGGTATGAGGGGCCGCTTTGTTTTACAGCTCTGAAGGTTATTACCAGGATCTTGAAGAGAATACTCTTGTGTATTGGCAGCCAGTGGAGAATTTGGAGGGCCTCAGAGGCAGATGCCCACCTTGGTAGATTTAGTACCATTCGGGCTGCTGCATTTTGAACAGTCAGCAGATTCTTTTACTCCTGAATAGAAACTGTTACAATAGTCTAGGCGTGAAAAGATCAAACCCACTTCCACGATCTTACGAGATGTAGCTGGAAGGTGGTCAAAAATGTTTAAAGAGTTTTTCTCCAATGAAATCAGGCTTCTGCCACCGACAGTGCCTGCTGGTGAAATGAGAGGGATGCATCAAATGTGACCCCTAGGTTCTTAACAGTATCCACTGGATTGGGGGGAGGGGTGTATCTGTTGGCCAGCACTGTTTGGGCGTGAAGATGTTACATTTCCCCAGCAGAATAATCTCTCTCTTTTGGCTGTTGCACTTGAGGTGATTGGCCTTCATCCATTCAAATACAGCAGAAAGACATGGTTGGAAATGTCCTTCTGCTGTGGTGGATTCTTTATTCAGGGTTAAAATAAGCTGTGTGTTGTCAGAGTAACACACAGTCTTGATGTCAAAAGATGACACCAGATCTAATAAGGGCACGATGTATATATTAAAAAATGTTGGGCTCTAAGCTGAGCCCTAGGGAACACCTGAGAGCAACTGCTTCTCTGGTGAAGTATAATTGCACAGTGTTACTATGTATCTTCTGTTCCCCAAGAATGATGTTAGCCAAGCCAATGCTTTATGTGAGTTCGCCGCTCTACTTAATTGTTCACCCAAGATAACATGGGAGACAGTGTCGAATGTGGCCGAGAGATCCAACAGAATCAGCACTGCCACCTTTCCTTGATCCAGTGCGAATTTTAAAGTCTCCAAAGTGTGTAGCAGTGCTGACTCAGTTGAATGCCCGGCCCTAAAATCTGATTGCCTGGGGTGTAACAAGTTGTTTAGTAAGAGAAAGTGATTTAGTTGTCTGTTTACAAGTTTCACTGTTATTTTACTAAGGCAAGGCAGTAATGAGATGGGCCAAAGATTGGACAAGGTGGTTTGGTCTGGGAGGTGTTTCTTTTGGAGTGGTTTAACAGAGGCAATTTTCCAATTATTTGGTACTACAGCTTGCCTGAGTGAAGAGTTTTTGATCTGATTAATTATTGGATTAATAGTATCAATAAGTGCATTTAGGATCTTTGGGGGTAGGGATCACATGTTGAACCTGATTTGCATATCATGAAAGCATGTCAGGACTGATCAAGGGTAATCTCCTTAAAGTGGTTTATCCTCGGTCTATTTTCTAGATCCTGATTTGACCTTTCTGTAGATGGGGAATCCGTTACTTTGAAATCCTTTTTAGGGTCTCCGACCTTTTCATTAAAGTAGTCCGCTATCTGGTCACATAGTTTTTGTGACAGGGGGATTTCCTGATCAAACATCTAAGGGTGGGTAAAGGATTCTACAATTTTAGAGATCATTTTTTGATCAGACGCATGCCTAATAAGGTTAGTGTAGTGAACCTTCTTTCCACGTTTGGTATTCATATGATAGTCTTTAAGTGCTGCTCTGAAGATGATAAGATCTTTGTTATTATAGTGCATCCTCCATTTCCGCTCGAGCTTTTTGCATTTGCCTTGTATCTCTTTGAGCTGAGGAGTAAACCAGGGAGCCGCAGTTTTACGCAGGGAAGCTCTACTGAGTGTGGCCACCGGTGCCAATTTATTGCCTAACGCGGCCATCCAATCATTAAAAATATTTGTGCCAAGTGAAGTATCCCCTTTTAGTATAGGTTTACTTAATTCTGCCATGGTGTGCAGGTTAGGATTTGTTAACATTTTATTCCATTTCCTCCTGGTTATTTTGCAAATCTGATCTGCATTTTGTTTCCCTGTATATAAGGTGGTGCCTCCAATCCCAAAAGGGAATGGCTTGTGGTAAGACCAGGTTAGTGTAGCTGGGGCGTCCACTGTGAGCTTGCTGGAATTAGTACAAATTCCATCCAGGGTATGCCCAGGCTTATGTGTTGAGGTAATTATCAGCTGCTTAAGTACTAACCTTTCTATTGTTTCAAGAAAACATTTTGTAGCTGGGGAGTTATCTGCTTGCAAGTGAAGGTTTAAATCCCCTGATATGGTGATGTTTGAGAATATAACTATCAAGGCACTGAGCCTTTCACCAAAGGTGTCTAGAAATTCAAGGCTGGCCCCTGGTGGCCGATAGATCAAGGCTCCTGCAAAAACCAGTGAGCTAGCTAATTGGAGACAGAAGCCTAGACTTTTTGCTTCCTTAATCTCTGTGATATCAAATGTTGAACATTTTAAAGTGTCCTTGGGAATAATTGCTACAGGTCTGTCTCTTCTGAATATAGTGTATCCTGGAGGAAGGGATTGTACAATGTCGGGGTTGGACCAGTCCTTTAGCCATGTCTCTGTGATAAAAAGGCCATCTAGGTTAAGATTTAAAATTAAATCATATCGATGCAGAGCATGTTTTGTTAATCACCTAACATTTACCAGACCACTGCGAAATGGTCTATGGTCCATTGTTGGATTTGCTTTATGGACTTGGCCGGGGATAGGTGTAGTACTGGCTTCATATCTAAGTACATAGCAACATTTTAAGCAAGTGGATAGGCCTAGTATTTTATTTACATGCAGGTGATGATAACAGTCACTAACTTGCACATTAAAACAAGCATTTGCAATGCAATAGGTCTCGCATTAGGAAAGTTTGAGCTATTTTTCTTGTAAATGACAATTTTTTTATTTATGTGTTGGTTTTGAAAATAGCTAAATTAATAGCTTTGTCATTTACAATGCCAATAGTTATACCTTTCGCAAATGTGATACCTATAGCATTTGTAATGCAACATATGTTGTATTTACGTGACTTAGATGTATTGATATTACAAATAACAATGGCTTTTAATTTTTTTAAATAATACTTAAATAAAAGTGATTGTAATTTATAATGGCAATACCTTAAACGTTTGTAAATAACTTTTGTGAAGATTATGTTCAGTGTATTTTATTGTGACGAAAATCCAAGAACAGAAGTGAAATATTAACATCTTTTTGTGACATTTGTAATAAAGCTTGAACCATTGAGAGAACATATTTGAACCAATTGTTGTTGAATGGTTGCGCAGATTGATGATGGGGTGGCGCTGAGTGATGCTGTGTTGGTGCTGAGTGGTGCTGAGTGGTGCTGTGGTGGTGCTGAGTGGTGCTGTGGTGGTGCTGAGCGATACTGGGATGGTGCTGAGTGATGCTGGGGTGGTGCTGAGTGGTGCTGTGGTGGTGCTGAGTGATGTTGTGCTGCTGAGTGATAATGTGGTGGTGCTGAATGATAATGTGGTGGTGCTGAGTGACAATGTGGTGGTGCTGAGTGATAATGTGGTGGTGCTGAGTGGTGCTGTGTGATAATGTGGTGGTGCTGAGTGATAATGTGGTGGTGCTGAGTGATAATGTGGTGGTGCTGAGTGATAATGTGGTGGTGCTGAGTGATGCTGGGGTAGCGCTGAGTGATGATGTGGTGGTGCTGAGTGATAATGTGGTGGTGCTGAGTGGTGCTGTGGGGATGTATGACGGTACGACGTGGGCTATTACCACACGTACCGTTACAACACGTGTTTTACAACGCAAGTCGTTACCACGACTTGCGCTGTAGTGTGCGGACTTAGGAATAGTTTAATTTACTATTCCAACACCAGTCCCCGTGGATAGTAGGGAAGGTGTTGGAATAGTAAATTAACTATTCCTTGTCCTTGAGCGCCCTCCAGCGCAAGTTGTGGTTACGACTTGCGTTGTAAGAGACGTGTCGTAATGGTAGCGCGGGGTAACATCCTCGTCGTAAAGGATGAAGTGATGTTGTGCTGCTGAGTGGTGCTGTGGTGGTGCTGAGTGATAATGTGGTGGTGCTGAGTGATAATGCGGTGGTGCTGAGTGATAATGTGGTGGTGCTGAGTGATAATGTGGTGGTGCTGAGTTATGCTGGGGTAGCGCTGAGTGATGATGTGGTGATGCAGAGGGCAGAGAGGCACAACAAGTGCAAATTTCTTTTTAAACCATCCCTATTTATACGTTTTCCCTGGCACCCTTGGCTGTGTGTGTGCGCGCAGTGCCGGTGTGTGTGCGCAGTGCCGGTATGTGTGTGAAGTGCTGGTGTGTGTGTGAAGTGCCTGTGTGTGTGAGCAGCGTCTGTGTGTGTGAGCAGTGTCTGTGTGTGTGTGAACAGTGCCTGTGTGTGAACAGTGCTTGCGTGTGAACTGTGCCTGTGTGTGTGAGCAGCCTGTGTGTCTGAGAGCATTGTGTGTGTGACAGTAACTTGTGTGTGTGAGGGCAGTGTGTGTCAATGCAACGGGGCTCATGTTATCGACCTCAGAAGCATGAAAAGTGTGTGTCTTGGAACGTCTGAGGGCAGCTCGTGTTATTAGCTTGCTTTGAAGGCAGTCATGCAGCGCTGGGAGTGGAGCAGATGGTCCTGTTTATGACCTGCAGAGCGCGTGTGAAGTGGGCTCAGATAAAGTGACTGGGGGTGAGGGGGTGTGCAGCCTGGTGTGCTGAAGCCTGGCAGCAGAGGCGGCGCGCGCACACAAAATGGCTAAGTGGCTGGTGGCAAATGGACGCACGTCAAAGGAGCCGCAAAAGTAGCATGCAAGCAGAGGGCTTTTGTTATTTATTTATTTCCTCCCAGATGAATAATTAAAAACGCAAACCTATTAGCGTTGCCTGATTTTGGGCTGCAGGACAAGAACCTAGTTAAGCGATTTCAGAAGCTCATGGGCCGTGTGTTGTCCCTTAATAATGTACACACTGTCATTCTACAGGGCTGACCTTCCTCAGAGGGCAGGCCCAAAGACCGGAGGAGTACAGTTTATAAATCAAGCAGCACTTTAACGATTTTATGTCACTTCCTGAAGAATGACATTCAATAAAAAAAAGAATTTCAAGTGGTTGGTTCAAGAATGCGCCTAACGTAACAGTAGCAGGCGCAGAGATCTATTGTTTCGGAACAGGCAATGGGTTGATGCTTCGGTGTGTCCTGCGTGCCACACAAAAGCAATTTCCAAGATAGTCAGATCCCGTCACTCCAACGACGACAGCACAAAGGGAACCACAACTCCTTGGGAACTATATGAAGCACAAAATTATGCATAAACAGTCGCCAGTCACTAAATTAAACAAACACCAGCGTTCTCATATTGATGCACAGCAAAACAGACGTTTTCCGACGAGCATGGTAATTTGCATATTTGAGTAGGTGGAAAACGAGGATGTGTGTACCACTAAATCCAAGAAATATTGACTTGGCTGTGTGTGTGCGCAGTGCCGGTGTGTGCGCAGTGCCGGTGTGTGTGTGAAGTGCCTGTGTGTATGAGCAGCATCTGTGTGTGTGTGAGCAGTGCCTGTGTGTGTGAACAGTGTCTGTGTGTGAACAGTGCCTGTGTGTGTGAGCAGCCTGTGTGTCTGAGAGCATTGTGTGTGTGACAGTAACTTGTGTGTGTGAGGGCAGTGTGTGTCAATGCAACGGGGCTCATGTTATTGACCTCAGAAGCATGAAAAGTGTGTGTTCCACGTTAGAGACAGCCAACGATAGGAGAGTAGGCAATGATAAGAGAGACAGTAGTGGCAGCATGGCAGAAAAGAAGAATACATGAAAGGGGAGACAGGAAAGACGCAACCTATATGGACACAGGAGGGCGCGCGTTACCATGTTTTTAGGAGAACAAAAAATATATACTTTGAAAAGAAGAAGAACCCGTTAAGATTATCTTTAACGGTAAAAAGTAGCCTTTTATTTTTGGGTAATAACAAAGGTGACCATTATCGTGTCTTGCACGACCGGAAATGGCAGCTTTCCTATAAAGTCTGACTCACCCGGTTGCAGCGCCACAATGAGACACACAGACAAGGCGCTTGTTTTAACATTTTGCCAAACTAGGCAAAGCCAGTGTCCTAATCTAGACTATTACAGCAGCACAATGGTGACCGCAGGAACATGCAGACAAGAAAAACACAGCGGGATGCCCAGGGTTCATAGTTCATTATATATGAATTGTTATATATTTGCTTTCATATAGCGCTTCACAAAACCCTACTTCGTTCTGTAAGCGCTGTAAATAACAGGTGTAAAAATCACCCAATTTAATAAGAATCAATTTACCATCATTAGAAGGATGGAAGGCTGAATTGGTCTGTGTGTCTGTGTTGCATAATGCGCTCGTTAGGGGCGGGGGGGCTGCAGCAGAAACTGGAACATTTAAAATTATGGAACTGCATACATGTAAGTTTATGTATGTATCCGCTGGTGAGCTAAAAGAACCGTGCTACGTAGATGTATATAAACGTATTTATACAGAGAGAGAGAAATTAGAAGAGACCAAAGTGTCTCATAATACCGAGGATTAACTAAACAAAAAAGGCCCAGAATCAATGGCCCACATTTAATAACAAGATGGTTAGGGGGCGGGGAGACTCGAACCTGGTACCGGCTTCCCCTGTTAAGGGGAAAAGTCTCAATGCGTGCGTGCCCAAGTTGTGCAACTGCTCGTGACATCACAAAATCTTGTCCGGGTGGTAGCTGTGAATCCAAAATGTGCTTCTTGTTTTTGTTTAAAATAATCTTTTCACCCATGGGAAAAAGGCATGTCTTGTAAAACGAGAACCCTCAAGATTAGGCTTTTAAACTTCCTTTGTGTCGCCATGCTTTCAGATTAATATTTTTGCCGTTGAGAAGAAAAATAATGAAACGCCGCAGCCCGGCTTCAACAGGAAGCCAGGCAATCTTTGTTGGGACGGGGGCGGGGCCAGAGAAATACAGGAAGCAGACGGGAGTCTACCCCGCGCTCCAGTGCCCGCCGGAAGATTTGCGTGACTGCGTCTCAGCGCGGCACCCGCCTGTTGCCCAGAATGACCGGATGGCTGCCGAGGGACACGAACAAAGAACCTGGTGAGTGGGGCGGCGGGGGTCTTGGTGCGCTTGTGTGTATGCGACGGCGGGGGTGTGTTCTCAGTATGTATGGGTGCGTGCGTGCTTGTGTGTGTGTCTCTGTGTATGCGTGTGTGTATGCAGTGTGTGTGTGTGTGTGTGTGCGACGGCGGGGATGTGTTCTCTGTATGTATGGGTGCGTGCATGGGCGCTTGTGTGTCTCTGTGAATGCGCATGCGTGTGTGGTGCTTGCGAGGCAGGAGATGGGCACAGCGCCGTGAAGGGGGTGGGGAGTGGGGAGCGTGTGTGTATGCAGTGTGTGTATGCAGTGTGTGTGTGCGCGCGTGTGTGTATGCGACGGCGGCGGTGGGTTCTCTGTATGTATGGGTGCGTGCATGGGCGCTTGTGTGTCTCTGTGTATGCGCATGCGTGTGTGGTGCCGTGCGCGCCCCCGAGGAGGAATCTGAGACAGCGACGCTCGTGCTTGAGCTCCGTCTCAGATTCCTTCTAACACGCCAACAAAAGATGTCTCGCAGACAGCAGGCTTACGCCTGCTTTTTACGTCTGCGAGACCTAAAAACCATAATTTATCTCTAGAATAGCAGTACTTTGGATCACGACCGGCAGCATTTCTGGCCCTGGCCGAGGTCGGGACGCAGACGGGCACAGACGGGTTTGCCTTTGGTGTGCCCGCTGCGCGTCCAGCTCAGCATGTGGAATATATTACTGGCTGGAAGAGATCAAAGCGCTATGCTCCTCCCACCAGAACACTTGAGGTGGGGGAGTGTCTGGAAGTCCCTCCGCACAAACAGAAAGCCGCGACGGACCGAGTGCACTAGATAAAAAAACAGAAATGCAGTATGAGCTTTCTTTTACCTGCTCAGATTAACAGCAACCTTTTGTTTTAAAAATGTATGTTAATACAATCACATAAAATATGCCTTGTCTAGAAAGCCCCGTTCACAGTGCAGAAAACAGAGTTAGCAGCAAAGTAATTCCAGTTATAAAAATGCATAAAACGGGATAACGAGTGTTTGAGGCAAGCCCCTCTCCAATCACCCACTGTGCGTCCGGCTCAGCGTGTGGAATATATTGCTGGTCGGAAGAGATCAGCGCGCTATGCACCTCCCACTTTAACACCTGAGGTGGGGGGGGGATGGGCGGGGGGGGGGGGGGAGTGTCTGGAAGTCCCTCCGCACAAACGGAAAACATCGGCAGACCGAGGGTATCAGATAAAAACAGAAATGCAATAAGAGTTCTCCTTTACCTGCTCAGATTAAAAGCAACCTTTTGTTTAAAAAAAAAAATGTTAAGACAATCACATAATATATTCCCCGTCTAGAAAGCCCCGTTCACAGTGCAGAAAACAAAGTTAGCAGCAAAGTAATTCCAGGTAGAAAAATGATTAAAAAGAGGAAAACAAGAATTTGAGGCAAGTTCCTCTCCACTCAACCTTTCTGGTTTTTGTACAGGACAGCAGGGTATGCAGCTGTGTGTTAAAGTGTTTCCATGAGGCCTGCGTAGCAAGCAGATCTGTGTTTCTGGGACTAAAAGCTGAAATAGTTCTCTCAATATTTGTCCAAGGGTATGAAAGAACATATAGGGGCAGATTTATGTTAACTGGCGCATCCCCAGGGATGCGCCAGTTAACATGCGCCACAGTGCGCCACAGCTCCGCCAGCCATGGTGCGCCGCATTTATAATGCGGCGCACCATGGTGCAAAAACGGCACAGATGCGTGACGCATCTGTGCCGGAAATGTGGCGCATTGCTGAAGTTGCGTCACAAGCGCGACGCAGCTCCAGCAAGGCTCGGGGGTGCCCCATTTTAACAATGCTGCGTCAAGACCTACGCCTGCTTCAAGCAGGCGCAGGCTTTTGACGCAGCATTGGCTTAAAAGTGACTGAGTGAAATCTCATAGATTTCACTCAGCCACTTTTGCGAGGCGCACCTGCCCCGGAACGCCCACAAGCGGCGCAGGGCTTTACAACGTGACGCATCTGCCTAGATGCGTCACGTTGTAAATCGTTCATAGGGATGCGCCACGTTTACGCCGCCTTGCGTGACGCAACAGCGGCGTAAACGTGGCGCAAGGGCCTCATAAATCTGCCCCATAGTTTTTAAGTTAGGGTCATCAGCTGCACCACACATGTCTGACTACATGTAGATATTCAAAATTGAAGGAATACACTTTTAGTTTCATTCTCGCACATCACTATCTATGGCCTATTTGCAGTGTACATTTGAAAAGAAGTATGTGGACTAGGATGGAGGTTAATACACTTGGCATCATATTTTAAATCTCACATTCCTCTACCACTTTAAAGAGAAATGTCACTGTGCCAGGCCTAACATAAAATGAAAGGGTAAGTCCTGTCATGTCACTCATATTACTGTCAGCATCTTCCTAGAGATGTCAATGAGCATGTCTGTGCCTTTTATGGGTAAGATGACACATGTAAAGTAGGGTATAGATACTTTACTACCTTTGTTTCACACCACATGCTCTGTAAATGTGTATGGAAGAACCTGCATTGGATTAGTTTCTACTTATTATGCAGAGCTGCTTGGTTTGAAGCTCTGTGTACAAGTGCTTCAATGACCCCTGCCTAGCAAACAGATCTGTGCTTGTGGGACTGAAACGTGAAGTATTTTAATGTATTACAAAACACAGGCAATATTTACACCTGAGTATGCTTTCACAAGCTGTTTACGAGCTCGGCATGCTAAACAAAACAGCAAGAGGCCTTTTGCTCAGGAAAGGAACATTTGAACATTGTCGGTTTAAAAGGTGTACCATGTTCGTATCACTCATCAAATGTTTCAAAAGGCACCGATGTTAGAAAATAGGCCTTTTCATCGGCTTCAAAAAAGCAATGAACGTTTTTAGATCTAGTGTTAGCCAATACTTTTTTTCTAAACAAAAATAATATGCATAATTTTTTACTCACTTGTAGGGGTTTCCAGACGGCCCTCATCAGTCACTGGTCTGTTGTATCATTTATATTTTTGTTCTACCTACTACAGCATCCAACATAGGGCAATCTGCTCATTCACAAAGAGCACGTCCACTCCACACACAAAGTACTTCCCTCCAGTTCAAGAGACTGCTATGGCAATGCGTGCATTTTCAGACCAAAGATATATTTTGAGATTCTAGTAATTGCTCCATGAATAAATATTACCATGATAAAACACAAGTATTGACAAAGCCAAAAGGCTAAGCACCAATTCAAGAGCTAGTGGTTTTGTCAACGTGTGCTTCATCACTACTTTAAGTTTAAATCATTGACGTGTTTGTACCATTGCTTCTGTTGCTGATTGCAATTGACACCCTTGTCTGGTCCACAGCCTCGCTACACACAACAGAAGGAACATGCATTTGTGTGGGGCACATTAGCACTTCATGCGAGTGCCCCTTCCACAATGAGCATAAAATACACACTTTAGACATGTTTAGTCACGCTGTGGGTGTGTGGGTACATTCTGCAATTGGGTCAAGCATACATTTTTGGCACAGCACACTTCACACAACAAAAGGAACAGTCTTCAGTGTGGGGTACATAAGCAGATCATTCACAATCCATCACCAGTGTGGTTTACTGCGCACAACAAGTCACTTTTGCACTCTTTGCAGATAGCTGTCATAGTTGTGCACCTAAATAACTCCTACTAGATTCCTCATTTATACGTTTCATTACTAGTTCAAAAGCAGTGTTCGAGACAGCAGGGTGACATCCCCAAACAAACCTTGTGTTTTTTGTGCAGACTTAATTCAACAACAAACCACATAATTGTACTCAACAGCACAATTACATAATGTACCACATACATTCTATCCACACCACATAATTCAACATCATACCTAAAATTCAACAGCACACCACATAATTAATCTCAACTACATAACATTCCACAACACAAAATAACCATTCCACATATTTACACTCCATAATGCACAATCCCACTCCACATAATTACAATACTATCAATACCAAACCACATAATTGCTATCCACATAATTCCACAGAAAACCGTACCACATAATTCCACTACACAAATCCACTCCACACCCCAAAATTCCACACCTAACCATTCCAAACCAAACACACATTATTCTACTACACATCAAGAACATCCACTCCAATCCACCCCATGACATATTGGAACACACATTAACACCACCAATCGCTCTAACTCTCCTTTTTACTTTATTTTTTAAAACACATGCTTTTGCCGTAGCAGGTCTGTATCAATTACAAATCATGCGTTAAATCCTGTTGGGGGTCACTTTGTAGGCCTTGTCTGTTAGTTTTAACTTAATATATTTTGTTATTTTGGAAAAAAATTAAAGATTTGAATAAACAGGGCACAAAAAACAATATTTAAAATGTATAGCTTCAATTGGTGTGTTGGAAGGGGGTTAGTGCATTTTTAAACTTTACAGACATTGTCTGTTTTTACACACACAATTGCACAGTTCCCCATCACACAAATAAAGTCAACATGTTCCCATTACACATCACATAATTGAACAAGAAAACACAAATCAACAACACAATTACATAAAACACCACAGGCATGCAACCATGCCACATAATTCAACATCACACCACAAAATTACAACAGCACACCACATAATAAAACTCCTACACATAACGGTCCACAACACAAAATACAATACCACATAATTACTCTCCATAACACACAATCCCACTCCACATAATTCCTATACACTAAATACAACATCTCTATCCACATAATTCAACTGCTAAACATACCACATAATTCCATTACACACCAAATACAAACACTCCACTCAAACAAATAAAAAAAATATTACATTTACAAGACCAATAGCTCTAACTATTGCAAATGAGAGACCTATTGCATTGCAAATGTTTGTTTAAGTAGTAGTCGCATTTGCAGAGTGGTGGAGAAAGGAGGAATGGGCCTCCGGCCAGCTCTCAGGAATCCCACCGTGAAGGACTTACAGACTGTACAAGGAGGGAGTCTTGACCCTCAAGGTGCCTCAGGATTAAAGTGGACTTCAACCCGAACCAGTAGTGCATCACAAGCCACAATTACAGAGTGATGGAGAAAGGGGTGTGGCCTCCAAATACATCTTAGCAATCCCGCTGTTTGGGACTTACTGGAGATAATAGGAGGGGTAGTTGGCCCCTAAAGACAACCTTGGGGGCCAACTACCCCTCCTATTACCTCCAGTAATTCTCTTACAGCAGCATTGATGGGACCTTATTGCAGGCAATGCCCCCTTTCTCCATCACTCAGCAAATTAGCATCCTGGCACACTACTAGTAGGGGGATAAAGTCCCCTCTGGCTATTGAGGGTCCTTGGGTGCCAACTACCCCTCTGTCAGTGGGCTTGCTGAGAGGTTTTTAGTGGCCATGACCCCTTTCTCCTCCACTCCACAAGCATGCCTCCTGGCACACTACTATTTGGGGGATGAAGTCACCTTGGCTTTTGAGGGTCCTTGGGGGC
The DNA here is from genome assembly GCF_964263255.1 of Lissotriton vulgaris. Lineage (NCBI taxonomy): Eukaryota > Metazoa > Chordata > Amphibia > Caudata > Salamandridae > Lissotriton > Lissotriton vulgaris. Next base: position 1,423,222,207 of record NC_141687.1, read on the forward strand.
CAACTAGCACTCCTGTTACCTCCAGTAAGGCCCACACAGATGGATTGCTGACAGGTAGTCAGAGGCCACGTCCCCTTTTTCAACCACTCTGCAAATGGACCTCCTGTTGCACTGCTGGTGCGGGGATAAATTCCACTTTAGTCCTGAGGCCCTTAAAACTAAATTATATACAGATACGAAGATCAGCGGAAAAATAAAAAATAACATGCTTTTTATCCCCAACAGGGTCCCTCAAGGACCCCCACCATATATTCATCCCTGCCCCCTTTTCTGTTTTTAAAACTTTTTTGGGGGACTTGGGTTGAAGATGAGTGCCAAGATCACTGTGAAGTGTTGGCAGCCAATCAAATTTTAGTAGGATTTGCGAGTCCACTGCAAGGACTCGTGTCCCCATTTTTAATATTTTTTAAAGATAGATATCTGAAAAACTACTCAACAGATTTATACCAAATTACAAAAAAACACACTTTCTAGACCAATATCTAGCTTTCTGTCAAATTTGGTGTAACTCCGTTCTGCAGTTTGGGCTGTGTCCGTGTTCAAAAAATGAGAAATCCCCATAAACCTCACACTGGAAAAATGCGTTTTGGACCAACCTTTTTTCTCAGCCTCCGCTTGAGGGATCACCAAGAAACTTTCAACACAGTGACTACACCAAAAAGAGGAAGGTTTGGGAAAATGCTGTGGAGATTCGTCAAGCGGTGCCAAAGTTATCGGCAAAACAAAAAATCCTTTTCCTATGGAACTAACTGTAACTACTAGTACTTACTGGCGACCACCTAAACTCTTTCAGGCATAGAGTGCTGCATAAATTAATAAAGAAGAAGCAGAGAACCATGGGTAGTTCCCAAGTTTTGGTAGAAGGCGGCTCCGGTATGGAACATCCTACAACACCAGCGGCACTCTAAATTTGATCCTCTCAAATGTCTGCTTTTCTATTAGACATTTAGGGGGAGCAAGTTAGAGTGTTTCCCAAAAAAGTGTTAAAGTAGGTTTCTGTGTGTCATGGAAAGTTTGGGGGTGAGCCGTGCAGTGGGGACTGAGAAATAGGCGTGCTAAAAAAGGGAGAGTTTATAATGTTAATTCCCAGAGGAACATGTTATCGAACCTACAGCTGGAACAGCTAGATGGAATTAGCCCAAATTTGGCAGAAAGGTAGATGTTGTTTGAAAAGAAGATAAAAAGGTACATGTATAAATCTTATTTATTGCCAACAAGACAGGAGCAACAGTGTACAGTACATTCAGTATTAACACCAACCGTCTTCTCACTCCTTATCTTTCCAGAATTTCCCAAGGTGAAAGTTCTGAGAAGACTCAAGGAACACCTAGAAGAAAGTTGTCATGGATACAACTCAACACATCTTCCCCCTATACAAATGAAAATACTGGGAAACAAAATCATTACAAAGGTTCATAACAAAATAACAACATCATGGAACAGAAAAATTGCAAGTAAATGAATGTAATAACCACTAAAACACTATACATAATATATTCATGAAACTTACAGGGTGACCTTGTAGATCTGGTGGAAGGCTCACGGACGTGAGGACCATGACATGTGCTACTTCGGTTAGAACTGGCCACATGGGGAAATTTAGAAACGGATATCTTACTTTTATACCACCATCTTCCGTCTTCCAATTGTACAGCACTTTTGTTAGCCCTTACCACGAGTTTGGGATCAGAAAATTTGGATGAGCCCTTCGGCAAAATTCGGGAGCAATTGACTCTGTCAAAATCTACTACCTTTACCTTAAGTTCTCTAGTACAAGGTTGAATGTACTTCATTTGAGCTTCAGCTCTTTTCTTGTTTACATCTTGTACTTTGGCTGTTGGTAAATTAAACTCACCCATCCATCCCCTTAACAGCTTTGAAGATGGAATGCGGCCCCTAAGTAAGATAAATGGGTAAACCTCTGTGTCAGAGTTAGGGGTAGTGCGTACAGCCCACAACAGGTTTTTAAGTTCATTTTTGCAGTTTAACTTACTAGCCTTGGATATTTGAATATTGTCCTTGATCACCCTATTAAACCTCTCAACAAAACCATTACTTCTAGGATGATAAAGGGAGGTTGTAGTGGGTTTAACAACCATAATAAAAATCAAAAGATTCTCGAACTCTGAAGAAGTAAATTGCCAGCCGTTGTCTGATACAATTTCATCAGGGATGCCATCCCTAGCAAAAAGAAACTCCAGGAATTCTATGATACAAGAAGTTGTGGGAACTTTTACAAATTTCAACTCTGGCCAGAGGCTTTAGTAATCCATGAGGACAATACCATATTCTGAGACACCACTGTCAGATAGTGTCAGGGGGCCAATGATGTCAATGGCCAATTTAGACCAGAGTTTGGAGGGAACACTAAAAGCTTGAACTGGGCAGGGAACTGTTACGTGAGACTTATCGCTTACAGCACAGTGGACACAATCTCTAACAAAATGTACTACTTGTTTGCCAAGAGCAGGCCACCAGAACTGTTCCCTAACTCTTCTCTTCATTGCACGTATGCCTATATGGCATTCATGAGCTAGGGTAAGTACTTTATTTCTCATGCTTGCAGGAACCACAAGTGAAGTATATCGATACAAAAGATGATTGATTATAGAAAGCTTGTCAAAAACATGTTTACATTTTCTGGTGGATTCATCAAGGGAACACTCTCTAGTCCACTAGGTGTGAATCATATCCATAAGTTTCTTAATATCCAAATCCGTGGAATAAGCATCTCTCTACTCACTCTCTAAGATGGCTCCATTAGATTCAGATATGGTATAACAAAACACATCATCACATTTGGTGTCCTCACAATCATCCGTGTCAGAGACGGATGGCAATCTTGACAAACAATCTGCCAAAATGTTCCATATGCCAGGAACATACTCAACAACAAAATTATGTTCCAATAACCTATACTGTCGTTTGGCAATTCGGGGAGTAGCCTTGTCTCCCCTTTTGTGTTGAAAAGCTAGACTAGGGGTTTATGATCTACTCTTACAGTGAATTTTGAGCCCCATAGGTAGTTTTTAAAGTGAACAATGCCCCACCAACAAGCTAAAGCTTCGCGTTCTATTACAGAATTTGTGGCTTCGGCACCCTTGAGACCTCTGGACACAAACGCTACTACTTCATCTCTACCATTCCTATGCTGCATTAGTACAGCGCCAAGACCTTTCTGACTTGCGTCAGTCATGATTATAGTGTAGTCGTTAATGTCAAAATGTTTATGGGGAATTTGCAATTTCATTCTTGATCAATTGGAATTCCTTTGTGCATTCTTTACACCTGTTGAAAATGAAATTTTTCTTAAGGAGATGTCTTATGTGATATGTTTTGGAAGAACAATTGGGTACGAATCTGGTATAGAACTTGATGAGTCCCATGAATGATCTCAACTGTTCTTTGTCATTACGAACACAACGTTTTTCTATGGCTTCAAAGAGGCTCGCTTAGGTTCAACAACCTTGGCAGATATTTTGTGCCCCAAATAATCCACTGAAGTTACATTTATCTTACACTTTTCAAGACTCAAAGTAACACCTTTTTCTTTTAAGATAGAGAAAACAGCACGTAATGTTACATCATGTTGAATTTGATCCGAACCATAAACTAAAACATCGTCTTGAAATGCCATCACCCCAGGGATGTTTTTGAACATGCTTTCCACAATCCTCTGAAAAACAGCAGAAGCTGAAGCAATCCCAAACGTCATGCGCTTATATTGGAACAATCCTTCTTGAGTGATGAATGCAGTGTAATGTCGGGAATCAGGGTGTAAATTGACTTGATGGTAAGCCGATGTCATGTCAAGTAAACTAAACCTTTTTCCGTTCTTAAGGGTGGTTGTCATCTCAGTGATGTTGGGCAATGGGTGTTGATTAATCCAGATGTGGCGATTTAAATTGCGAAGATCAACACACATGTGCAGAGTTTTATTGGCTTTCCGAGCTAGAACAATGGGAGAAACCCAATTGAATGATTCAATGGGTTCTATGACAACACTGGCACAAAGTGTTTCTAATTCTTTTTTAAGTCCATCACGCAAAGCCAAAGGTACCCTACAGACTTTGTGTACTACAGGTTGGGCACCATCAAGTAATTTAATTTTGTGCTTGAAACCTTTAAATAAACCTAGTTTGTCATTAAAGATCTCAGGATGGGCAGATTCCCACGTTTCCTCATTAAGGGCCCGATTCACAGAATGAACTTACTACTTTTGGCATTCACAGAATGCACTTACTACTTTTGGTATTCACAGAATGAACTTACTCATTTCGGTATTCACAGAAGTTGGGACTACTAACTTTAGGACTCCTAAATGCCTTCTGAGAATACCGAAAGTCCTAAAATTATGATTTTTCTCAATTTAGTAGTAGTAAAGTAGTAGTAGTAAAGTTAGGACTACTAACTAACTAACTACTCATGTGCAGGTTCTGTGTTCCCTGCATCTTCTGGCTTCAGGATCTTTTCAAAGGGTGATAGCAGAGGTAGGAGGAGTATCTCAGAGTGCTTTTTCTCGATTTTGTAGGGTATTTTTGGGTGCAATGGTGAGCAGGTTGCACCATCATATTTACCTCTCAAGCTTACCACAAGATATCCAAATTACTAAATTTGATTTTTATCAAATTGCTCATTTTCCACATTTAATTGGATGCATAAATGAAACACATATTGCCATTACTCCTCCTGCTGCAACTGAATATGTTTATAGGAATGGGAAAAGTTACCACTCTTTAAACATTCAAATGGTGTGTAATGCCAAGTATGTCATTACTGACATTGTGGCAAAGTTCCCAGGAAGCACTCATGACTCATACATGTTTAGACACAGTGGATTACATGGACGTTTGAGTGCTGGTGAATTTGGAGATGGATTTCTGCTAGGTAAGTGCATTTTCAAAAGACATACTCCATATTCTAATTTGCAATCTCTTGTATTTCTAAAACTAAACTATTTGTCTTATTACCATGTAGGAGACAGTGCATATGCTGTACGTGACTTCATTTTGACCCCATACCTAAATCCAACAAATGTCCATGAAAGGAGATACAATAAGGCACACGGCTCTACACGTGGAGTAATTGAACTTTTGGAATTTTGAAAAGCAGATTCAGAAGAATCCATAAAAGTGGAGGATCTTTGCAATATAAACCATCCTTGTGTTGCAAAATAATCACAAGCTGTGCAATGTTACATAACATGGCCATTAGAAAAGGAACTGAATGTGAAGTAAGTGACCCTGAATCTTCAGACAATGATGATGTACCTCCCCCAAGAAGATGTGCTACAGGGTTAGGAGCTGTAGCTGGACGTCAAAGGCGTGCAGAAATCACAAACTATTATTTCTAGGTGAGAATAAAAAGCATGACAACTGTTTGTAGCTTTCAAAAACTTTACTTCTTGTAATGCAAAAATACAATTTAAATGTGAAACCTGTTACTCCACAGGACATACATCACTGACTGAGTGATCAAAGTTAGTTACATGCTATTTAACTGTTAAATCTTTACAAAAGTTTTTACTTTTTGCCCTGTCTGCTGCTTCTGCGTTGCCCAGGGTCAGTTCTCCTCACAGTTGTCTGTTGTGTGACATGGCTCCCACTCCTGTGGTCAGTGGTGTCTGACGTTGGCGTAGGGTTACTGCTACTCCTACTTCCCGTGTCCTCTGTCTCAATGGGCTCAAAAAATGAACTAACACCTGTGTTACATGTCTTCAGTAATTCAAAAGCATTAGAAACTTTGTCAAGGCCTTTGGCAACATTTCTGGAACATTCGCTGACTATGCGTTGCATTGCAATACTGCACCTATTGCTCTGTGCTGTCACAGTGCACAGTCTGTTGATTGCAGAGTAGTATTTCTGTGATCTAATATCATGTCTGCGAGAATCTCTCACTCTATTAGTCTCAGACTTCTCAAACGCAACACAGAGTCTGTCCAAAGAGTCAGCCATGCGCCTCATTCCATCACCCATGTTGCTATTGCTCTTATTTAATTTGCTTAGTTGTGCATTAACCACATGGATGCTGCCCCGATTTCCCTCCCGTGCTGGGCCCCTATGTAAATGGGTGTGGTTGTGACGGAACCATTCCGTCATCAGCACAGCTCAACCGTGACTGATGACGGAATGGTTCTGTCACAAGCATCGAAGGGGTTAATGGACCTTAATGCTTTGGCTGCTTCTCTTGGACTTTGAGCATGTTCTGCTCCAACCCTGCAAAAACATTTGAGGTGCCTGTAACTTCGCCCCTGTTCTGTCTGGTAGCATTTAAAGAGTATGCTATTTTTCAAGCAGAATCATTAACATTTTAATGCCCAACTTCATGTTCTGACACATGTGCACTATGTCTTGACCCCTCAGGTTCTTCATCTGTATCCCTAAAAGGTTGTAGTTGAGCAACTGCTATTCTTTTACTTCTCACAAAAGAAATGGATTCTTCATCATCATTAAATTAAGTTCATCCGGGGATATAATATGTTCATGAGAAGATTGCCCTTCAACAACATCATGGGAATGTTCAACATGCTCTGAGAATGAAAAAAGAGGCACATGAGATGGTTGCCTGTCTGTCTATCTGTTTTGTTACCATTAAAAACTGCAAACAACCAATGCACTCCTTTGGTGTGTCTATTTCCTATCAGTTATTTCTTAAATTAATGCATAAGTGTATATAAGTCAATTAGTTTTGAACATTGAAAACTTAAGGGAATGAAGTCTGTCATTAAAGTAATCAACATCCTCAAAATAAATGCACTCATGCTGATTACATGTTCATACAAAAACCCACAAACATGACACATAGAAATTCAAACAATCTTGCATCCTTCTTAGCTTCTTCTGCAATTCTTGGCTCAGAACTATCAATGACTGAGACTCCACTGACACTTTCATGCAGTATTGTTGCTTCAACAAGCTCCTCATGTGGGGTTGGCTGGTCTATCGGTGATGTTCCTCCTCCAGTTTTACTAGCTTCTTTCAGTCTCGCTGCAAGTTTCTCCTTTGACCTCAGCCGCATATCATACCAACACCCTTTTAACTCCTCAATAGATCTTGGGATGACTCCCACAGCGTTTACTTTCTCTTGAATTTCAAGCCATATCTTCCTTTTCCTCACTTCTGGTACATGTTTGGCTTGCTTTCCAAATAAAAGTTCGTGATTACAGGCCATTTCCTCCACCAGTGTCTCCACCTCCCTCTCAGAAAACTTCTGCTTTCTCTTCCTTTTCTCAGCTGAGGCACCTCCTGAATTTTCAGGCTCCATAATGCAGTCAAACAGGTCTTCTCTCCAGCCAAACAGGATTCCAACTGCCACTGGGTGTGGCTCAGGCATGCAGGTGATGCTAATCAAGAGCAGTTCCTGGCTATGACTCAGAATTTTTTTTGTTAGCAGCAGCAGATTCACGCTTTTAGCAATTTCTTATTTTGCGAAATTCGCAAAATAAGAAATCGCAAAAAAAATCTGCGACATTTAAGGAATCGCAGAAAACTCACAGAAAAGTACATACATCGCATTTTGCGATTTCTTAATAGCGATTCGCAATAAATCGCTATTAAGAAATCCAAACGCAAATCTTGATACATCTACCGCTAAATCTTTATTTAATATGACTTGATGGGGATCATTAGGATCTAAAATGATTCCTATGTTACCTTGGTTGTGTCAACCCAAAACACACATTTCATGTTTGGCAACATAAACAGTACCTTGAGTATTATTGCCTTAAAAACAACTTGGCATTAAATTCACCTAGTACATTGATGTTTTTACCACCATAAGCAATGGGACTAACCAGTGACTGATTTAGAACATGACCTTGGGATTGAAACAAGTCTTCGCATATTTTGTCACTTATGAGAGTAAATGGAGACCCTGAGTTGGCCAACATCTTGATGTCTTTTCCATTGCCAGTCAAAGTACATAAGGTTTGTTTTGATTCTTGTAGAACCGTGGAAATGACGTCTGCCTGTGAGATTCTGATAATAAACACATTTAATCTTCTTCACTTGAAGATGATTTATCCGAGGGTAGTTCAAGGTTGTGGATTTTCTTGACAGAAGAAACACTTGGATTGGCTGATGACTTGACACTGGATCTGCAAACATTAGCAAAAAGGCCTCTTTTAAAGCATTTGCTTCAAGTTTTTTTAAGGGCAGGACAAAATCTAGCATTACCAAGGTGAGAACTGCTACCACAATGGTAACACTCCCAGTGTTTATTAGAAGGTCTGGAATTGGTGTTAGAGTTTGAATATCCTTCGGTTTTCCATGGCGTGGTTTGTCCTTTGAAGTGGAGTTAGATTTACCCTTAATGGCTGAAACACTTTGTGCTGAAAGAGCAGAACAAGAAATCGACATCTGCTCCAAATACGATATAGTGCTTTTAATCCTAGTTGCAATTTCTAGTGCTTTTTGTAGAGATAGATCAGGCTTGTTTAAAAGAGCCTCCTGGACATTTTTGTTATTAGTCTTTTCTACAAGCTGGTCCCTAATCATTTCTTCTTCAAATGTTTTGTATTCGCAGGAAACGGCCAGGATGCGTAATGCGTCAATATAGGTGGAGGCAGACTCCCCGGGAAGCTGTGCTCTTTTGCGAAAATGATGTCTTTCTAATGTGATATTTTTATAAGCTTTGAACCTAGTGTCAAGAGACTTAATTGCTGTAGCATATTCATCTTGAACTCCGTTGCCTTCAATAAATAAGACTATCACTTTGCTTAAGGATGGTACGACCCTCCGAACCAAGACAGTGTCTCAAAATTGTAAATTTCATCTTGTGTGTGAATGACATGCCTTCAAGAGCATCTCGGTATACTTCAAAACTTTTGTTCCATATCTCCCAATCCAACTCAGAAGAAGCGGGATTAGGTGAAAATGCAGAGGAGCTGATAAGGATTGTTACATGATGAATTAAATAACAAATACTGACTATCACCTTCGCTGACTTAAATAAATTGAATGGTGAGCTAGGAAAAATGTCAGCAACACACTAGTAAGGTATAGTCACACTACACATGCATATAATCTCATAAAACATGTGCGTTGCAGAATCTAGAACTTGACACAGTATTTGGCCGTCTATAAGTATATAGCGTGCGCGTCGCTCAAGCAATAGCTAAACGAACTTTATTTTGCCAAAAATGAATCGCTGTTACGAGATCTCTGCAATAATGTATCCAATGTTAATATAGTGTGCACGTCGCTGACTCAAGTACTTGACACGCTATGCTAGTTTATATATATAGCGTGCGTGTCGCTGAAGCAAAAGCTTGACGCGCTGAACTTTGCCAAAATATGGATCTCCGTAACGAGATCGCTGCTACAATGTTTTTCAAATCTTCCCGATTTAAAATAGCGCTGCGTTATGTGATGACGTCGGCGCATGAAGGGACAGAGGAATTGTCGTGAGACATACCTTTGTTTAATTTCACTCCGCTAATGACCGCTGTGCTTGATCCTCTATGAACGATCTTCTAGTCGTCGTGGATATCTGATAGCTCAAATGGCTTGGATTTTGATCGCTGCTCCGGGTCGTCAGCTGACTGCTTAAAATGAAGGAGGCAGGCACTCGTGGACGTCTTGAAGGCAGAACGTCGCCATTGAAAAGAAGATAAAAAGGTATGTGTATAAATCTTCTTTATTGTCAACAAGACAGGAGCAACGATGTTCAGTACCATTCAGTATTAACTCCAACCGTTTTCTCACTCCTAATCATTCCAGAACTTCCCAAGGTGGAAGTTCGGAGAAGACACGAGGAACACCTAGAAGAAAGTTGTCATGAATACAACTCAATATTGTTCCACAAGTTATGTTTTTTGTTTTTTGGAGCAAATCCGTGAAGTGGTTTTTGAGAACTTTAAGTCAATAATTATAGCTATGTCTCTGACTGTGGATAATTCACAGTGGTTTATGGATTCATCGTGAATGTGCATGCTGAATGCTCTGCTTGGCTGGATGCAACTAGAACAAAAAGTTGCGGCCATGATTTTATCCTCTGGGAATGGTTCCTGAGGCTGAAAATTTGTGTGAAAGCTAACATAAGGGGTCAGGGTGGATATATTCTGACCTCATGTTTGAGAAATTAGTGTGTTAATGACACAAGTTATGTGTACAAAATAGATTTTTCTTAATCAGGAGTGATAGTCGAAACCATGACGTGATCGCCGGCCCCGTGCACAGTCATGGGGACATTACAACTATCACGATGGCTATTGGTAAAAATGTAAACATATTTATCAGTGAATCATTACTACATATTGTAGATATTGAGATTCTGATAAATGTTTTTATAGAGTTATTTATAGAGTGATTTATCTAGTGTGATGGTTAGAATTAATCATATAGTTATAATTTTTGAATGTGGTGGTGGCTATAGAATTCCTGCTTTAGCTTTCTGCTTTCGTTCCTGTATACAAGGGGATCGTGATTACCATCATGATCGTGATCTCTAGCCTTACAGTGAAAATGAAAAAGAGGTTTTAGACATAGTTGTTCTAGAAATGCACTAGAAAAACATGAGTTTGAAGTGTACAGTAGTAAACCCCTAGTGTGTAAAACACTATTATGTGTGTGCATATATGTGTTTTTCACTTTATGTAAAGGTTGCGATCGTCATGGTTAAATGCGTCTCCCCGAATATCCGTGAAAACGGAAAATAGGTCTTAAAGATGGATTTTAAAGAAACTTAGTACAAAAACAGTTTAAATGTGTTTAAAGAAGCATGTATATAGTAATATGTGTAAAAAGAACAGTTGATGGACAGACTGCAGAGCAATGCCATACATTCACTCCAGTACAGAGATCTGGGCCTAAATCCATTGTTTTTTTGCTCACCATGCCATTCTAGTTTGGACCCAGCCATATGCAAATCAGTCCTGACCCTGCACCCAATGGGAACAGTCCAGCCTGCACTGTCAGGTCAGGTCATCCCTGGACTGGAAACAAGCAACCTAGGACTGGGTTTTGGGCTTTCAGCCCTCATCAGCCAGATATGCCCAGACATGGGTCCCGTGCTCACTACATCACTGGATTCAAGCAGCCAAGCTAATGAAGGGTGATGCCCTGAAACCCGTCCCAGGATGCTTGTTTCCAGTCCAGAGAGGACCTGACTTCGCAGTTCGGGATATACTGTTCCCATAAGTAACAGGGTCAAAACTGATTTGCATATGGCTTGGTCCAAACTGGGGTGATGTGGTGAGCAAAAGAAGGATGGATTACACCCAGATCCTGGTTACTGGGGGTGAATGTTTGCATTGTCCTGCATTCCGTCCATCAATAGGTTTTTTTGTATGTGTCACCATAAGTGGGAAGGGTATGCCCAGATGTGGGTCCCATGCTCACTACACCACTGGATTTAAGCTAACCTGGCTGATGAAGGGTGCTGCCCTGAAACCGGTCCCAGTATGCTTTTTTTTGATCCAGGGAGGACCTTGCTCAGCAGTTCAGGCTGGACTGTTTCCATAAGGAACAGGGTCAAGACTGCTTTGCATATGGCTGGGTCCTAACTGGGGTGGTGTGGTGAGCAAAAGAATGATGGATTAAACCCAGATCCTTGTGACTGGGGTGAACGTTTGCATTATCCAGCATTCCGTCCATCAATTGTATCTTTTGCATATTGTAATATGTGTAGCGCAATGTTTAGATTAGATTTTTTTTACTTATTTTTTTTGCATGTGCCGGTGGCCGTTGAATGTCCACATTTTTCAGTTTTCATGACGTATTTCTGACCATTGCAATGTTATCGCGAAGAAACCCAACAACTTAAAAAAGGATCTTTTTGAAGAAATTTGACAATATGTCAGGTACTAGGGTGGCTATGACAAGAGCCTTTGTGTTAAATTGTTAAATTGTGTGTATATGACAGCTACACATAAGACCTGATGCAGAGTTTTAGGTTGCTTAGAAACACCATGTTGCCTTCGTCTGTAAAGTGCAATCCATTAATTATCGAAATTCCATGCATGTCAAACGCAGATTGTTGTTATAGATGCAGCCCATGCGATGGTCTCTGAGGAATGCAGAAACAGTTTTATGAAGAAGTTTCCTGGCTCTGTCTATCTGTGAACAGAATTAATTTGACCACTTCCATTTCTGTCTTTGGCATATATTAGAGTACACCAAGACAGAGTGAGGAAGAAGTGACATTAGTTCTGCAAAGGTATCATTCATTAAGATTTTCAGCCCTACCCTAGTCAATGTACCTAGGTCATTGCCACCACAGTGCATAATCATGAGGCGAGGGGCTCGGCAAACCACAATGTTTTTGCATTTGTCACCCCAAGTGGGAAGGGTATGCTCAGACGTGAGTCCCGTGCTCTCCACACCACTGGAGTCAAGCTATCCTGGCTGATGATGGCTGATAGCCAGAAACCGGTCCTAGGATGCTTGATTCCGGTCCAGGGAAGACATGGCTTGGCAGTTCGGGCTGGACTGTTCCCATGAGTCACAGGGTCAAGGCTGATTTGCATATGGCCATGCCTGAACTGGGGTGGTGTGGAGTGCAGAAAAACAATGGATTTAGGCCCAGATCTCTGTACTGGGGTGAATGTATGACATTGTTCTGCATTCTGTCCATCAACTGTTGTTTTTGCATTTGTCACACCGAGTGGGAAGGGTATGCTCAGACTTGAGTCCCATGCTCTCCACACCACTGGAGTCAAGCTGTCCTGGCTGATAACAGCTGATAGCCAGAAACCGGTCCTAGGATGCTTGATTCCGGTCCAGGGAAGACATGGCTTGGCAGTTCGAGCTGGACTGTTCCCATGAGGCACAGGGTAAAGTTAGGACTACTAACTTTAGGACTCCTAAATGCCTTCTGTGAATACTGAGAGTCTTAAAATGTGGGGCCTCATTTATGAGGCCCCTTGCGCCATCGGAACTTCACTTTTCATGAAGTTCCGTGGCGCAGAAGCCTGCGTGGTATTTATCAGGCAGCAGTACGCCAGTTTTTGTGGCTTACTGCTGCCTGATAAATATCAGTCCCTTTAACGTAGTGTTCTACGTTAAAGGGGCGTGGAATGGGTGTTGCTGGAGTCGTTCCCAGCAACATCCATGGCCTTTTGACACTGCCGACTGCCCCAGATTTACGAGAAATCGTAACTCTGAAGCAGTGCCAAAAGCTTACGCCTCCCCAGGGGAGGCGTAAGGGAGGCGCAACAGGGAGAAATGTCTTTATTTCTCCTCGTATTTCCTTTTTCTATGTGTGCTGCATTCTACAGCACACATAGAAAGAGGAAAAGCCTCTTGTGATTATTTTTGTACAGAAAGGTTTCCCTTCCTGTACAAAAATAATCTTCCCCGCAACGCAGGCACCCTTGCACCATTGTGCAAGGGTGCCTGCGCTGGAGCAGGCAGCCCATTGTGCGCCGGCGCAGGGGAAAAGGACAGGAATGCGCTGTATCTTATAGATACAGTGCATTTCTGCCCTTTTCTTTTGCCGTAGGGAAGCGCAGCAGGAAGGCCTGCTGCGCTTCCCTACGGCAAAAAGTCATAAATGAGGCCCTAGGATTTTTCTCAATTTAGTAGTAGTAAAGTTAGGACTCCTAACTTTAGGACTCCTAAATGCCTTCTGTGAATACCGAAAGTCTTAAAATTAGGATTTTTCTCAATTTAGTAGTAGTAAAGTTAGGACTCCTAACTTTAGGACTCCTAAATGCCTTCTGTGAATACTGAGAGTCTTAAAATTAGGATTTTTCTCAATTTAGTAGTAGTAAAGTTAGGAATCCTAACTTTAGGACTCCTAAATGCCTTCTGTGAATACCGAAAGTCTTAAAATTAGGATTTTTCTCAATTTAGTAGTAGTAAAGTTAGGACTCCTAACTTTAGGACTCCTAAATGCCTTCTGTGAATACCGAAAGTCTTAAAATTAGGATTTTTCTCAATTTAGTAGTAGTAAAGTTAGTAGTCCTAACTTTACTACTACTAAATTGAGAAAAATCGTAATTTTAGGACTTTCGGTATTCACAGAAGGCATTTAGGAGTCCTAAAGTTAGGAGTCCTAACTTTACTACTACTAAATTGAGAAAAATCCTAATTTTAGGACTTTCGGTATTCACAGAAGGCATTTAGGAGTCCTAAAGTTAGTAGTCCTAACTTCTGTGAATACCGAAATGAGTAAGTTCATTCTGTGAATACCAAAAGTAGTAAGTGCATTCTGTGAATGCCAAAAGTAGTAAGTTCATTCTGTGAATCGGGCCCTATGTGTTTAAGATGTTAGTACTGTTGAAAATTACCATGAGCAATGCCTTTAAAAATGACAATGTTTTAAATGTCTAAGTATCATGTGTAGAACACAGAGATCTATGTTATTTACATTCTGGAAACTGTAGTACTTTTAGTCACATTATTAAATAGAAAATGTGCTATGCCCGTACATAAATTATAAAGTAGTAAAACATGGTATGTATGTATTAGGAAGTATTTGTCAATGTGCTTTTTAAATTATATGACCACTTTGTATATGTTTAGATGGTGAGATATGTTTGTCTGGTTGCAGATAGTTATATGTACAATGAGACTCTTGAGTTTACTTAAAGATGCAGAGAACTGCATATTTTTGCCAAGATGGCCTTAAGGTGTATATCTGTTATGAAATCACATATATGTTTACATGGTGATCTATGTTCTTTAAAGCTTTTGTGTATATAGGGATGGTGGTGTATTTCTTTAAACATGCTATGTTTAAATTGAGGAGGGTTAACAGTGCAGACAGTCTCTTGAGAGTTCTTGTGCTAGCTTCACTTGGTGTGTAATTTCCCTTTGGGAAATGCTGAATATATGTTTTAAAGACAAGAAATATTTGAAAAATGATGTAGGAATTCCATTAAGAAAAGGTTTTTTGCTTTGAAAAAGTTTTAGAAACCTACTGATGCTTGTGCACGCTGTGTAACAGAGCCTTTAAGCTTTTTGAGAACCATGTATGCAAGTATATTACAAGTGTGATATCTAGACTTGTTCAATCCCCTAGGCACTACACATGCACTCTTCCAATCGCACAGGCACTAATTATGTATTTATTGAACTACGCAGACAACACCAATGTGTTCATTCAATCACCCAGATAGTAGCAATATAGTCATGTGAACACGCAGGCACTAGCAATGCAGATATGGAAACTCCAATGTAGTTTCTACATATTCAGAGAATCATGCAGGCACTACTTATATTCTGAGTGAATCACCTACGCACCATCTATGTACTCATTCAATTATCCAGGGAGTATTGTTGTACTCAGCCAGGATCACATGCATTTACAAGTTTTAGTCAGGAATATGTACTCTTTTAGGACCATCTGTGAATTATATATATAACCTGTCATACTCTGTTTGCATGTATTCAGAAGAATTAGTGAGCTATATGCTGTGATACAGATTAATGTGCAGATTTGTATATGCAGCATTTCTCGAAATTTAAATCTGACACATCTAAGTAGAAAAGTATTGAAACACTAAATGTACCAGTGGCACAGTGGAAGAAAGGCACAGAAATAGCTATTATGTTGTGATTTTGGATTTACATTATTGAGACACTGTATGTACTTTTACACTTCAGTAGATGTTTATTTTAAAATTGAGAACATACGCGATAAAGTGGAGATATGGTGCAGCTGTGTTGTAGGAGAAGGTGCTGTAATATTAAAGGTAAGTAATGCATTTAGTTTATGTTTTGGTTCTGATTTGGTACATTGAAGTAAGTGCTTCTAGTTATGTAAGAAGGTTGATTTGTAGATTTGAAACTTAAACATTTCATAAAAACTGTTTTTGTATTATGTATAAGCCAGTATTAAAGTAGGTGGTACATTGGCTAGAAAAACAATTCAAATACAATATTTTTTTACAGAACCATATCTGCATAATTACAGACATATAGCCTACAAAAATTCGGAGGAAAATGAGAACAGAGCAACTAAAGTATCAATGCATAAAGTGAGACTCAAAAGAACCAAAATAAAGACAACGTGGTGAACCAAAAAATAGCTATTGGTAAAAGGACAGTAATTTCTGAAAAATATATTTGGACATTTCAAAAGATTACAAAATAATGAAAACAAAGTTCAAACTATGAGAAAGATTAACATTAGACAAAACCTATCTAACAAGAACAGGAAAGAATGTAACTAAGATGGATACACCTTAACCAGGAGACAGAAGCAGTTTAAGGAAATCAGAGCCAGGATGTTTCATAGTAGAGTAGTTATAAATCTACTGAGATATATAAAGAAGGACAGAAGAAGGAGACTTTCAGTGAAACAAAAGAACGAGTTGAGAGAGTAGTTGGTAAGGCCTTTAGCTTTGAAGGTGAAGATATTATTTTGATTATAAATAGAATGAAACTCTTGACAAAATGGTATTGTGCATGAGGAGACAAAATAAAAAAAGAATAGTGAATAGAAGTAACTGTTGTACAGTTTTTAGTGGAGTACAGAGTCTTTCTTTAATGAAGAAAGCTATGTCCAAGATAATGGATTAGCTCATGCTGTTGATTACAGAGGACGATATTATGAAATGAAGAATGGCACTTCTATAGTGAAAGAGGTGATGGTACCTACACATGTAGAACACGTTTTTGCAGAACAGGTTCAAGGAAGGCAGAGCCAGGCACCTGCATAGAAATGGAATTGTAGTAGTGTTTGTAGAATTCATCAGCAGCCCATTAATATGTTAAGTAAATTTCTACATATCTTTCCAAGGCGAAGGATTTAACAGAAAATAAGTACTTTACAAGGATTAGATCCTTGCAAGATTAGAAAACATACACATTTGCTGGGACACTCACTACCTTGTTTTTTAAACAAAGTGTTCCAAAGCACCTTTCAGGATGTTAGCTGTACACCACTCAACAATGAGAATTTTAGTTAGGAGGGTTAGGAGGGTGTACTATGTGAAAACTCCTGCTTTATATTTAGGAGTCCTGAATAGAGAACTTTTGCATGGTACTGTGGCAAAAGTAGAAAAGGTTTGAGGTTAGGTGCAGAAAGTGGCAAGAAAGGAACAGAAAGAAGCAAGAGAAGTGAAGAAAGAGGCAACAGAAGTCCAGCAAGAGGAAGAAATATGTAGAAAGAAGCAAGAGAAGTACAACAAAAAGCAACAGGGGTAGAGAAAGAAGCCTACTTTGACTATACCTTCCACAGACTCATACAAAGTAGCCTTATCACTAATCCTTCTCCCAAGATATCTTAAACCTCACTTTTCTCTTCAAGGTTCACTGTTCATGGACAGCTCAAAATGTTAGGTCTATTAAAGGTAAAACAGCAATCCTAACTATATCACCATTATAGGTCTCACTAAGTTTGTGTTAAGGGATGCATGCGTGTGTCTCTGCTTTTACCCAGTGACTAGTTACATAAAAATAAACATACAAATACTTGAATACCCTTGTTTCAAACAGCATGCTCTGTACATTTGTGCATAAAAAGTGGATGCATTCTTTCTGCTCACAATACAGGGCACATGGGTATTCAATTGTATTTTTGAGGCATGAAAACTGCAGAAAGTGACAAGAGAGTTGTAGAAAGAGGCAATAGAGGTGCAGAAAAAGGTAACAGGGGTGCAGGAAGAGGCAAGAGAGGTTCAACAAGAGGGAGGAGGGGTGCAGAAAAAGGCAAGAGAGGTACAGAAAGAAGCAAGAGAGGTGCAGAAAGAAGCAAGAGAGGTATAGAAAGAAGCAAGAGAAGTACAGAAAGAAGCAACAGAGGTGCAGAAAGAGGCTAGAGACGTACAGAAAGAAGCAACAGAGGTGCAGAAGGAGGCAAGAGAAGTGCAGAAAGAGTCAAGATAATTGCAGAAACAGGCAAAAGCGGTACAGAAAGAAGCAAGAGCAGTGCAGAAAGAACCAACAGAGGTGAAGAAGTAGGCAAGAGGGGTGCAGAAAGAAGCAAGAGGGGTGCAGAAAGAAGCATGAGCAGTGCAAAAAGAAACAACAGAAGTGCAGAAGGAGGCAAGAGGGGTGCAGACGAGGCAAGACAAAGTGCAGAAAGAAGCAACAGAGATGCAGAAAGGGGAAGAGGGGTGGAGAAATAGGCAAGAGAGGTGCAGAAAGAAACAAAAAAGTATAGAAAAAGGGAACAGAGGTGCAGAAAGAGGCAAGAGGGGTACAGAAAGGGGCAGGAGAACTGTAGAAAGAAGCAACAGAGGTGTAGAAGAGGCAACAGAGGTGCAAGAGAGGGAAGAGAGATTCTGAGAGAGGGAAGAGAGATACAGAAAGAGGCAAGAGAGGGGCAGACAATTGCAAGAGAGGTGCAGAAAGAAGCAAGAGTAGTCCAGAAAGAACCAATAGAGGCGTGGTAAGAGGCAAGAAAAGTGCAGAAAGACACAGAAGAGGTGGAGAAAGAGGCAGCAGGGGTGATGACAGAGGCAAGAGAGGTGCAGAAAGAGGGATAAGTGATGCAGAAAGAACCAAAATATGTGCAGAAAGAGGCAAGAGAAGTGCAGAAAGAGGCAAGAGAAGTGCAGAAAGAAGCAGAAGAGGTGGAAAAAGAGGCAAGAGGGATACAGAAAGAGGGAAGAGGAACGCAGAAAGAGGCAAGACCGGTGCAAAACGAGGCAAGGGAACTGCAGAAAGAGGCAAAAGAGTTGCATAAATAGGCAGGAGAGGTGCAGAAAAAGTTAGCGGGGTGCAGAAAGAGGCAAGAGAGGTACAGAAAGAGGGAATAGTAGTGCAGAAAGAGGCAACATAGGTGCAGAAAGAACCAGGAGAGGTGCAGAAAGAAGCTAGAGCAGAGCAGAAAGAACCAACAGAGGTGCAGAAAGAGGCAAGACAAGTGCAGAAAGAGGCAAGAGAAGTGAAGAAAGAAGCAAAAGAGGTAGAGAAAGAGGCAAGAGGGGTGCAGACAGAGGGAAGCGAGGAACAAAAGGAGGGAAGAGGGATGCAGAAAGAGGTAAGACGGTGCAGAAGGAGGCAAGGGAACTGCAGAAAGAAGCAAGAGAGTTACAGACAGAAACAGGCATGAGAGGTGCTGGAAAAGGTAACAGGGCTGCAGAAAGAGGCAAGAGATGTACAGAAAGAAGCAAGAGAAGTGAAGAAAGAAGCAACAGAGGTGCAGAAGGAGGCAAGACAGCTGCAGCATGAGACAAGAGAGTTGTAGAAATAGGCAATAGAGGTGCAGAAAAAGGTAACAGAGGTGAAGAATGAGGCTAGAGATGTGCAGAAAGAGGGAGAGGGATACCGAAAGAGGCAAGAGGGGTGCAGAAATAAGCAAGAGAGGTACAGAAAGAAGCAACAGAAGTGCAGAAAGAAGCAACTGAGGTGCAGAAAGAGGCAACTGAGGTGCAGAAAGAGGCAAGAGGTGTGCAGGAAGAGGTAAGAAATGTATATAAAGAAGCAACAGAGGTGCAGAAGAAGGCAAGAGAAGTACAGAAAGAGACAAGAGAGTTGCAGAAACAGGCAAACAACATACAGAAAGAAGCAAGAACAGTGCAGAAAGAACCAACAGAGGTGCAGAATGAGGCAAGAGGGGTACAGAAAGAAGCAAGAGGGGTACATAAAGAAGCAAGATCAGTGTAAAAAGAAACAACAGAGGTGCAGAAGGAGGCAGGAGGGGTGCAGAAAGCTGCAAGCTATAGTGCAGAAAGAAGCAACAGAGAGGCAGTAAGGGGGAAGAGGGGTGCAGAAAGAGGCAAGACAAGTTGAGAAAAAACAAGAGAGGTGCAGAAAGAAACAAAATAAGTGCAGAAAGAAGGAACAAAAGTGCAGAAAGAGGCAGGAGGGGTACAAAAAGAGAGAAGAGTGGTGCAGAAAGAGGCAAGAGAGTTGCACAAAGAAGGAAGAGGGGTGCAGAAAGAAGCAAGAGACATGCAGAAAGAAGCAAGAGATGTGCAGAACCAGGTAGGAGAGGTGCAGAAAGAGGGAATAGGGGTGCAGACATAAGCAAGCGAGGTACAGAAAGAGGTAAGACAGGTGCAGAAAGAGGTAAGAGGGGTACAGAAAGAAGCAAGTGAAGTGCAGAAAGAGGCAACAGAGGTGCAGAAAGAGGCAAGATAGGTACAGAAAGTAGAAGAGATGTGCAGAAAGAGGTAAGAGAATTACAGAAAAGATACAAAGGTGCAGAAAGAAGCAACAGAAATGCAGAAAGAGGCAAGAGAGGTGCAGAAAGAAGCAAGTGGTTTGCACACCATTAGTACCAATTTAACACCCACATTTAGCAATAAGTAACAAGTGACAAATCTAGGTTTGCAAAGGGCCTTTCACCATGCTGTAACACTTGTTGCTGCATTTTTGGTAAAGTTTGAGATGTTTTAACTAGAAGCAAGGATTTTTTGTTCAAATCTGCAGATTATGCAGCAGATGTTGGATTATGTGGCAAATGCAGAAAATGTATAATTGTGCGAATTTCGTGAAGCCTGTCGCATAATTTCAGTGGTACTACTCATACCTCTGACTAGGTCCAGAAGTGCTCCTCAGTGGTTCCTTCTTTTTTATGTCTCATTGAGTTTATAGTTTAGCTTCTATGGAAACGAGGAAGACTAAACCTGAGGTTACCACTCCATAACATAGACTATCATACCACCTAATTACTCTCCTTAACACATAATCCCACTCTAAATAATTCCTATACACTAAACACCACAAACTTTCTATCCACATAATTTCACTGCACAACATACTACATAATTCCCCTACACATAATGTACATCCACTCCACTCCACTTTAAATTTACAGTGCCAATAGCTCTAACTCTCGCAAATGCGAAACCTATTACACTGCAAATGCTTCTTTAACTCGGACTTGTGTTTGCAGAGTGGTAGAGAAAGGGTACTGGGTCTCTGACCAGTACTCAGGAATTCTGCTGTGGAAAACTTACAGGAGGTACCAGGAGCGCGTCTTGGGCCCCAAAGTCCCTCAGGAGTAAAGTCGACTTCATCCACCAACCCGTAGTATCCCCGGAGTAGTGTTTGCAAACTGGTGTAAAAAGGGGGGGGCGTGGCGTCTGAAGACCTCTAAGCAATCCCACTGTATGGGACTTACTGGGGGAAACAGGAGGGGTAGTTGGCCCCCAAGGACATCTTCGGGCCACCAACCCCTCCAATTATCTCCAGTAAGTCCCACACACAGCAGGATTGCTAAGTTCTCATAGCAGGCCTCGCCCCCTCTGCTCACCACTCTGTGAACTCACCTCTTGGCATGCTCTTGGATGGGGATTAAAGTCCCCTACGCTCTTGCTGGTCCTTAGGTGCCCACTAGCCTACTTGAGACCTCCAGTAAGCCCCAGATAGTGGGATTTCTGAGAGGTGGACACAGGTCATGCCCCTTTCTCCACTACTGGGCAAATGCACCTCCTGGAGCACTCTTGGTTGAGTGATGAATTACCCTTGCCTCCTGAGTATCCCTAGGGGCAACTAGCCCTCCTGTTACCTCTAGTAAGCCCCACACAGCTGGATTGCTGAGTGTGGTCTGATGCCACCCTCCTTTATACACCACTCTGCAACAGCACCTCTTGGTGCACTGTTGCTCGGGGAATGAAGTCCACTTTAGGCCTGAGATTCTTAGGACACAAGAGGACCTCATCGCCCCACCAGCAGTGCAACAAGAGGTGTGTTTGCAGTGTGGTGCAAAAAGGGGCATGGCCTCAGACCACCTTTCAGCAATCCCACTGTGTGGGGCTTACTGGCGTTACCTGTTGGGCTAGTTGGTCCCTAAGGACCCTTAGAATTCAAGAAGACTTAATTCCTCAACCCAGAACGCCCCAGGAGGCGTGTTTGCAGAGTGGTACATGGAGGGGGAGGGACCTCCGGTGAGATGTCGACTTTTCTTTTCTTTTTTTCTTTTTTTTCAGAAGGTGGGCTGTGTGGCCCCCCTTCTCTTAATATTTTTTGGGTCCTGGGGACTCCATCCCCCAGTGCCTGAGGCTTTTAGAAAAAATTATTTTAAAATGGGAAGGGGGCCCCCATCCCCCGGGGCATGGAAACTTAAAAAAAATCTACATCTAAAGGAGGGGGGCTCCCTCCTGGGCTACTTTTGGCCCTGGGACCCCAACCCCTTGGGGACCCTGGGGGAGCCCCAATGGCCCTGTGGTCCCTGCTGGCTACTGCCTCCTGCAGGAGCCGGCATTGCCTTTGGACAAGGGGAGTTGCTAACATGCAGCTCTCATGACCAAAAGCAACATTGCTTTGCTTCAAAGAAGCGAGAGCAGTTTTCCTGCTCTCACTTCCATGAAGCTAAGCAGAAGTTTGCAATGGCAGAACCGGAGCACTGCTCGTGTCCTGCCTTTGTAGACTGCAATGTCCAGGTTGTGGGCATCCCAGGATATTGCTGGATCCGGCACTGAGGGATGGTGGTCCCCAGGGCAATGCAGGGCTCCAGGAGGGGGGCTGCGTGGACCCCTCCCATCTTCTACATAGCCCATTGGAGATGGTGGCCCCAGGGATCTGCAATGGACCCCCATAAAACAATCAAGTGTGGTAGGTGGTTGTCCCCGGGGAAGTTTCGAGAGGCTCAAGCCCCCCCACATTTTTAAAGCTAGCCCCAGGAAGTGGCGGTCCCCATGGCTATGGGGGGCACAAGGCCCACCTCATTTATGCATTGAAGGCCACCCAATATTATCCAATGCTCCGGGGAGGTGGTGGTCTCCAGGGCAGCGTGGGTGGGGGCAGAAGGCCCTCCAACGCTTTTTATTTTAAAAAGCCCTGGGGTGGTGGCCTCCCCCTGGGCTGTGGGGGCCCACACAACCCAGCATATTTTTACCACATTGCCCCTGGGACCTGGTCCTCCCGGGGGCTTATTAAAATGAAGCACAGGGCACCACACTTTGTTGTTTTTTTCAGCCGGATTCGCTTAGGGTACGCTAAGGGTACCCGAAACATGCTGAAAAAAATGCTTTTTTTGGCCCTCAGCAGGCCTAGGAGGTCAGGGGGTTTGTACCCTTCCCCTTATATTGTTTTTCACCTTTTTTCTAGTGACTCGGTTCTACCAATTCACAAGATGGCTGCCAACACTTGGATCGCAGACCCACTGCAGTCACCAGATATATAAATATATATTTTTTAATTTCTCAGGGCATTAGTTTTGAAAATTCTGCGAAGATTCATCCAACGGCGCCAAAGATATTGGCAAATCAAAAAAACACTCTTCCTATGGAAAGGTGTAAAGCTTGTAAGTACAGTACCAATTGCTAGGAGGTCAAGCTATTGACCGAGTGTAAGCCTTTCAAAATAATGAGACACTTTTTCTGCAATACGGAGTTTGCAGTTTATGCCCTCAGATGCCCCTGTAACAATTACTATGTAGGAAGTACGATTTATAAGGCCAAACAACTTATTTTGGAGCGTCTGAGAGCAACTAAACACAATGATAAGCAGTACCCCATTGCTAGACATTTTTTACACATCATAATAAGAACAGTGCACTGTTATCATTCTGAGTATTGGACAATGCCCCTATAAGAGAAAGAGGTGGAGACCGAGCGTAAGAGTTAACATGCCTTGAATCCCAAAAAATTATGAAGTACCATACGGTTTATCCAGGTGGTCACAACCTGGATGAGGCACTCTCTGTGCACCTAGGATAACTAGTGGTTCTGTATCCTGTGCCTGTTCTGTATCTATAGATGACACATTGAATTGCTTAAGCTGTTATGAATTATCTGTTTTTAATTCATGTTTTTAGCATTCACATATTTTTATAGTAATTGTTAGTAAATGTAAACTGTTTGAGCACTGTATAACATTTTTCACCTTTATATTATGTTTTTTTTTTTTGCAGATCTTTGATATTTGTAAATACGGCAAGTGGAAGGATAAATAAGCAAAAATATCTGACATGTTCTTATGGACCATTCTATTTACTCGGATTGGAAACCTTTTGTAGATGTAAGAATGTTGAAAGTCCTTCTGATTGAGTTTCCCCCACTGGAGTTTGATGCCTATTTTTTACTAGCCCACTGGGGCAAGATGCGAGGAGGCATTGCATTTTGATGACATTTCTGATAGTATTTGGTATGGCCGAGGGTTTTTTGACTGAGTGTACTCATGGGGGTTACGACTGAAAGGATTGGCTTTAGGCCTACTTGGGCGGGATTGGAAAGAGTGCCATCACTTAGAGAAGTTCCAGTCGACAGTCATAAACAGGGCACTGAAAGTTACTGGTACATTTCATTTCAAATGTTGTGTAACTGGCGATTCTTGCTGGTAAGTGTAGTACGTTTATGCTGCCCAACGTATATGTCCTCTAATGGTAGGTGTCAGCAGTGCTCCAGTTCTAAGTTGAGCTCCCCCTTTTCTTTTGTGTTGGAACAGCCACGTCAAGTACTTACACCCAAGTGATGTGATTGCTAATGGAGAGTACAAATTGCGACTGTGATTTCACCACATTGGTATAAGACGTAGCAGCCCACAAAGATGTGTTTGCTCGAATACATTTGCCAAGTGGTGCTATGTCATGAACATTCTAACCACCAGATTCTGATTCAGACACTTAAACAAAGTAAAACACCCCTGTAAGTCATCTACTATAAGTGCACAGTGATAATCTAATCAATTTAAAAATACAAGCAAAGATGTCTTATCTGTGAGCTGAGTTGCGGGGCAATGTGGTCATGAAGAAAAGGGTAGGGACCCTGTAGTGACAGGCACGAAACATGGATCCCTTCCTTTCCTCATGAAAAAGATGTGGAAAGAGAGCAAGGTGTCAGATAAAATTAGAAAAATCTCTTGTGCCATGGAGGTGTAAAACCTTACCATTACAAGATGGCGACTATTCCTGAGGCATCAAACCCACACACAGATGTCTAGTCCCTTGTTAATTTCTTTACAGGAAATGTATGTAAGACACCTAATTCTGTCACTCCGTTGTGTGATCAATACCTTTCGAGGTTGAAATGTGTTACAGAGGATTTATGATGCAATAATTCCCCTTTCCTTATCTTGGAGCGTTGGCTGGTTATTGCGTGACCTGGGAGCGCGTTCAAATTCTGAGTCTTGCTAAATTGACATGCCAGTAATTCTCCGCCGGCTATCACACCACCCCTCTCAGGGCTAAGATTTCCAGAAGGAGACTTTTCTGTTGTGAGACGCATAATGCGGATCCAAAAGACCTAAAATATTATGTACTTGATGGCATCCCACCGAACAAAAGGGGGGGTGATAGGGAAAAAGCCCTGAGACGTCTGGAAACACTTGCATTCTAGACCTCAATACCAAGGACCCGGGGGGGCTCGATATTACAGCGGAACTCTTTACTTACCTCTAACATTAATTTTGGGTCCCTATCTGCTCTGCCCCGCTAACAGTAATATACATCATCCGACACCTTTAACTCAAATATAGGGTTTTCATAGGCCGCTACAACCCTACTTTTCTTACACACATTTTTGTTCACGGTTTTAGAGTGGTTTTAGGAAATATACAAGTTATATATACTTTGCCCATTGCACAATTTGTTATATGCACCAAAAAATGTATTTTATAGTTGTAAGGTTTACAAATGTATTGTTACATCAATAGTACTGTATTCTGCACTAGCACTTTGTAATTGCCTCTGCTAGTGGAAACTCTGATGGAGGATTATATTCTTTAAACCTGTATGGCAATGCCAGAAAAAAACAAGAGTGACTGCTGAAACATTACAGAAGGTGGCTTTTTGTCAAAAGGCTTTTAAATTGCTTTACTACATCAACAGTACTCATGCTTTTATGGTCAAAACGGTCTGATTATTTATAGTTTTAACATGTCTTCAATGCATTGTCTAGGTACTTGAACCTGAATGTATGATTGTGAACTATGAATCTAGTTGCGTATAGACCAGCAATATGTTTTCTATGTCTATGCACAACTATAAGCACTTGTCACTTTAAAAGGTAAAGAAATGAAAAAAAGTTGTAAAAAATGCTATATAAACCAACCATGTACCGTGTAGTGCGTCATGTGATCAAGACCCTCCAGGGTTGAAACGCGTCATGCTGCTGGTGTTTTCTTTGAGCTAAATAAAATTTAAATCTGCACCTACTTGTGGTCCTTGCTCCTGTTCTTGAGAAACCGAGGGGAGTGCTTCTGATATATATTCTCTCGTACAAAACCATATATATTCCCTCATTATAGTTAAATCAGCTAACTATAACTCGAGCCCCCACAAGTACTGTTGATGACGTCACCTATTACATCATTCATGACATGGTCAGTGACATCACAGATGACATCTCAAATGACCACTGATGACAGCACTAATGACATCATCCAGTGACTGTGTTTTTCTTTAAAGTTTAAATATGTATTACATATTTGCCAATGTGTATTGAAGAATAAGTGTGTGTATAAGTGTCTGAATGGAGGATTTAGTAGGTGCATGACTGACTGTTTAAGCGAGTGATTACATGCCTCTTACTGAATGCATGGGTTAGTGACTAAACTGTGTGAATGTCTTTATTCACACAGTTTAGACACCTTTCTTCCTCTTTCTATGCCTCTGTTGCAACTTTCTGCACTTCTCTTGCTTCTTTCTGTGCCTTTCTTGCCTGATCATTGATGTTATTTGAGAAGTCACATGTGAGCTCGGCTGGACCATGTGTACGCCAAAGGCAGTTGGCTGTACGGACATGACTTCTCGGTGTGGTGCCGCAGGATGCGCTGCATTCCTGTG
The DNA here is from genome assembly GCF_964263255.1 of Lissotriton vulgaris. NCBI lineage: Eukaryota > Metazoa > Chordata > Amphibia > Caudata > Salamandridae > Lissotriton > Lissotriton vulgaris. Next base: position 1,423,248,772 of record NC_141687.1, read on the forward strand.
CTGCAGAATCCAGCGACGGCTGAGGAGGTTGTTCCAGTATGTGGTGGGCTCTCTTGGAGGTGCTGGCAGGTAAGCATTGAGGTCTGGGTGCGCGGGTCGGGCAGTCATCGGTGGGCAGCGGACTGGTCTGGGGACCAGGGCTGGGATGCTTGCAAAGGATGTAGGAATCATACACACTTCCTGAGAAATTTGCGACGACATTTGTGTATAGGCCCTGGTGGTCCAGTTTGCCTGCACATTGCTGGAATCCGTGTGGTTTCTGGTGCGGTGATTATGTGCAGTGTCGGCAGGGGGCACAAGTAGTACATGTGTGATGTCAATTGCCCCCAGCATGTGCAGGAAGCCTGCTATGGCGTGGTTCCCTTGATTGGTCTCCAGCTGTTCCTGCGCAGTGTGGGTGAAGTGAACATGCAGGTGTTTCAAGCTGCAACGGACCGTGATGCTTACAGGTATGATAAATCCTACATAATGAGACTGGAACAAAATTTTGTGTGGTTTGAATTTGAATTTGAATTTGAATTTTTAGTTATTTGTAAAGCGCACATTCACTGAGCAGTTTCTTGGCGCTATAGGATTTCAGAACTGAGGGAAACATCAGGGGCTATGGGCTGAAAGCTTGCTGGAATAGAAAGGTCTTAAGAGCCTTGCGAAACTCCAAGTAGGAGGGGGAGGATCTAAGATGGAGGGGAAGGGAGTTCCAGAAGTTAGGTGCGAGTACTGAAAATTTCTTGCCACCGGTTCGTTTTTTCTTGAACCGAGGAATGACTAACAAGGACTTGGCCGCGGAACGTAAATCTCTAGCAGGACAGTAGTTAATGATGGCGGAATTGATGAACGCAGGGGCAGTGCCCGCCCGGGCGTGAAAGGTGAGGCAGCCAAGTTTGAAAAGGGCTCTTTGTTTGATTGGTAGCCAATGAAGTGTAGTGAGGAGGGGGGAGGAGTGATGGTATTTCGGTAGGCCATGCACCAGGCGAGCTGCCTGGTTCTGCACCGTCTGAAGGCGTTGAAGTGCATAGGCGGGGGCACCATTGTAAATGATGTTCCCGTAGTCGATCTTGGATAAGAATATGGCCATAACAATCAGCTTAAGTGCTGAGGGGGAGAAAAACCGGGATACTTTCCTGATGATACGTAAAGTGAAAAAACAGGAAGAAACAACCGAACTAATGTGGGTGTGAAGTGTCAAGTGGTGATTGAGCATAATTCCAAGGGTCTTAACAGAGTGGGAAGGAGTGGGAGGGGGACCAAAGGAAGAGGGCCAGAAGGAAGGTGACCAGAAATTGCCGCCGCCTCCAGTCAGAATCAGCTCTGTTTTATCCGGGTTGAGTTTGAGATGGTTTGCATTCATCCAAGCCCGGATAAACAGCAGGACAGACTGGAAGCGGGAGGCTCCTAGTGAGGGAGCGGAAAAATAAAAAATGAGTTGGAGGTTATCAGCATAAATGTAAACTGTGACCTCCATTTGTTGAAGTGCAAAAATAAGAGGAAAATATAACGGTTAAATAAAAGAGGGGAGAGAGAAGAGCCCTGGGGAACCCCGCATTTCACCCTGCGGGGTGGGACCGAGAATTCGGCAAGATGGACCGCCTGAAGGAAGGATTCAATCCAGGTAAGAGCCTGGTCCCCTATGCCCTCCGCCCTGACACTGGACAGAAGGAAGGGATGGTCTACCATGTCGAAGGCGGCACCAGATCGAGAAGGACCAGGGCCTGGGGGATGTTAGTGTCGAGTCCCTCCCTGAGTTGGTCCATGACTGAGATGACCACCTTCTCAGTGGAATGCCGGGGGCGGAGACCGCCTGGCAGGGTACGAGGTAGTTGCTGCTCTCTATAAAGGAGCTGAGTACCTGGGTGACGTGGGACTCTGCTACTTTTCCCAGATACGGGAGGAGGGAGATGGGGCGGTAGTTAGCAGGAAGAGAAGGGTCGGCTCCCGTTTTTTTAATATAGGGAAAATTGTAGCAGTCTTGGAGGGGGCCAGGACAATGCCAGAGGTAAAACAGTTGTTCAAGAGAGTAATGGCAGGGGAGGGGCACACAGAGAAGAGCTGACAGAGTATGCGTGCTGGGCTGATGTCGGCTGGGGAGCCCGACTTAACACGCCTAAGCAGCAAGAGCATGGATTCTCTCGTGAGTGGGGGGATAGTGGTGAGGGACTGATTATTGTCTGGAGGTTGAGGGGGAGAGAAGGTGAGGGGGGAGGGGGAATATTGGCTTTGATGAGGGCAATCTTATCAACTCATTGAAGAACTCATTGAGCGAGTCACATAAAGCCTGAGAGGGGGGGATCTTGGGTGAGGTTCTGTCCGAGGATGCCAGTTCCTGGACGGAGGAAAATATCTCACGAGATTGACATTCGGCTGCTAAGATGCGCCCCGAAAAGTACTCGGTCTTGGCTGTCAGAATGGCAGCTTTACATTCATTGAGCACAGTGATGAAGGTTTGTCTGTGGACGGGGTAATATGCTCTTCTCCAAGCTCGTTCGGCCTGCCTTAGCTCCAGTTTCTTAGCTTTGAGAGCGGCGCTAAACCATTTGTTGGCATTATGGGTGCGATTGATGGTGGTACGCTTCAAAGGGGCCACCTTTTCTTTCCTACAAAGGATACAACCTTACAAACTTCTGTTATGGTCATTTTGTGCAGGATTGATCATACCTGTATGCATTCCGGTTTGCCCAAGTGCAGTACATTGTACCGTATTACCTTTGTGACCATACTAACTCTTGACCGTTGTCTTTATTTATCCAACAGGTTTCTGAATACAGAGTTTTGGGATGTCCAGGACGATCTACAGTTCTTTCGATCAACAAGTTGAAGGTGATGTTTCCCGTTGGGAATGTCACTCACTGTTTGATGTTTTTGCGTTGTTAATTTTTTTTTTTTTAATAAAGTACTGTTTTTCCACTACTTTTGGCTACTAGACTTCATTAACTGGCGCACCCCCATTTCAGTGATTACAATCTTGGATCTGGAGCACAGAGGTGTCAAGCAACGGCTGGGGTTGGGTTCGGTTGTGCAGGAATACTACAAATTGGGATGAGCGGGTGGTGCAGATACTGGGGCCCTATGTTGCTTTTGTGGACATGCATCCAAGACGTGTGAGGTAGTTTAATAGTGCTGGCTGTGAGACTCCTCCGACTCTCACAGTTGTTAGTTGGAAGGTACCATATGCCAACAGGTGCGGCACAGCCAGCAGCTTTGTCTGTGGACGGATGTTGATTGTCCGCTGTGTTGGTTCCATCAGCCTATGCGTAATGTGGCAGTGTGCACCAACTTGAGAATGGGGCGATAATTCTTTCGCCACTTTTGCTGCACTAAAGTGGCGATAACTCAGCGATAAGTCTCCACTGTTGGGTTATAGGGTGACTCTAAAATGAGCCCTTGTGTTTATTAGGACTTTGTTGTAGCTACATGCTAATCACAAGAAATAAGATGAAAAAACAAGAAAAGTGGGCAGGGTACAAACACCCAGACCCATAAGGCCTGCTCAGGGGATCTTACAAAAACCCTCAGGGCCCAAAAAGTGTTATTATTTTTTTTTTTAAGCGTCTGGGTGAACGAAACCGGATGAAAAAAATGATGGGGCATATTCTCAAGGACTTATCGCTGAGTTATCAGCACTTTAGTGCAGCAAAATCAGTGAAAGAATTATCATTCCATTCTCAACCTGGTGAAAACTAACGATATCGCCTTTTTTCCAGCGATAGCTTCCGCAAAAAACATGGCCACGAATGAGAGCGACAACTAACGCTAATGATATGCAGAGTAGGCGTTCCCATGCAAAAAAAACACGAAAGCACCACTTCCCGATATTTTTAACGACCAACCGAATCTGCAATACGATCCAAAAACAGGCAATAAGTTGCTTTAGCAGTAAGAATTTAACATCTGCCTTGTACTGGTGTAAAGCAGGACGACTACCTATAGTATGAAAGGGAGCCCAGCCCAGAGCCACATCTGAAGACCAACACATTTCATAGAGCTACTGATCATGCAGCTCTGACACCCAAGAAGGCCACAACACCCACCGCCACCGCCACCACCCGTAGGACCTCTCCCCGGACTACCTTCCCCCTACTACCACTGAGGCAGCGCAGAACAGGACAGCGGACCTTCCCAAAATGGCATGGCCCCTCAGCCACACAATAGCTGACTGTTGGGAAAGGCGGGAACCAAGTATGTATGAAGGAGGCAAGTCACCCATCAATAGCAATGCACACAATTCCAAGTGTAGGGGTGATGTGCTGGACAGACCTCACTATGCAGGGCACAGACCTCTCCATGTGGACATATACTGCTGGTGCTTGTAGTGATGTGGACAGTGGACGCAACCATGTTACCTCAGGCAGTGGGGAAGATCTCGGTCATGTAGCTGTGTCGTCCCCCCCTGCAAGAGGAAGCAGAGTGGGCTGGTCCAACGTATGCCACTCCAGTGTAGGAGTGTGAATAAATAGGCCGGGGCTCTGGTCGTGGTTCACTTCTGGGAAGACCAATGCCTCTGCCAGCCCGTCGGCCCTCACCTTGCCATGAGGCCGCCGCCGAGACCGACGGCCTACTCAACACAGGCCCCCTGTGAACCCAGTGGCACAGCACCGCAGAGTTATGTCTGTAAGGACTACTGCCTTCAATGTACCCTGCGGAAACCAGGGCTCACAATTCAGATCGAGTCGCAATTGCAGATGACGCAGTCCAGTAGTCAACAGACATTGCTACCAGCGCGGCCCGCTCAGAGCACGCTCATTGCAGGCTACACACACACTGAATGCTTCTGGTGCCACTAACTGTGCAGCTCAGCTCAATGCCACGTGGCTGTGGGGCCATGCTGACCGCTGCCTCCGGCCTACACTGCAGACAGCAGGACTCACAAGTCAGATTGAGTCAAGATTACAGATGACATAGTCTAGTAGGCAATAGACATTCCTACCAGTGCAGCCCTCCCGGACCTCTCATCATCGCTGGATGTGCACACACTGAGTGCTTCAGGTGCCACTAATTCAGTGCACCACAAGTCACTGCCACGTAGCCTTATTGAGGCAGAATTAATTAGGCAAAAGACATTGCTCCCAGCCCACCCGGACCACGCATCGTCGCTGGCTGCGCACACGCTGAGTGCTTCCGGTGCCACTACTTCTGTGCAGCTGAAGTGAGCGCCACGTGGCTGTTGGCCCCTGCTGACTGCTGCCCCAGGCCTACACGGTGGTGAGCAGGGCTGACAATTCAGATAGAGTCGCGATTGCAGATGGCGCAGTCCAGTAGGCAACAGATATTGCTACCAGTGCCATCCGCCCGGCCCACACATCATTGCTGGCTGTGCCCATGCTGAGTGCTTCAGGTACCACTAACTCTGTGCAGCTCAAGTCAACGCCAGGTGGCTGTGGGCCCTTACTGACCGCTACCTCTGGTCTACACTGCGGTCAGCAGGACTCACAAATCAAGATTAGTGCCGATGAAAATTGTGTAAGAGAGTATAATCGGTTAAGAAGACCAAATGCTCCTAATCTGTGCAGCTCAAGTCAATGCCACGTGGTTGTGGGCCCTTGCTGACCTCTGCCTCCGGGATGCACTGCGGTCCACAGGGCTCACAATTCAATGTCAGTCTTGATTCATTCATTGTACAGTCCAGTAGGCAACAGACATTGCATCTAGTGAGGCCCACCCGGACGACGCATCATCGCTGGCAGCGCACACGCTGAGTGCTTCAGGTGCCACTAACTCTGTGCAGCTCAAGTTAACATCACGTGGCTGTGCGCCCTTGCTGACCGCTGCCTTCAACCTATACTGCGGTCATCAGGGCTCACAATTAAAATTGAGTCCTGATTCATTAATTGCAGAGTCCAGTAGGCAACAGACATTGCTCCCAGTGCGGCCTGGCCGGACCACGCAATATCGCTGCCTGTGCACAGTGCTTCAGGTGCCACTAACTGAGCAGCTCAAATCAATGCCACGTGCCTGTGGTCCCTTGCTGACTGCTGCCTCCGGCCTACACTGCAGTCAGCAGGGCTAACAATTCAAATTCAGTCTTGATTCATTAATCTCAGAGTCGAGTAGGCAACTAACTATAACGTCCCTGAAACCTACATATTTCAACAATCTATTCCATACATATTTAACGTTTTGTTCCATACACCTACACTGCAGTCAGCAGGGCTCACAATTTCAATGCAGTCTTGATTTAATAATTACAGAGTGAATTGTACTCTATATCCTCGGATTTTGTCAAGAGGAAGTGACAAAAAGCATTCCTCGATGTCTGTGCTGGCTACTGCCTTCCATCTACACTGTGGACAGCAGGGCTTACAATTCAGATCAAGTCGCGATTGCAGATGACACAGTCCAGTAGGCAACAGACATTGCTCCCAGTGCGGCCCGCCCACACCACGCGTCATCGCTGGCTGTGCACACACTGAATGCTTCTGATGCCACTAACTCAGTGCACCACAAGTCACCACCACGTCACCTTACTGTGCCAGAATTCATTAGGCAAAAGACATTGCTCTCAGTGCGGCCACCCAAACCAAGTATCGTCGCTGGCTGCGCTCACGCTGAGCGCCACTGTTGCCACTAACTCAGTGCACCACAAGTCAACACCGCGTGGTTGTGGGCCCTTGCTGACCACTGCCTCCGGCCTACACTGCGGTCAGCAGGTTTCACACATATCCAATCTTGTCCTGCAAGGACACACCATTATCGCTGTCTGCACACATACTGAGATTTTCAGGTGTCACTAACTCTGTACATCACAACTCATGGACCCTTTATGATTGACTTTCGTGCTGTAGACACCGGACGCAAAAATGTCACCTCAGGCAGCAGGATTATCCCGAAGGCACATGAACAATTTCTTCACATGAGCACGCTCATCTCTGGTGCCCCTTCCTCAGTGCACCACATGTCATGGACCCTTTACGATACAATTTTTTGTGTGTAAATTAAGATCTGATGCCCCTACCTTAGTGCAGCACAAGTCATGGACCCTTTATGAATGAATCTCTATGTGTGATCTGATGATCACTGTTGTGGTTGTTGCCAGCACCAACCATTCCCTGAGGGCTGGCTTACACTCACCACACACGCATCCAGCACAGACATCACTGGACATGTGACCCTGGTAATAAAAAGGGGCCGAGCGCACGTGCCCGTAGCAAGTTCCACTATCTATCTAACTATGTCCATGTGTTCATTATGTATGCATGATGGCCCTGGGCCCTACCACATTACATCGTGCTGTGTTGACTGCACACACAACCATGTTACCTCTGTCAGTGGGGAAGACCTTGGTTATGTAACTTTGTCTGGGTAATTCTATGAGTACATGGGTAGAGACTGGATGATTAGAGTACTGCAAGGAGAGTGTATGGCGAATTTATAAGTGCTTGGGGATTGGCGGAGTGATTGGATAAGTACATATGCTGGCAGAGCCTAACTCCCGAGCACAATCTTGGCTCTAATTCTCTGCCAACCAGGGCAACCCCGGTGGAGCGTCAGGATGGCAAACCAAGCCTTGGGACAGCCGACGCTACACACGAAGCGTGAGTAGGCACCGCGCCGGTTCCTGAGGCACCCACCTTCTTTGCTATGGGATCCCCACAGCCTCTGCTCTAGCACACTGGGTTCCCACCCACTAAAATCTGGGCCACTGGCTAGCAGGAATACTGCATGGATGCCTGGAAAAGCAAGTCCCGGAGCTTGGATTTCTCATTGTGGTATACTGCATTCTCATTCAGTGGATACCCTCCTGGATCGTTAATCTCTGAATCAAGGAATTCTGACTGTTGGATCCCAGGAGTCCCTTCCACTGAATCCCCTAAAGCGAGCTGCTGGGTCCGTGGAGCAATGGTAAATGGTAAATAAAGGCCCATAATACTGTCTGCAAGATATTCTCAGCCCCACAGCTAGATCATTGACATACGAAGGATATAATCTACGGAATTCGGGGTACGCCTGTCAGGGGCTCAACTAGAGCCACATTTCTGGGAAGGCTGATAAAAATGTTGGGGGGGATAATTTTTCCAGTCATAGGCAGAGTGGAGATGCAGGGGCTCTAAGAAGGGGTGAAAACACAACAAAGCCTCATTTACAGGTAAATGGTCTTTAAAAGACCTGTGAAGTACTCGGGTGCCGCGCTGAGAGCTGCACATCCAGCGCGTTAACACTAGAGGGCCACGCTGTGAGCCGCGCATCCAGCACGTTCACACTAGGAGGTCGTGCTGAGAGTTGCGCACCCAGCACATTCACACTAGGGCTCCGTGCTGAGCGCCATGTTAGGATCACCACTCCAAACTTTTCTGAAAAAAAAATGTCCATTTCCATTAATTTATATTAACCCTATGCCCAATTTGTGAATGTTTTTATTAATCATTAGGAAGGGGGGCTGCGTGGTCCCCTTTCCCTTGTCCAATTTTGGCCCGGGGACCCCATCCCCCAGGGCCCGACCTCTTCGTTTGGGACCGTTGGGGGTGCCCCAATGCCCTACGGTCCAGCTGGCTCCCCGCCTCCTGCAGGAACCGCCATTGCTTTTGGGCATGGGAGCTGGTAACATGCAGCGCCCTTTGCCCAAAAGCAATCCTGCTTTGCATCATTGAAGCAAGAGCAGGTTTTCCTGCTCTTGCTTCAATGAAACAAAGCAGGGTTTGCTATGACAGGGCGGGAGTCATACTCCCGCCCTGCAATAGCAAACAGCAATGTCCTGGGGCTGGGTACCCCCGGACATTGCGTGAGCCGGCCCCAGGAGGTTGTGGTCGCCAGGGCTCTCAAGGTCTCCAGGTAGGGGGCCTTGCAGCCCCCTCCCTCTATTTTCAAAGCCCAGAGGAGGTTGTGGTCCCCGAGGCTTGGGCTTCGGGGGGGGCCCCAAGGTCCCCCTGCATATTTAATGTAAGGCCCGGGGGTTGGCAGTCCCTGGGTTTAGGAGGGCCTCAGAGGCCCGCACTAATTACAAAACAAGCCCCGGGAGGTGGCAGTCCCCGGGGCTGCGGGGCCCCACAGGCCCCTGAAATATAATTATAGGATTGCTCCCGGGACCTGACTCATTTAAATGAAGTGGGAGAGCCCCCGCTTCATTGTTTAATTTTATTTTTGTTCGGCGTCATGCACCCAGCACACATTCGACTTTATTTCTAAAAATTATAATATATTTTTTGGGGCCTGGGGGTCTTTGTGGGAACTTCTGAGACTGCCTAGGGGTCAGGGTGTTTCTACCCTGCCCACTTTTCATCTTTTTTTATCTTTTTTCTATTGTGTTCTTGTGACTCGGTTCTACCGAGTCACAAGATGGCTGATAACACATACTGTTTTGGAGTGTTGCAGCCAATCACTGTGAAGCTCATGGTCGTGGCAGCAAATCACTGTGAAGCTCATGGTCGGGAGGGTGCGCGAACCCACTGCTGCCCCGGATATCGAAACTTTTATTTTTTTAATTTCTCAGCAACTACTGAACGGATTTACACCATTTAAAAAGAAAGTCGCTTTCTGAATCAAGCTCTACCTTTCTGCCAAATTTGGTGTAATTCCGTTCAGCAGTTCGGGATGTAGCCTGTAATAAAATTTCCTATGGAAATTAACATAGAGAAAACACTTTTTGGGACCCCCCTTTTTTTGAGCCCGCGCTTGACGAATCACCCCAAACTTTCAGGATAGGAGCTGATGTGGATAGACCTTTTTTTGGATAATTTCACGCACATTCTTCAAACGACACCAAAGTTATTAGCAAATCAAAAAACACTTTTCCTATGGAAACTAGGTTCTAACTATAACTACCTACAGGCGACCTCCAGTAGGTAATATATATATATAAGCCAACTGCACTGTGGAACTTAATTTTAAAAAATCACTTGCACTATTAGGGGTGTGTGACTTTATAGGTGGCTGCACATAACAAATGGAAAATGTCACAGTTTAATATGACTAAAGCAATTGTGGATAGTAATGTCTCTTTAAAATCTGACATGAGAGGTTAATGTTTACTCGAGTGTATACATTGTGAAGAAAAATGTGCAAACTATAATGTATATGAATCAGTTCTGAAATACGGGGAACAATATACATGAAATACTTATTGTGACATAGGAATTGTGGTTCACAATTTGTTCTCCGTTTAGGGGACGTTTATATGTTTGTGAGAAAAACGAGTATGTTTTCGATGTCTATTTTTGCACCGGTCACTAATCACGGGTTTAGCCTCATTTTAAATAAGGGGCGGGGATACTTGCACAGATCACCAGCGAGCAAGGCGTCTGGGAAACTTGGGCGCCGTGAGGAAAGCGGTGTAAAGCGTGGTCTTTGGATATATATATATATATATATATATATATATATATATATATATATATATATATATATATATATATATATATATATATATATATATATATATATATATATATATATTTTTTTTTTTTTTACTTTTTCAATAAATAATGGATGATGCCAACTGTTGTGTCACTGACCATGTCATGAGTAATGTAACATGTGACGTCATCAGTAGTGCATTGCAGGGGTGAGAGTTATAGTTAGTTCAGCTAGCTATAGTGGCTGAATTTCTCTGGTTTTGTACGTGTGAAATATAAGCCTAACTATAACGTCTCTGTAACCTTTGTTTTTTTCCTGTGACTATATATATGTATATATATATTTACAATGGTTACACAGACATTATAGTTAGTAAATGAAATTAAAAAACCTTTGAGATTCACTGAAAACCTAAGAATAAAGGGACATGATAGTTAGGCTCAGATTTCACTCGTACAAACCCAGTGAAATTAAGAAGTAATAATTACTTTAGCTACCTATAGCTTACGCCCCACAATGCACTGTTTATGACCTCACATATAACATCCCTCATTTATTTATTTGAACGTTTTATAGAGTGCAAACAAGATCCTTGCGCATATTAGAGTGCTTTACAATAGGTATGGTTAATTACAGAACAAAAAAATAAATGCAGGTAAAAACACATATACATAACATCTTGTGCAAAGTAAAGCAGTAGGGTACAAAACAGAACAGTCCGGTTGAATCAGGTCAAGTGCAGATATAATGACTAGGTTGTCTAGTTAGGCCCTTGTCGTAGTAAGGATTACTAATGAGGGTACAATTGTTCTCAGAATTTCTTTAGTCTATGCTCAGGTGAATTTGCTGAGCATATGCTGTCTCAGTTGTGCTGGGTGGAGGTAAAGTGTGTGGGTTTGGTGAGGTGATGTGACGTGTGTTGGTGGGAGGGGTAGTCTGGGTGGAAGTGGCGTATGATTCCGATGTCAGTAGTGGACGGGGTAGTAGAGGGGCGAGGTTGTCAGAAGGGGTTGGAGATGTGACATCTTGTGTGCTGTGGTGGGAGTAGCTTGGGTAGCATTTTGGGGTTTAGACACTTGTTCTTTAATAATGGGAAATATGTTATCCAGGAGATTTAAACTATGGTCTGTGGATTGCATGAGAATTGTTCCGTTATTGTAGATGGTGATGGTTGCTGTCACTTGGAAGAGCTGGGAGAGGGAAATACATATAACTAGACCATGCACAGTTTTCCTAGTGGAGGAGATCGTAAATGAGGCTCAGAATGCTTTCCTCCATTGGACTCTTCGTTTTGTGTGGGAAATGATATCAGTGGTTGTGTTCCGGTTGTGTAGTGAGAAATAGGGATCAGCGAAGAGAGTTTCAGGGCGAAGTTTTATAAAATTGTACTTGAATCGTTTGGCTGATTTTCTTGAGAGGTTGGGGGGATAAATGATGTTGTAGGTATATGTGCCTGTGAGCTCCATGATATGACCAGTACAGTTGGTGAGATGTTATGTGCGCAAAGTGTGTATGGGACTCGTGAGGGATCCGTGGTGTGCGGCAAGAAGTGCTTGGGAAGGTGGGTGGGTAAGGGAAGGTGAAAATAGCAACTGAGGAGGTGGCTAGATTATTATGGGCTGAGGGAGAAACAGGGGTTGGATCTCTAGTATCCTGATGGTTGCACTATGGGTGACAGGTGCACAGTAGGATGTGGGGTAAAAGAAAAGAAAAGACTCAAAGCATAGAAATAGAATTTTAAAAAAAATTGACGGAAGAATGTAATGAAATTCTGACCTGAAATGAAGAGGAGGAGAGGTAGGTAGCCATAGAAACTATCGGCTATACCACTGTGGTGGTGTCAGTCTAATATGGTCGACTCCTTAGGAGAGATCCTCCTAATCAGCTATGTAGTCCCCTGTCTCTTTCCATTAACTGTGGATTGCATGAGTCATGCCATGGTCAGTGATATCACTCATGACATCACTGATAACAGCTCAAATGACATCACCGATGACACCATCCACCAAACAACTCACACACCCACTCACACTCCCATACAATCTCTTGTACACCCACTCACATGTCCACACAGCGACTGACATACCCATTCATAAACCCATACCAGTTCTCACAAACTCACACAACCATTCACACACCCATACAGCCCCTCATACTACCAGTCACTCACCCGCTTAGTCAGTCACATAGCGACACACTCACCCCACAGCTACTCACACACCCACTTATTTACCTACACAGTCACTCACACACCGACTTGCTTACCCATACAGCCTCTCAACACAGTAGGATGTGGGGAGCCAGCAGCCAAAGCAAACTGCAATGTCCTGGTGTGTGCACCCAGGGACATTGCAGCAACCTGCCCTGGAAGGTGGTGATTCCTCAGACCAGGAGGTAGCCACATAGCTCCCCTCCATTGTTTGATTAAGCCTCTTGAAGGTGGCGATCAGCGGGCTGTGGTGGGGCATGTGACCCCCAGCATACTTTTTGGGTAAAGCTCCCGGGAGGTGGCAGTCCCTGGCACTGCTTGGGGGTCTGGGCAGCCTCCGCATTATTTAAATGTAAACCCCAGTGGAAGTGGTGGCCACTGTGGCTGCGGGAGGGTCCACATGGCACCTTTGCCCAATTGGCAGGTAAAGCCCTAGAGAGGTTGTGGTCCCCAGGGCTAAAGGGTCCAAGAGGCCCTCCATTCATAAAAATAGAAGCCCCAGAAGGAGGCGGTGGTCCCCGGGGCTGCATGAATGTTTAAAAAAGCCCTGCAGCCATGGTGGTCCCTGGGGCATAATAAGCCCTAGATATTGGGGCCTGTACACCCCCCTCCTGTTTTTGTTTAATGCCCGTGGGACCTAGCCCACTAGGGGGGCAATAATTCATGAATTGATTCATTTAAAAAAAAAATTGGCGGGATTCGCGGATCCATTCAATTCGTTTTTTAAAATGTTTTTTTAGGCCCTGGTTTCTCTGTGGGGCCACGCCCAAAAAGGCATAGGGTGTCAGGGTATTTCTAATCAGCCCCCTTTTCTTTTTTATGTTTTTTCTGTGACTCAGTTCAACTGAAGCACAAGATGGCTGCCAACACTTCCTGTTTGGCAGCGAATCATATTTTAGTAGGGTTCTTGTAGGATTTCGGGCTCCCAGATATCTATATTTTTTAAACTTAAATATCTCTACAACTACTGCATCAATTTACACCGAATCACAAAAATTACAATTTCTGGACCAACATCTAGATTTGTACCAAATTTGGTGTCATTCCATTCAATGGTTCGTTTGTAGTCATGTTCAAAAAATGAAAAATCCAAATTGACAAATTGACATAACATGGGAAAAAAGTGTTTTGGGACCCCCCCTTTTCTCTCAGCCCCTGCTTCTTGGGTGACCTCGAAACTTTCAGCATAGCATCTGAACCAAAAATGGGGCATTTTAAAAATATTTGTGAAGATTAGTAGTATATACATGTAGATATATATATATATATATATATATATATATATATATATATATATATATATATATATATATATATATATATATATATATATATATATATATATATATATATATATATATATATATATATATATATATATATATAAGTGGTTTCACTTACCTGATATATATTTGCATTTTCTTTGTAAAGGTATGTGTGATAAAGGCACATGAGTGGCAAAGTCTTGTGTGGTAAAGGAATTGCTTAGTAAAGGGCGCATAGCAAAGGCATATGTGGCAAAGGCATGTGTTGTAAATACATACATCTGTGAAAACTGACCACCAAAAGCTCCCAAGGTGAAGAGGTCAGTGTTTTTTTCATTGAAAAAAATAAAATGTATGAATGTTTCAATCCATTTACGGGACCCGCTATGACAGGTGTACTTGCCAATATAAGTGATGTCTGCTGGGCTGGCGAGTTAGTCTCATCATGGCAGAAGTAAAGCCATGGAGATGGTACATAATCTTTCCGCCAAACTCTAAATTAGGCTCTAATTTTTGATTCAGCGCTTCGAGCAGTGCCTTACCTTTTTAAGTGGAATAAATATCACATGTTGCTATTACCATTCGAATGATACTCAATTTACCATCTAGCCATATGCAAATCAGCCTTGGTCCTGTTCCAGTAGGAACTTTTATCCCTAACTGCCTAACCAGCTCCTGTCTGAACTGGAACACAACCAACCCACTACCAGTTTTGGTCTGATTGGCTCTCTTCAGTCAGGTGCAGCTTGGTTCTAGTGGCATATGTGAGCACGGGATGCACATCTGGGCATACCCTTGGTCACCTAGTCATCTGATACACAAAAAGTGATAGGAGGAACATTTGTAAATAGACTGGAATACTACCCTGAGTGATTGTCAGCAGTTAAATTAATTTCAAACATTCCTATTGTTATTGTTTGTATATTTGGCACATGTATGAATCTCATGCACCTCACCAAACATCCCTGCATAGAGTTCATAATACAGTAGGACCTCTAAAACGTTGTCATCTGACAGGACAGACAGAAACATGATGCAAGAAATCTGATGCAAGTCAAAGCATTTAGTGATCTCATCAGGATATGCATTCTTTGTAAATGCCATAATGAATACATCACAATATGATACAATAAATGGATGCCAAATTAAAACTTAACATTTTACATATGGTATCTACTAACTGGTAAGGCCAGGGAGAAATTTTACAAATGAAGGTGTAATTGTGTAATTTCGGGAATTTTATAATTTCTCATTTCACCAAGTTCCTGAATTTGCACCATAACACCATGTCATGTAATTACGTACCGCTAGCAGTACATATTTATGCAAACGCACAAGAAATAGAACACAAATGTTTGCTGTTCGCGATTTCTTCATTTTTGCACTATAACTCAAAATGTGGTCTTGTATCAAAAATTTAAATGAGGACGCATTTCACAGAAAAACTTAATGCTGATTAACAGATTTGCATTTTGCATAATTACTGTAATTTCTTGTAATTTTGCGGAAATTTCACAGAATTAACTCTGGCAGTCTTTTGATTTTGGTAATCACTCATGGCCAGCTATGTCATATTTATAGTTGACCACCTCTGTATCCTGTCCTTTATGAGATCCCATCTTACAGAAAACTTTACCTGTCAGTTTGCAAGCCCTATTGTCTATAATACAATATACAAAGTGGACTTTGGGTCAGCCTCTCATTTAGAATAGAATGGCTTTATTGTCTAGCTTGGTTCCCTACTCTTAATTCAATGTATCCTCCTTATTTCAGAGTTAGAGCTTGTCAGCAGCATTTCAGTCGCACGGTGTCCTGACTGGCTGAGTTGTATTCTTCTACTGATGATGTTTCTGATATTCAGAGAATTACTTTTTTCTTTTTCTGTCAGTATTCCATGGGAGCACATGTAGTTGTAGCCCAGTGTGCTGCTTCCCACTCACATAAGCCTCCTGCCCTTGCTCCCTGTTGTTTACCACCAGCTTGTCCGTTGCTTATCTTCCCCCTTCCATACCACTTGGCTTTTTTTAATAGACCCCCATCTCTTTTTGTTGCTTCGATGTCCTTCCCTCCTTGTTGTTGGCTGATACGCATTGACTGTCAAAATGTGACCAGCAATAAAATGTGCCATCTAACAGCTATGAATAGGTAGACCGCATGTTACTTTGCCTTTTTATGCCTATATATGGCTTAGCTCAATTTACGATGAAACCACAGACCTGTAAAGAAGGACTCTTTATGGACTACATCACTGTAATGGTACCATAGTTATACCATTGAGTTCATAGCCCGAGAGGTCATATCTCCATAATTGCATGTGTGCATAAACTCTGAAGCTGGAGACAGATAGGAGGTACTTGGAGCTAACAGAAGTGGATGAACAAAGAAAACAGATAACTCTTTGTGTGTGGAAAGCTGAGAAGTTGAAATAAGAGACCTCTTCCTATTTCTATTACGGCTGCTGGTAGCAAGGGAGAAGGGCTCTCACTTCAGTGAAGCTGTACGTTTTTTTGTCATAGAGCTGCCTCTTCCATGCCTTCATGCCCACATGAACCACAACAGCCAAGTATTTTAAACAACTGGAGGATAAACTACTGATAGGTAAAGAGGAAAAGGGTACACTGTATACCTCTGTGCCCAGCATTACAGGACCATGATACATCAAATGTACATTGTGTTGTTCAGAAGTATTGAAGGTAGGGTTTGGGACTGCTAGGCACACTCTACATGCTTGCTAAGAAGAGGTGTGCAAGGAAGGTGATAAAATGGGAGTCCCAAATGGACCATTGGGCTGTTGGGAAGATGTAGATGAATGGGTTGTGCTTGGCTCTATGACCACCACATGTGAAACATGATATAGATAACACTGTATGTCACACAATATCAGCTCCCTACACATGATCAACCAGTTAAGAGCTAATATCACACCATGGCATGACATGCAAGTTGTAAACCCTTCCACTGAGTGCACAATCTCCATTAAGGGATGTGAAAGCACCCTAGGACAATGGCAGCAGCATCATAACGCTATTTATTTTGAAGGGGGAGTGTGATGAGGTAGGGTAGAGTAGAGTCTCTCAGACCATTCTCTGCATGAACCCGCCTCCTCCCCACACAGTGATTTTTTTTTTAAAGTTGCCAGGTCTGAGGCACAGATGTAAACTCTGTTACCCAGCTAAATTGGGGTAACACGGAGTCAAAACTCACAAGTAATTGCATGTTAATGTGTCTTGTTGACAAGCTCCCACCCTATGGAATGTGATTAGGAATATCTGATGCGGGGCAAAGATAAATATTGGCATTGTACTGTTCAAAACAATGTTAGTATGCAGATGGGTTAAAATGGTTTTACATAAAGCTCCCTAAAAGTACTTCTGTGCCACTATAAAACTATAAAGAACTGTTATAATGCTTCTCTCTTCTGCTCTAAACATATAGTGCTATACTGGTACAGGAACATTCAAAGACACTTTGTAGCATACACTTTTCAATGTGCAATATGAAATTGCATTCCTGTTCTGTTACAAAAGAAGAGCTTTCAAGGGGGGGACATGGCAGGATGGTGATGACGAAGGCCATGCACTAAGGGGGCTCCAGCAGCCACCTCCGAAAACCCATAAAATATGTCCAAAAGATCTGATACAGTGGTACCAAAAATGCCACATCTGGTGCCTAAAAGAAGGGGATTTACCT
This sequence comes from Lissotriton vulgaris, assembly GCF_964263255.1. Classification (NCBI taxonomy): domain Eukaryota; kingdom Metazoa; phylum Chordata; class Amphibia; order Caudata; family Salamandridae; genus Lissotriton; species Lissotriton vulgaris. The sequence continues at coordinate 1,423,266,217 of NC_141687.1, forward strand.
ATGCCTCTGTGTGCATGATTACAACACTTAATGTTCATCAAAGAGAAAACCACACAGTTAGTTATGTGTTAATTTCTTTTTGGCATTGATAGGCCCTACCTACCCTCTTCCCTACAGGGCCAAACCCCTCCTTTTTCTCTACATCTGGTGCCTGACACTCACCTTTGTCATCCAGCATGGCAGCAGGGGCCTGGGAGACCTATGGGATGAGAGAGGCAGAGTGTGGTGCAGCCAGAGACTACATTTGACAGAGCCATTGAGCGTCCGAGACTGCTGCCTTGATGGAACCGAGTGCGGGCCTTGCCACAGAGTGACGAGGGAGGAATCCGGCAGCTCCCTTTAGGCGACGGAGGTCACGACCGGCGGTGGCAACAGTACCGTGAACACCCGTGGAGAGTGGGGAGGTCACAGTTTTGGCTGGAGCACCGGTGATGATGTGCTGCTGCTACCACCTGTGAGGGCTGGGGCAAGTTTGGAGCGTCTCTGAGAAAGTGAAGGAGGGCGGGTGGAATAGTCTGGAGCCAAGAGGCCCATGAGGGTGAGGCCTGAAGAAGGGCTACAGGCACGCAGACTGGAATACCAGAGGCCTGCGGTGTGAGTGAGTGCATGCAGGCCACCAAACACATTGCAGCATGGCTCTGTCTAATGAGGGGTCTTTCTCCCTTCTCCCTTCTCCCTCCACCCACTCCCCTTGCATGCCCTTGACACAGCGGCAACTCCCGGCTTTGGTGCTGAGCGAACTACACCACAACACTTCAAGGCACCCACAGAGATGACTGAGGCACCTGCAGAGCCCTGGGACAAGTAATTGGCAGATCCCAATGAACACTGCGAAGTGACCTGGGTGACACAGAAGTTTGAGCTCAATTACACTGCACCGCCAAAAAAGACCCATAATGAAGACATAGGCCAAAGTGGTCATTCCAGGTAGCGGTCCACAGTGCACTTCAGGCAATAAGACAATCTGCCAAGGCAACAGACCACGTCATCCAGGTGAAGACAATTTACTTGTGGCCCTGCACAGGAGGATAAGTACAAAAGTAGTCTGATTTAATTGGGGGAAGACCGACAGGCTGCATGGGGCGTTGGAGTGCCTGCAGGCATTGATGAAATAACCCAGTAAATAGACCACCCCAGGCGACCCACCTGAACATTACTTTTGCCCACTGCACACCATGGCAGGAGGAAAAGGTGTACGCAACTCCCATCAAGACAAACTGGATACATTTTCATGGCAAAGGAGTCAAGAAGCAACAGGGATTTCTCAGGAACTACTACAATTGCTCACACAGCCAATACCTGTGAATGAGGACCTCACACTTTGTGATATAATGCCTGCTATCAATGGAGTACATCACTCCCTGGAAATAGGAATTGTCACAGTTACAGCAGAAGTCTCATTAGGCAAGTCAGACCTTCGCAATATGAGTGTGAGAGTTAAGGAAGTAGAGGAGAAGACGGTAACTCTACAGCCAGACACAGCAGCCCTCCAAAGGCAAGTCAATGAACTTCAGATAACAAGTAAGCTCCTGGAGGCCAAGCTGGACGACAATGGGGAAGGTCTCAAAGCAACAGCGTCAGAAATATTAGAGTACCAGAGCACGCAAAGGGACCAGCAGCTGATCTCTTTGTAGAGGAATTGATCCTTAACCACCTGCAACCTTATGGACTCTCTACATACTTCTCTGTCCAAAGGGTGCAGGGGGTGCCTGGTGACAAACCATAACCTGGAGCTCCTTCAAGAACTATCCTGGCCCATGTTTTCAACTTTCAAGATAGATAAATCATACTGCAAACTGCCTGCAGAGCCTCGTTGGTGGAGTATGAAAACAGCACATTCACTTTCTTCCCAGACTTCACCATTAAAGGCCAGAGACAAGGGAGAAGTTTCATAGAAGTTAAAAACGTCCTGTGGGAAAAAGAAGTGAAGAACGCCACTCTTTTCCCAGCAAAGCTGCAGGTGGCAGCAGAAGGAAAGACCCCGTTTTTCAGCCACCCTAGTGAGGCATGGGAATGGCTGGATGGATGGTGACGAGGGGGGAACTCTAGTCCAAATAAAAAAAGATAAACAAGCAAGAAAACGACCAAAACACGGACATGGCTGCAGGGGGAGAAGACCAGGCCGGGTGTGACTTGCTGGGGGGTAATAATGAGCCTCAGAGATACGTCAAGGATGGCTGTGCAGGAACCCCAATTAGAGCTGGGAAATGGAGTCACAGTGGCTTAAGACCCCTCACTGTGACTGGATGGTCGTCCATCAGAATAGAATGCCGAGCTTAGCTACCCTCTAATGATCTCAGGTTGGGGCAAATTAATAAACCATGATGCAGATCTTGTTGGCCGCCTTTGTATAGAACACATATGCATTTAGAATTATTTGTGCTTTCCCATTTTGCTATAAAAGTAGCTAAAGGGAGAATGCCCAATCATAAAAGGGGGATACAACGTCTTTCCCCATGCTCTAATTCAAAATGTAGGTAAGGCTGAGGTGTTTTAAATACTAGTTTCTCAGCAAAGATTTCATAATGCTTTAGTTGAGTACAGTATTCTTTATCTCTGTCATAATTGATTCTTGGGGCCATATGTTTTAACCTCTTCAGTGCTGATGACAAAGCCAGCTCGTCATGGGCTTTACCTGCCCTGTGCTTATGACGAGCTGGCTTTGTCATGTAAAGTGGGATTTACGGCATTGCAGCACCCAGGGGGAAAACCCATAGCAGCCAAGGTGTTAAAAAGAGCTTCAGATGAGCTGGAGACCAATCCTGTAAAAGTGCTAAAATGCATTGTAAGACCTCAAGGGCTTTTAACAGGTTCCTATTGAAAGTGTACCGGGACGACCCCTCTTAAAAAGTTTCCAGTTTTATCAAATATCTCAATGTGTCTGGTGCCGCATGCAAGAGATTATGGACAAGATGTAGGTAATTCTATTTTACCACTTCTAAAATACCAAATTTTACTGATTCGGTATTTAAGAAGTGGTAAAATAGAAGGGGGAACATGTAGGTATTTCAGAATCGGTAAATACCGAATCTGTAAGATTCGGTATTTACCGATTTGGTAAATACAGAATCGGTATCCCCCATTGATTCCTATGGGCCTTGAAGCCATAGGAATCAATGGTGAATACCGAATCGGTATTTATCGATTCAGTAATTACTGATTCCTGCAAGGGTGCAGGGGGTGTCACTTTGACACCCTCTAGCACCCCAAAGACGGGCATGTGAGCCATGTGGCACACAGACATGCTCTAAGGGCCTGTCTGTCTGTCACATGGCATAGGTGTGCATGCACAGATGTGCATGCACACCTGGATTCGGTATTTTACCACCCAATTGGATTGGGTGGTAAAACACCGAATCTGAAAGGCCTGCGGCACTCAAAGATGTGCTACCTACATGTGCTTTTACAGAATCGGTGTTTTTACCGAGTCTGTATTTACTGACTCGGTAATTTTACCGAATCTGTAAATACAGATTAGGTAAAATACCGATTCTGTAAAGCATGCTCCTACATTAGAAAACCGTAATACCGGTCGGAAACGGCCGAAATCGGCCGTTTCCGACCGGTATTAGGGCTCCTACATCGGGCCCAAAATGCCCACTTTATTATATTAGAGATTACACGCGCAAATGCCCCCGTTATAGAAAGCTCAAGACGAAGAGCTTGAACTGGGACAGATTGGGAAACTTTTACCAGTTTTCGTAGTATCCTACCTTCCTTTATTTTTGTCTGCTGCCATGTTTTGATTTGTGTATATTCCATGGCATAGGATAACTTTGGGGGATTTTCATGCCATAGACCTTCAACAGCGAATTGAAGTGTCTATTTCCAGTAGAACGATAAAATCTCAGTAATGCCCCAACATGTGATTCTGCCTTCCTCTCTAGATGTTGAAGGTGGGCTGTATCTTGTAGATTATGCATAAAAATACAGCCCAAATATACATGTTGTTTTACCATCTCAATTTGCCAGTGACCAAGTGAAAGATAAAGGTTTCCTTCTGGCATTAAAAGGGAGAGCTTTAGTTTTAGATATATTCGGGACCAGAGCATTTTGAGTCGCATATTGACTCAATTCGTTCAGATTTCTTTGCAGGCCAATTGGGTGCACCAATTCAATTTAGTGAACATATTCCAAATGCCTATTCCTAATACTTTTTAGAATCTCTACACACAATGGGTTATACAGAAACCATTTAGCCCTAACAAAGTGTACTGTAAGAAAATAGCCTAAGTGCTGTAGTTATATAGCTCAGTAAGTGAAAGATGTGCTACGTTAACATTGCTAAAGAATAAGTCATATGTTCGAGTCCCAATAAGTTACCTCAGATTTCAAAGCTGTGAATCTAAGCTGTAGATCAGGGAGACAGTTCAAATCTTTGGAAAAATCTGTGAAAATCTGCTGATTTTCAAATGCATCAAACTGCATTTACCCTGTAGTACAGATTGACTAACTCTTGCAGAGGCTCTGATGTAGCACAATATAATCTAAAATATATAAGATCCCTAGTGCACTTTCATATATCCTATTGTGCTCTTTGATATCAACACATGTCCCTGTCAGACACGTTGGAGTATATTTACTAAGTTTTGATGCAGCAAAGCATGTTTGCAGTTTTGCATCAAAGGGTAAAAGAAAAACAGCACCATATCTATTTAGATATGGTGCTGTTTCTCTCTCCACAAGATAAAGCACACTTTAGGCTGCCATGCACCAATGTTCACAGTCTTGCACCAACTCCCCTTCTTGGACCCCTTTCTCTCCATGTTGTTGAACCTGTATATAAGGAGGCTGTGGATAGGTAGTGGAGGCAGAGGAAGTAATTAGGTCTATGAGAGAAGGTCTTGTTGTGTGTAGTCTCTGCTCCAATTACTCAACAATTCAAATCCAGTCTTTATGTGGGTGTTGTCTTGAGGTTTATTTACACACCTGAACACCTATTCTTCAACCTGACTCCCTTCACCTGAACTACGTTTTATTTCAGGCATTAATAAACAAGGAATTAGAATTGGAATATGGAGCACCAGAACACAATATGCCTGATGAAAAGCATAAGCTCCCATACCACACATCCTCATTTATACAAAATGTAAAACCTAAGACATTGACACAATAATGTACAATCAATAGAAAGAAATGTCAATTTATAAAACATTCGCTTTTTTTTAATGGGGTACTTAGAAATAAATTGCTATTTAGACTATTAGCAACAATGAACAATAGCTACATTGTACTAGGTGTGCTTAATGAACATCATATGGTACTAGTCTGTGTGTTTCATTACGTATCTAATTCTCAATCACACGCTGGAAATCTATCAAACATCTTATTTGTTTTACCTTCCTTTTACACTGTTTTTCCATTTCTTCACATCTCAGTGCATCTGTCATCATCCACCTCATCAGATCCATCTACACATCTGTTACCCTCAAATTTAGTCTGATCACGTGTACCACATCCAAGAGAAAACCCTGCAGGTACACTGTAAGTTCCTTTGTGACTACGCTCACAAGAACCAGGTTAAATATCATCTATTCACATCAAGCTTGGCAAATTTACCTTCAAACACTATCAACATTTTCCCTTTCATTTATACACAATCCTCTATAACCATCAACCAATCCCCAAATGTTCCTCTTCACCACTGACATCACAACCAGACACTTTCCCTTCCCAACCTCCACCATTACATACAACGATGCAATTTAAATGCCATATTCTTACATCATGCTCAAATTCACAGTGTCACACACACATAAATGTTACCACTTCTAAAGTTTGCTTTATCAACTACTGGCAAAATGGGCCTCAGTGATAAGATGTCTATCAAGGCAAAGATACATATTCATAAATCTGTTACGGACCGACCCCTTTAAGTTGATTGCTGCATATTCCCTAGATTGCTGCGATAGTATAGTCATGATTACAAAAAGGTGCTTTAAAGATTGTATAATGTTTTATGCAAATCAAAAGGGGGGAGAGTAGAGGTAGGTGAAATAGTGACTCGTCCTCCACAAATCTGTCAAATAACCAAACAGAGAGTCCCTTCTAACAAAGAAGGACAAAACCAACTCTTGCTAGGACTGAAAGGAAAGAGAAGCTTTTTCTTTCAAATAACCCTCACCCACCTGGGTTTCCCCTTGGTTGCATGCTTCATCATAGGGTCCATCCCTGACCTCTACAGACAGGGCTGTGCTGGCACCTACAGAGATGCCGGAGCACTTAATAGACAATGGGGTGTTCCTGTACACCTGTACACCTGTACACCTATGTGTTTTTAAGAGATGGAGTAGGTTTTAAACTATATGGAAGGAACATTAAAAATATCAAGATATTGGGACAAAAAACACTTTCTTTTCTTCCCCTAGTTGATATGCTAAAATCTGGGGACAAGACGGGAAATGCTCGAGGTGTAATTACCTGTTGTTTCCTTGGTTGGTTGACTACTTTCAAGACCTACCCCAAGGCTTTTCTTCAGGACCTCAAAGGAGAAAAAATGCTCCCACTTCTAATGTTCTATTCAACTTAATTAAAGTGATAAACAAAAATAAGAAATCAAAATTCGGAGCCTCGAGTGAGCAAGTCGGGTTTGCAGGATGGGAATAGACTTGACGAAGGTTTGACTACAGGTGTCAACTCCTCAAAGAACTCATGAGGCCCAGTGAAGGTCTCCTATCATGAATTTTGAGATTTCAAACAGACCAATTAGGTGCTGTACACATTTTGATTTCTAATTTTTGTTTATCACTTTAATTAAGTTGAATAGAACATTAGGAGTTGGAGCATTATTTCTATGGTGTCTCAAGGATGGCGCAAGGAAAAGTGCTGCATCACTGGTTTTTGCCAACGATGCACCACTTTTCATAAATGAGGCCCTGATTCTACATGTTCTCTTCCCCTAGGACCCTGGCTGGTTGAGGTGCTTGGGGGGGGGGCGGGGGGGGGGGGGGTTGCTGACCTGTGATGAACTTGGTCCTGGCTGCTCCATGCAATCTTTTTTTCTTTTCTTAGAGGTGTATTTGTAAATTCTTTTTGCCTCTAGATGCTGAAAACTGACGTTGGGCTGACAAACGTGATTTTTTTGCCACTAATTGGCCCGCTGTCACTTTTTTAATGCTAAAGTATATTTTTCTATCACCTTGATGCTAGTGTTGGGGACAATTTTCCTGCCCAATAGATGGCCCTAATGCCATGTAGCGACATCTTGTAAATACGCTGCAAACACAGCGCTGGAATTTGATGATCGGCAGTGGTAAAAATATTTGCTGCTAAGCAACGTCAAAACTGCTTAGCGGCAGTTCTTGTAAATATACCGCACAGTTCTCTAATTAATCATGTTGCTCCGCCTTCTTCTGAAAACAAAATCTAGTTTATTAGGCCTGTATATGTTTTTGGAACAAACAGCTGTAAGATCATTTATGGCATTAAATACATCTCAATCTCCTCCCTCTTTTGGCATTTTTCTATAGACTCATACTTCAGGGCTCAAGCGATGCAAGATAATTATTTTCTTTTGTTCTAAAGATGTTGCATTCCTTCATCAATAGTTAAAATACAATTTAAAAAATATTCTTACTACTCCGACCACTTCATTCTTAATTTACCTGCAAACTGCCAAACTGCCTCGGGTGTGAAGTAAAATTATCTGTGCTCATGTCTGCTAAACAATACAGGTTAATTCATTATCCACACATGACTGCCAAATTATGGGCTGGTGCAATATCATTTCTTCGCCAAACTGTTTGCCAGTGGTTAACTCATCTAATACAATCAATTCAGAATGCAAAACTGAGAAGGAAAACACATTCAAGGTTTTTTCCTCAATATCCACTCACCTCATCACAGTCTTGCAATGTATTATTTTTATCCATTGCTGGTGTAGACACTTGAAACCTCACACTTCCCCAACTGAAAATGCGTGCTTGCATACTGTGAATGCTCGCTAGCAGTGCTTGATAACTCAACAAACAATATAGCTGCCACATAGGTTCAAGCTGGTTTAACCCCTCCTCCGGTGCAATGACGCACATCCTACACACCACATGCCTGGATTGTCAGTGCTAGAGGTACTTCAGGATCAAACACGTGCTGAGCATAATTCATGTGTGAAGGCTCATTCATAATGGAACTCGACTTTTCAGGCCCAAATCTGTCCTTTTCATAAAGAATTTTACTTTGCTGACCTTTACTTTGCAGGTAAGTGTATTTTAAAATGTAAGAATTAATATTATCTAATATAAAACAATGAAATAATGAAAACTACATATATACATATATAAAATGCACACATATAATTAAACATGAAGTTATATGTAGTATATAGAATGAATTTTACTATAAATAATATTTAAAAATATTAACAGTACATTTTAACTGCGAAGTAAAGCCCTGCAGTTGTAAGGAAATGTGAAGAATAAGTACTCTGGATGTACTGACATGCGAGGTAAAGGCACTTTCAATGCAACAACTCCAGAAGTAAAAGACTGTGAAGTAGCACCTAACATTTGTTCACAGTACTAACAGATGACCCATTGGATTCTGCACCGTGAAAGAATCTGAAGTCTAAAGACACTGAGTCCAAGGGTGGACTAGATATTAACATTAATTAAAGTCAAATGTCCTGTCAGCCAGCTATATCAACATGTCTGGTGCTGGTCTGTTATTAATGTACATTTTTCTTCAGCCTCGTGAAGTTCTCAAAGTATCAGCATGTGGCCACTGTCATTCCACTCTCTCTCCAGAAAAAGCCAAGACATTAAAGTACTCCAATGCTTTATTACTTATGCGTGGCATGTTCTGTGCTGCAGCACCTTTGTTCAACAGTTTGGAATATCAGTCAAAACATGTTTGTCAAGACTGATACTCTCCTCCTCTACATCTGATTTGCAATTTTCTTCTCCAACACATGGACACCGCTGTGGTGGGCTCTGGTATATATTGATGTGACCACTTGCATTTTGAGATGGCCGCCTTAAACTAAATGGAGGGAGTGGAAGGGAAGAATATAAAGATACAATAGTAAATATCAATTTGATTTTATCCTTGAACCAGGTAGATTTCTGGTACCTGCACCATCCCTCGTAAGAAAAACATAGTTTCTTGGCATCACCCCCACTCTGTAAAAGTATTTTCCCTACTACCATCCACTCCCTTCGCTTTAAAGTACACTCCACTCCCCTCCATCTCTACTGATACTCCCCTTCAGCCTCCCAATTAGTGGTGAGTTTAACATTTGTCTGCACATGCACACCAAGAGGCGACTTGGCGCTAAGTTCACTAAAGAAAAAAACAGACACAAGAGAGGAGAGAAAGCCTGGTAATAAAAGAAGCAGGCCTCATGATTTTTAAATCTGACAACTATCAAAAGGAAGTGGATTCCAGATCTGTCGAACGAGAACAAAGACAGCCCAATTACTGCATCAAGAACACTTAAAGCATGGGGCAGCGAGCTGAAGTCTAGAATCCAAATGAAGGTAACAGGAGTGGGCTTCTTGGTAGAGTTTAGGTCCCCATCAATTAAAGGTTTTATGAGTTAATTTAACTTTATCTTAATACTATTAGAAAAAGGAAACCAGGGCCGGACCTGGAGAGTCTCAAAGACCTAATTAATTCCTCATAGGTTGCAATTTAGTCCAATCGCAATATTATACATGCACTGCAGTTTCTGAATGGTTCTAGTAAGAAGATATTGCTAATACATACTGGCTTAGTAATTTCTTGCCAGAATCCATTTCAACCATTATTACCCTCAAGGAAGAAATTGAACTATTTTCATAATGAACCTCATCTGATAATAGTAAGAGGAGATCGGGGATCTAGCCTTCTCCTTCAACCACAACACCAAATCAGAGAAAAAGTGGGAATGTTTCTGTTTTGGCACTCTTTTGTTTCAAAATAATTAAATAACACTTCTTTAACTTTCACTAGTCTACAATAGCTGGTCAGATTACAAACTAGCAGCAAGTAATCAGTTTTCGAGTGACTAACACTGGCCAAGAAAGAACCTAGGCATTGATGTATCAATGGACTTTACCTAATCTGTGTGTATGGGGAAAAGTGTTCATACTTAAGAGCCCTAGATCTCCCAATAACTCCATGGCACCCAGCACGTTTGCTTACACAGATGGAAAGGCACATCTTGCAATGTTAATTCTCCTGACCTAGGAGGCCATTATATATGATGTTGAATGAAATGTGCAGCACCAAACTCATGAATGAGCTTCTAAACTCACAAATTTCAATACAACTGGGTTTGCCCCAGTGTAAAACACTATGGGGCATATTTACAAGCCCCTATCACCACCAGAGCGGCACTTTTTGTAATGCTCTGGTGGCATAGTGGCATTTTCCATATTTACAAGGTGGTGCCAAGCTTAACGCCCCCTTGCAAATATGCTTCTTTCAACCGAAGTCCTCATCGGCAAAGGGGCATGCAATGGGTGTTACAGTGGGTGTTCACCGCAACACCCATTGCTTTTTGTTGCTGCCCAGATGGCTGGGGCAAAGCCAAAAACTAATGTCATAAGGGAATACCTGGTTTTTGGATGATGCAGCACACACAGAAAGAGCAAATCTCCATTATTGATTGCTTATGTGCAGGAAGGTGCCCCTTCCTGCACATAAACAAACACCCCTGGAGCACAAGCACCCTTGCAACATGGCAGCAGGGTGCCTGAGCTGGCACTAGGCAACATTTGTTGCACCAGCATTAGGGGAAACACAGGGGTGCACCGTATTCTTGTGAATACGGTGCATCCCTGCATTTTAAAAATGTTGGAGTGAGGTGTTGCCAAATTTGTCGTAGCACCACACTATGACATTATTTTGTCAATATGCCCCATGACATGATGTTTTATAATTGATGTGGCAGGTTTGATTGACACAAAGGAAAATGCTCCATTAAGCCACACTAATAGTGAATAGGGTAAATATTAGTTTGAAGGACAAAGATAGCAATGACCAGGTTTCTGCAGTCAGACGAAAGAGAAAAATCCTTCTGACTTCCAAAATACTCTAATGAAAATATGCTTCTTATCAGCAGCTAAGTCACATTACTTTAAATGCAGTCAAGTGTTCAGCAATTTAGAGGCCTCTCTGCACTTTAGATTGTGAGGCAAAATACTGTGATTGGGAGTTTAAGGATCATCAAATGGCAGTGTAGATAGTGCACATGGGGGTATTGGTGGGGGGTTTTCCCACAGCGTTTCTCCCATGCGGGGAGGACTTTTTTGCAACTTTTCAACATAATATGTGTGTCATGGTTTATCTCTATGGGGTGCTTTTAAAAGTGAGGTTTGGTCTTGTGGCCTTCCACCTAGCTAGAGTGAGGTATAGCAGTGGTGGTCATGTTTCAGTCTGCAAACAACTTTAGCTGACTGTGGTCAAAGGCCTATTGTCTACTATAAAATATATAAAGTGAACTTTGGTTAGCCCCAAGCATGGCTGTATTGTTCTATGTCAGTTTCATGCTCCTCATTCGAAGGGTTTCCTCCCTATTCTTGGCTTTGTTCCATCAACCTAGCGCCTTTGCCAATATTTTGATTGGATAAATTGTATACTTTTTACATCCTAAACCACATTTGTCATTTGTGTCTGAGCGCTGTATGGCGGTGCATGGCTTTCTGTGCTCTCTCTCCCCTCCACTCTCTTCCGCTTCCCACCATCCCACTTCCAGGCTGTCTGCTCCTTCTTTTTCTGCCATAAGCTTCATTGTTTTTTTTGTATAGCTGTCTTTATTATTATGATTATTATTATTATGATTATTATTATTATTATTATTATTATTATTATTATTATTATTATTATTATTGAGCTTATAGAGCGCACAGCTACCCGTAGGTTTCCCGGCGCTAAGAACAGGATGAGGGTAAAAACAGGCAAAGTTTGAGACTCGTAAGATGAAAGAACAGCCTATTGGTTAAACAACCAGGTCTTTAAATCCTTGCAGAATTTAAGGTAACTTGGTTCAGTGCGCAGGAGAAAGGGAAGGGAATTCCAGAGGGAGGGTGCCAAATAAGCAAAAGACCAACCACCCATTCTGGCCCGTTTAATCCTGGGTACCTGAAACTTGTGCTTTAAAACAAGTTGCAAGGCCACAGCCGCCGCACACTGCTATGGAGCTGTTCGACTCCCTACTCATCTCACACTCCTCTGTCGTTTCATATTTTACCTCCAATATATTCTGCTTACCATACTTTCAAATATTTTTTTTAGGGCCGGTAGCTGCACACTACTAATGGGCTTGCTTCTGTCCATTTGCTTAGCATGCTTTTTTAATTTCTTAATATACTGGTCAAAATCTATTTTTGGCCATCTTGGAACGATTAATTAGTAATAAAGTATAATATATCATATCATTCTAACATGGCTACCATCATTGAGCATGCATACAAATGCACTGACAGCCAACTTGAATGAATAAATTATAAATCTGTAGAGCGCTTCTCTATCCAAACAGGACCTCAAGGTGCTAAGACCATTGATCATCAACTCAGAATAGGAAAGTTAGTCGGTATTGAAGAACCAGGAGGCATATTTACAAGGGAAGTGGCAGAGTGAGGCGTTAGACTTCCTGGCTTAATGCCTCACTCCGCCACTTCAGAAACGAAGGGCTGCACCATATTTACAAGAATATGGTGCAGCCCTGCGTTCCCCTCTGCGCTGGTGCTACACTTAGCAGTCTAGCGCCAATGCAGGCACCCTGGCACCACAGTGCAAGGGTGTCTGCACACAGGCGAAGATTGTTTATGTACAGGAGGTCCCCCTTCCTGAACATAAACATTTTTGAAATGCCGATTTGGCAGCACACATTGAAGTTGCAAAACAGCATTTCTAAAAAATGATTGTTTATGTGCAGGAAGGGGGACCTTTCTGTACATAAACAATCATTGGCCTTTTGCTGCTTTCATGTGTGCTGCACAACGCAGGACACATGAAAACAGCAAAAATGAGGAGCAATGAAACATTTCTCCTCGTAGCGCCAGGGTAAGATCAGTTTTTCCCTAGTCTTAATTCTGGCACTGCCTCCTATTTACGCCTCATTTGTAAATAGCAGGCAGCATCAGAATCAATGGGTGTTGCTGTGGAACGCCCATGGCAACAACCATTGCCCTCCCCTTTCAAACTTAGCACAGTGTCAAAGGGGGCCTTATTTACAAGGCATTGTTAAGTCATGTGCCTTGGTCTATGGCCACATGAACGTTGTTAAAAGTGACATTCCCTTGGTGATAGAGGCTTGTAAATATGGCCCCAGGTTTTTACCTTTTTTCAAAACATGCTGTCTGAAAGTCAGCAGACAGATGTCAGGTGGGAGATTATTCCATTGCTTTGCCTCCAGATAGACAAAGAAACAGCAACCCATCTGGGCACCGAGAATGCTTGGTACCTTGAGGAACAAGTCCTAATCTGAGGGTGCATGTAGCATTATACCATCAAAAAAGATTTTGAAGATAGATGTGATCCTAGCACGACATGGCTATGAATGTTAAGCTAAAGGCTTTAACACAATCCTTTTGTGGATGGGGATCCATGGAACATCCTTACAATGATCAGGGTAGTGTGTGCCTTGGTGTTCCGACCAATCTGTAGAATATGAGGCTGGTGTTCCTTTGTTTGGGGAGTTCCCACATTCAAGCCTAGAAGTGATCAATGCATGGATAACTATTTTGTGTATGGCAATGGGAATACTCTGTATTTACTAGAGACACCTTAGCAATGAAAAACAGATCCCTGCGATTGCAGCAATACAAGAGAAGGATATGTTCTGATCCTCTCTGAACTGCATTTTGTAGTACATTTTGTAATGCTACAAAATGTACTACAACATGTACATTTTGTCTAAACTTATATGTGTGGAGTTCTCCGACTAACTGCAGAGTCTGAACATGTAAGTATAGATTTTAGGAGCGAATTTGAGAAGGACACAGGGGAGTATGTGGGAGAAGGGGAGGAGTTACTTCTAAAGGGGATGGGATTAGGGAGGAGTAAGAGAGGTCTAGGAAGAGTCATGGAGGATCAAGGAAAGGGACATCACCTACCCCATAGAAGAGAAAAACAATTCCATTACTCTGGGGTGGAGACATGTAGCTCTAGTGTAAGTACTTATATATTACATTTATATGTGAGTACTGAATGTAGTAAACTCACTACAGAGAGTAAACTTACCCAAAAGTTCTTATTTAATATCTAGTTGGTCCCTTTAGCTAAGCTGGTCTAGTCCTTTAGACTCAATATCATCTTATACATGAATGGCATTCAGCTTGTTATTTATATTATGAATAACACTGTATTGGCACAATGCAACTTCAATGCATGTCTTTCCTCATTAGCAACTTGGATGCAGAATATAGGTCTCAAGGTCATTGCTGAAGGTATCAACTTTGGATACCCAGGTCAGTTTGATTACATGCTTTGTGACCAACTGAACGTGGCTAGCTGCCTGTTCCTTTGAAATGCGCAAGATATACATACATATATATATATATATATATATATATATATATATATATATATATATATATATATATATATATATTACCTACTGGCGTGTCGCCAGTAGGTATATATAGTTAGGATTTTTTCCCTATGGGATTTTTGAAAATTCTATGTCTAATAACTTTGGCGTTTGTGGACGGAATCAGCTAAAATTTCCAGGAAAATGGCACATTTTGTTTCTGAGCAGCCCCTTGAAATTTGGGGGGGTTTCCTCAAGGGGGGGCCGAGAAAAAAGGGGGGTCCCAAAACGCGTTTTCCCCATGTTAATTCCCACGGCTGAATGGATTTGCACGAAACTTGGCAAAATTGAAGGGACTGTTAGCCCGATGTGCCTTTGCTAGGTCTCAATATATGTGCTCCAGTGGATTTTGAGAAATTAACGTTCAAAACAAGATATATATCTGTAACAGCGCTCCGGGCTGCGCTCCGGTCCGCTTACTTTTTGCGAAACGGAACTTTGCGATGCGAAGCCGATTGGCTCTCCGGTGTCTGTCAACATTCTAAACAGTCCGGAGCGGCCGCCATCAACCTCTCTCTCGGTAGGATCGAGAGAGAAGAAGAGGTGAAAAACGAAGGGGGAATTTAATGAAAGGGGGCAAGGTATACCCCTCTTGACCCCCTAGGAATGTTGTTGGGGTTATTAAAGGGTCCCGTGGGGAAAATAAAAAAATATATATTTTTCACGGTAGAAGCGCTTCCCGGGCCGCGAACTGGGCCGCAAACTGGTAGCGAAACGGGAATTCGCCATTTTGTGCTTTGTTTTAATTAAATTACTAGGTATAAGGGGGTGCGGGAGACGTATCCTAATCCCTTATGTTTTCTGAGGGTGGCTGAGGAGGCTCATATATGTTGATATATGTCTTCCAGCGGCTGTGCGTGCGCCATCTTGTCTCTCGGTAGGATCGAGAGAGAAGAAGAGGTGAAAAACGAAGGGGGAATTTAATGAAAGGGGGCAAGGTATTCCCCTCTTGACCCCCTAGGAATGATGTTGGGGGTATTAAAGGGTCCCGTGGGGAAAAAAAATTGATTTTTCACGGTAGAAGCGCTTCCCGGGCCGCAAACTGGTAGCGAAACGGGAATTCGCCATTTTGTGTTTCGTTTTAATTAAATTACTAGGTATAAGGGGGTGCGGGAGACGTATCCTGATCCCTTATGTTTTCTGAGGGTGGCTGAGGAGGCTCATATATGTTGATACATGTCTTCCAGCGGCTGTGCGTGAGCTTTTTTTTTTTTGCTGCGTGACGTCTGTTAACGTTCGATTCGATGGAAATCAGGAAGTGTTGACCGCCAATTTGTCAGTGCGATAAAATATTTTGTTATAAATGAATCCTTATTGATAAACATTGTCTGCGCCATCTTGCCTTTTTTCCAATGCCACAATTTTGTCGTGCACGGCAGCCATTTTAGATGCCAGGCCGGTCCCAGGCTATCACCTAGCCCTGCGGATGTAGTTTATGGCCCCAGCTGTAGAGAATCCAGACATGCCAACCCTCCCGATTCAGGCGTGAGACTACTGATTTCAGTGCTAGTCTCCCGCCTCCCGATTTCTGCAAGCAAAAACCCGGGGGCATATTACCAACAACTAGCGATAATTTTTGTCTCTAACTTATTTAGAGACAAAAATTATCGCCGCACATCGGCGATTTTTATCGCAGATAAACCTTGCTATTAGCAAGGTTTATCGCAAATGCAATAAAAAACGGCCGCAATGCATGAATATCGCTGAAAAGTCAGCGATATTCATGCATTATCGAGCAAATGCTCTTAGCCATGTTATCCACCTCCCATTGGATAACATGGCTAAGAACTGCTCAGGGCAGGTGTTAGCTTTTGGAGATATTCGCGCTTAGCGCGAATATCTCCAAAAGTTGGTAATAGGAGATAGCGATGTTAGGGACTGTTTCCAGTCGCTAACATCTTGGCACGCTCACTTTGCATGTCATTAGTGATAAATATCACTGACATGCAAAGCGGGGCCCAAGATGGTCGCTATCTCCTTTTAGCTGTCACTAACTGGTGTTAGCGACAGCTTGGTAATAGGGAGTTAATTTTATCTCCGCTTTCTTGGCTTTTAAAGCCAAAAAAGCGGAGATAAACCCCCTTGATAATATGCCCCACGATTCCTCGGGGGTTTCAGCTGACAGGGCTTGGTATTGTGTTACGTGCTAATTCTTCCAGGAAACGTCAGAGGGTCGATGCAGGGGCTCTAGAAGGGGTGATAAACCATTTAAGCCTCATGAACAAGCGCATGGTCTTTTAAAGATCTGTGAAGTACTCGGGGCGGCGGTGTGTGTGTGCCCTCTTTCAGGAGCGGGCGGGGGCGGCACTGCCAGCAACTTGCCAGGCCAGGCAGTGTTCAACACTTGCATCACCCTTTCTCTGCCTGCTATTGCGCTCCATGCTTCGGAAAGGTAAGAAACAGAACGTGCATTTGAGTTTGAAATGTCCGATCCTGTAGCAGTACACTTACAAAGCCCACACATGACAATAACCCGATTCAAGGCCCCATTCACCCGATTTTTTAAAAATATATAGCACTCCAACAAAGTAGGATTATAAAACTTTATTAACTTTTAAATATAACGAACGCAACAAAAACTGTAAATACATTTAAACATTTTTTGACAAAAAAAAGCAACAATGGTCAGAAGCTGTCTTTTGTGCGAATAGTCCCAAGGCAGCACAACGTGCTGAGTTCTGGACGGCACCCAGGTGATGTCACCTGGGTGCCGCACTGGTTTTTGGTTTCCTACAATGCAGCTCAGAAAAACAGCGTGGGGCGTCCCGGGTGGTGCAGGGGGAGGCCTCGTCAGTAGCGGTCTGTTGTGCGAATAGTCCCAAGGCAGCAGAACGAGCTGAGATGTGGATGGCACCCAGGTGATGTCCAGTATACTGCCACACTGGTTTTGGTATCCTACAATGCTGCTCCGAAAATTGGCGTGGGGCGGCCCGGGGGGGGCGTGGGGGAGGCGGCGTGAACGGGCCTCCCCAGGTGGCGGCAATCCAGCTGAGTTGCACCCGCTCTTGCGGCTACAGCGTCTCGCTCACCATGTAGTTGACTTCCGCCCACTCTTGCAGTGCAGCGATAGGCGGCTGCCACAGGACTCTTAAAATGGCGGACGGCTCTTCGGTTTTGGGCCTGGTCCACTAAAATGGCCCTGGGACACCTTGGAACTCGGACGCTTGCCTGCTCGGGCTTGGGCTCCATTCTCGAAAGCGTCCCCTCAGCCGTGAAGATTCTACAAAAGTCTTGGGGGCCCTCGACTCCTGCAGGCTTCCGGTGGGGAGCGGCTGCCATGATTGCTCGCGGAATGACCACGACGGAGCCACGAGATGGTGGTGCTCTCATGCTGACGCCAGCTTCAGTCTGAATCATCCAGAAACAAGGTGGGGCTTTCATCGTTTGGGAAAAAAAAATGTTCTAAACCAATGAAAAGTGTTATTTTTAGGTCATATGACCAAGCCTTCCATCTTTAGGAAACCAAAAGTAAAATGAACCAATGAAAAGTTTTATAAACAAGTCACATGACCTGTTATGCGGCATAGGGCTACAAAAAGCGTAGAAAATCCGTTGGCACGTGAGGCGGCGTCAGTAGCAGACTGATGTGCGAATAGGCCGAAGGCAGCACAACGCGCCGAGATCCGGATGGCACCGAGTTAGTGTCCAGCAAGTTGCTGCACTGGTGTGGCTATCCTACAATGCTGCGCCGAAAGTCGGCGTGGGGCGCCCCGTTGGCCTGTGAGGTCGCGTCAGTCAGTGGGGGCTGTGCGTCTCCCCCAAGATGGAGGCTCCTCGGCTGCAGTGGGGCGCCCCTTAGCGTTTCACTCGCCGTCCAACTGAGTTGCGTCCGCACTTGCGGCTACAGTAGGCCGAAGGCAGCACAATGCGCCGAGATCCGGATGGCACCGAGGTGGTGTCCAGCAAGTTGCCGCACTGGTGTGGCCATCCTACAATGCTGCACCGAAAGACGGCGTGTCCAGCTGAGTTGCGGTCACTCTTGCGGTACAGTGACTTGAACGCGCCGAGATCCGGATGGCACCGAGGTGGTGTCCAGCAAATTGCCACACTGGTGTGGCCATCCTACAATGCTGCGCCGAAAGTCGGCGTGGGGTGCCCCGTTGGCTTATGAGGTGATGTCAGTAGTGGACCGATGTGTGAATAGGTCGGAACCAGCACAAGGCGCCAAGATCCGGATGGCAAGTCCTGGCTGTTGAGTACCATAGTTGAGAGTTCTGAGCAGTGTTTGTAACACTGTCTGAAGCTTGTTTGCACCTGCTGCAGCTTCACTATTGTCCTGGTGTGGCCAAAGATCGCCCATGACATAGGCGGCCGGCTCCCGAGGTCCGGCGGAACTTTTTTCCCTTTTCCATTCTGCATCTTGTCCCATAATCCGTTTGACCT
The DNA here is from genome assembly GCF_964263255.1 of Lissotriton vulgaris. NCBI lineage: Eukaryota > Metazoa > Chordata > Amphibia > Caudata > Salamandridae > Lissotriton > Lissotriton vulgaris. The sequence goes on from NC_141687.1 coordinate 1,423,285,112, forward strand.
GAAGACACGACTAGGTCCCTGAATGTGTGGAGGGGGACGTTATTGATTGAATCAAAATGGCGGCTTCACATAAAGCTGACTCAAGCGTTGCTGTTGATGCTATACAGACAAAAATTGGTTTTCAGTTTGTACATTCTTCAGGATTTTTTTTTCCATCCAAGGCTGATTGAGAGTTTGTAGAACAATGACTTCAGATTTTCAACATACTACTCTTCAACATTCTTCCTAAATGTAACAATGTGAGACTCACTAGGAGAACGGCTGTTTATCTTTCCTTTCAAAATGCTGCCAACAATATTTTTTGAATGGAAGACACCATCTTGTAGCATAAAGGGCCGAAAGGGGTTCTGGTCTGGCCGATGGTTGGTGGAGACATTTTGACTATATCTTGCACCTGCCCGGCCTCGCCCAAAATGGCACCGGTATAAATGGGACTCGTAACTCCTTGTTGTGTACTGGTTGAACAACCTTGATATCACGAGATATGAATGCAGTTTTGATACTCATGGCGGGCGGGGACGAGAATTGATTGAATATTTCGACATCCCTATTGATATTAAGTTCTGATGTGTTATTGATTACTGTACTATTGAAAGTTCGAATTAACGTCACCCATGGTACTTGCCCGCAAATGTATATCTAGATAATTTTTTTGTAAGTGGCCCTGTCGTATTTTAATTACAAAATGTACGTCCACCGATTCCGCAACTGTTAGACACCTTAGTTCTTGCAACCTAATGGCCCGCTCGTTACGTTCCTCTACAGTGTAAATGTCTCCTCATCATATACGATTTCAGTTTGCTCCGTGGCCGGCCCACGTGGTTATAGGCCCGTATTTGTATACTGACATTTTGACAATAAAGGTGTTTAAAACAAAACATGGTAGTAGTATTTACATTGGTAAAGTTTTTACTTTTAGTCACTGTTTTCGAATCAGTAAAAGGCAAGTGAAATAAAGCAGTCCAATTACATGACGGATAAAAGGTATAATACGTAGGAACGCAGTAAAGATAAATGGTCAAGGGCAGTTGTGTTTTCCACTCCTGCAACATAAAGTGATCGATAAGAATCTGATAATCAGGCGTATCGGCGACTAAGACAGCAGGCCGAGCCTCTTTTACTCAACGGCTCCGTCATGGGACGAAGAAACGCCCTTTTTCTCGAAAAAGGAATATATTTTACTTGCAGGACAGTTGTAAATTTTCCGGGAAAGTACATTAGCCTGGAACATTATAACATATATGTTTAAAAAAAAATAATGTTCGAAACCAATAAAAAGCGTAATTTTTAGGTCATATGACCAAGCTTTTCATCATTAAAATAACAAAAGTAAAATGAACCAATGAAAAGTTTTATTAACAAGTCACATGACCTGTTATGCTTACGTTACGTGCTGCGCGCCGTGCCCCGGATCACTTCTGGGTGCGCTAACGTGGCGTGTCATATAACGCATTACGCGACGACGTAGGTCAAGAATATAGTCAAAATGTCTCCACCAACCAGCGTTCGGAACACAACCCCTTTCAGCAGTCCAAAAAGTTCTGTTAAATGACAATAGAGGGGACAGACAACAAGAACCATCAGTCAAAGAGGGGAGGGCAAGTTCTTCTCTACTGGGTCATGTTGGGGCGCTACCGGTATTGATGGAATTGGTAGTCTACAGTGTTTCTGGATGTTTCAGACTGAAGCTGGCGTCAGCATGAGAGCACCACCATCTCGTAGCTCCGTTGTGGCCATTCCACGAGCAATCATGGCAGCCGCTCCCCACCAGAAGCCTGCAGGAGTCGGGGGCCCCCAAGACTTTTGTAGAATCTTCACGGCTGAGGGGACGCTTTCGAGAATGGGACTCAAGCCCTATCAGGGAAGCGTCCGAGTTCCAAGGTGTCCCAGGGCCATTTTAGTGGACCACGCCCAAATCTGAAGAGCCGGCCGCCATTTTGAGAGTCCTGTGGCAGTCGCCTATCGTTGCATCGCAAGAGCAACTCAACTACATGGTGACCGAGACGCTGTAGTCCCAAGAGCGGGCGGTAAACAGCTGAATGGCGGAAGACGCACAGTGTAGCAAAAGCGGGCGGAATGGCAACTAAAACGGTAAAGGGGCGCCCCACTACAGCGTGTCTTCAGGTCAAACGGATTGTGGGACAAGGTCCAGAATAGAAGAGTCATCAAAAGGCAAAAAGTTCCGCCGGACCCCGGGAGCCGGCCGCCTATGTCGGGGGTGATCTCAGGCTACACCAGTGCTATAAGACTTGGGGTGGGGGTCAGAGCCAAGCGTCTTCTCCGAGTCCGTGCCATCACACCGCCCCTCGGGGCCTCCGTCAAGCGGTTTAGGGAGGTACCTTATCACATTGTTTTCAAATGCAGTCAGGTCCACAAACGACCCTCACTTACTTTGAGAATAGTGAAGCTGCAGTAGGTGCAAATAAGCTTCAGACAGTGTTACAAGCGCTGCTCAGAACTCTGAACTATGACACCCAACATCCAGAACTTATGCCATTTGAGAATGGCAGTGACATCGAAGCAACTCAGGGACCAAAATCATTAACGTACTTTCACGTATGAAAATCTTACTTGGGGAGGGGGCAGGAGCCAAGCGCCCCCTCCCAGTCCGCGCCAACTCACCGTATGTTTAAAATCTGAAGCCATTGTTCTACAAACTCAATTAACCTTGGATGGAAAAATCTAGAAGAATGTACAAACTGAAAACCAGTTTTGGTCTGCATAGCATCAGCAGCAACGCTTGCTATCAGTGTATGAGTTTCATGCTCGATCGATTGAGCTAGCCGGATCGGGCAACAAAAAGTATAAAATAGTTATGTAAATAGTTATTTAATAAAATGTTTTACCCTGTTACTTTGCTGGTGTGTTGTATATATTTTTAATATTTGCATAGGGTTTGTCGTTATTTTGGGCGGGGTGGGTGACGTAGCCGAGCTGTCTTGCAGCCCTCATGGTGTGGAGCTCAGTTCATCTCACTATTTTCGTATTTCTCATGAAGGGTTGTTCCTAATGTTTCTATTTTAGCGAGGTCAAAAAGAGATCCAATTAGTGGTCTACTGATTTTGCTCGATTACTTTTATTTTTTTACACGATTTTTCACTATCTGCAAAGACTAAACAGAGTATTGCAACTTTGTGCTTGTTTGTAAATAGAGAATGAACCAAAGAGAACTAATTCTAAAATAGTAAATGCTTGGATAACAATCAATCAAATGGAGAGACAAGCAGGCACGACGGATTACAACGGGGGTAAAGGTCTGCGTTAACTACCCTTCACTATCTGCAAAGAGAGAGTACTACTAAGAGAAAAGAGGGGAGGGGGGGGCAGCGTTCAAAGCACATCAGCGTGCATAAACACGAAAACGTTTTTACCTATCACGTACTTGACATTTGACAGCTTTTGATATTTGCTATTAAAAAACCATTGAAATTCACAGAAAAAACCATAGGTTATAGTCCATATATAGTTAGGAATTTGCATTTACAAAACCTTGAAAATTCACAGAAAAAACCATTGGTTATAGACCATATATAGTTAGGGATTAGCCTTTTCAAAACCTTATTTTACTCGCATAAAACCATTGAAATTCCATATATAGTTAGATGCGCTAACTATATATCGCGCACCTGCAATCCACTGCTGATGATGTCACATATTACATCATTCATGACATGGTTAGTGACATCACTGATGACATCACTGATGACATCTCAAATGACATCACTGATAAAATCACTGATAACATCTCATTTGACATTACTGATCACATCACTGATGATATCATTCATGTGATAATACCATGAACCTCTTCAGACTCTAATATAACCTTAGATACAATCAGTGTAAACAGACAGTCACAGACTGTCACTCATCCATGGAGTTACTCACACACCTAGTCAGTCATGCAAAGAATCAATCACACCTCCATTTCCTCAACTATACAGTTATACACACCTTACTTATTCAAACATATACTAACACATATTTACTCTCTTATACAATCCCTGATACATGTTCACAATGATCCATACAGCCACTCACACATTCACTGGCTCTTATGCACAGTTATTTATATATGTCAACTCTCACATGTACTGTGTTTTACATATGTATTTACTTTGACATGTAGCACTGAGATATCCATTCACTCAGCAATACACTCATGCACAGTCAACCGCCCATACAGCTGTTTCCACATGCAGTTTTGAACCCATACATATAGTGAATCAACTACTCACACATCTATGTACAGAGTCACACACCTCCCAGCCACCCATACACACACACTCAGTGTCCCATACAAATACTTGGACAACCAATCAATAACCCATACAGTTATTCATATAGCTACTGATCAACACATGCAGCAGTTTGTAGATATAATGATGCACAAATTAAGATAGTTTAGTCACTAACCCATGCACTCATTAAGACACATTTAATCATTCTCTCATACAGTCAGTCATGCACCTACTAAATCCTTCTTCCAGACACTTATGCATCCACTCATTCTTCAATATGTAAGATACATTTTAACTTTACAGAAACATACAGTCACTGGATGTTGTCATCAGTGATGTAATTTGAGATGTCATCAGTGATGTCATCAGTGATGTCACTAACCATGTCATGAATGATGTAATATGTGACATCATCAGCAGTGGATTGCGGGTGCGCGATATATAGTTAGCGCATCTAACTATATATAGAATTTCAATGGTTTTATGCGAGTAAAATAAGGTTTTGAAAAGGCTAATCCCTAACTATATATGGTCTATAACCAATGGTTTTTTCAGTGAATATATATATATATATATATATATGTATATATATTACCTACTGGCGGTCGCCAGTAGGTATATATAGTTAGGATTTTTTCCCTATGGGATTTCTGAAAATTCTATGTCTAATAACTTTGGCGTTTGTGGACGGAATCGGCTGACATTTTCAGGAAAATGGCACATTTTGTTTCTGAGCAGCCCGTGAAAATTTGGGGGGTGTTCGGCAAGGGGGGGCTGAGATAAAAGGGGGGTCCCAAAACACGTTTTTCCCATGTTAATTTCCATAGGGCGGTTGGACTCACTTTTAGCTCGAACGGCTGAATGGATTTACACGAAACTTGGCAAAATTGTAGCGACTGTTAGCCCGATGTGCCTTTGCTAGGTCTCAATATATGTGCTTTTGAGAAATTAACGTTCAAAGTAAGATATTTATCTGTAACAGCGCTCTGGGCAGCGATCCGGTTCGCGTACTTATCGCATATCGGAACTTTGCGCACAGAAAGCTGATTGGTTCTCCGGTGTCTGTCAACATTCTGAACAGTCCGGAGCGGCCGCCATCTTGTCTCTCGGTAGGATCGAGAGACAAGAGGAGGCCAAAACAAAGGGGGAAATTACCATAAGGGGGCATAGTAGATCCTCGTTGACCCCCTAGGTTTTATGTGGAGGTTTTAAAAAGGACCAGCAGGGTCAAAAAATTTTTTTTTTTTTTTTTTTGCGCGATGAGCGCCTAGTACGCGAACCGGAAAGCGTTCTGGGCAGCGTACTATAAGGATAATAGAATGATACACTTTTCAAAGACTGTATGTTAATTGTTTGTTGTTTTTGTTGTTTTTTTTTTGTTTTCTTTATTTTTAAAGTTTTTTTTTTATTTTGATTGTTTTTCATAATTTATTAAACTTTCTAACATTTCAGTGTCTGAAATGTCATTATTTTCTTGAAATATTGTTTGCAATCTGTGAGGTTGTAAAATGTCCTCATTTTCAAGGAGGGCATCTACTGCTTGGACACATTGCAGCAGTTCATTATCCAAGCTTTCATCCATAAATTCCATGTCAATTTGTTCAATCAATTCTTGGCTGCTCTCTTGCAGGTCCATTTCAAAAGAAACTTGGTTTTCGCCTTCCATTTTGCCTGAAATTTGGATTAAAAAAATATATATTAGTAGAGATAGGGCACTGTTGGGATTAATTTTAGATAGGCAGTTTTTATCAGTGAATTTATCTTTTGGCAGTGTATAGTATCAGAGTGGAAATAGGACTATAAAAAAGTGTATGTGATTTAACCAAGACAAGCCTAACTCCATTCATAACTATAACAGAGAAGTCTATCTAAATACATTACTACTACAGAGGGATAGTCTATATCTAGCAGAAAAAGTCTACTATATTAAGTTATAGTGCACAATATATTTCATTTTTAAAAATTATAACTTACCTTCACAAAGAAGTTGAAGTTTTTGGAAGCTATTGAAATGTGATGTACAACAAGAAGTAGTAGTCAAAATGGCTGTGTTTTCTTCTCTTCCTTTATATATATTCAGGTATATAACCAATCAAATGTCAGGTAATAAAAGTAGAAAATGAAAGTAACATTTTCATTGGTTGTCAATTCCAACACTTCAGATGTGTTTTGTGAAGTAATTTACTTCACGGTACTTGGAGAGGTCTACAGGCTAAATGGCTAAATGAAATTTCAATCAAATTTGTGAGAATGAAAGGGATTGTTATGTAGTATGAGCTAATTTATATTTGGTGAGAGTGTCTCTAGTCGTTTTTCTGTAAATTACTTTCCCACCTTTTTTTTTGGACCGCTTCCCGGAAAGCGGTCCGGTCCGCGAACTAGGAGCGTAACGGGAGTCCACCATTTTGTGTTTCGGTCGAATCAAGGTATAAAATGGAGGGTAAATAATGTTCTGAATGGGTAGAAGGGGGCATGGTACAAGTATTTTGCCCCCCTACGTTTTCTGAGGGTGGCTGAGGAGGACTATATGTGCGAAGAAAAAACTTTTTTTTTGAAATTTTGCGCGGTTAGCTTCCAGTTCGCGAACCGGATAGCGCTCTTTGAGCGTAGTTTGTTGAAAATTACAGAAAAAAGTTAGAAAAAAAATAATAAAAGTGTGTGATCAGATGAAGGGTAGCTCTGAGAAGAGCTTTTGGGTTTATGGTACATTTAGGTACTTATAAGTAGGTACCAATGCACAGTCTTAAATTCAGAATGAAAATTCTGTTGCCCTCATCTGAGAAGTGAACTCCATCTCCTCTGTAGATATCTTGCATGTAGTAACGCAAGTTATTGTTGTACAGAGAGCCCATTCCATGGTCTCTCATGAAAGCTGAAACAGATTTGTTTACATGCTTCCTCGCTTTCTCAATTTGTGGAGAAAATTGGTTGGACCACTTCCATTTCTGTCTTTGGCATATATTGGAATATAACAAGGCAGTTTGAGGAAAAAGTGCCATTAATTGCTCAAAGGTGTCCTTTAAAAGCATTTCCAGACCTACCCCTGTCAAAGTGCCCAAATCATTACCTCCACAGTGCACTATTAACAGGTCAGGTTTTGGCAAATGCATAAAGGTTTTCACCAATGGTATCAATTGGTGACATTTTAATCCTCTTTGGCCCAACCACTTAATTTCCACATCCTGTAAATTGAGGTTAGGTAAATTTCTGTTCTCAGCATACCTTTGAGCCCAGTGGATGTAATTATGTCCAACAATCCAGACCTTAAACATGGTGGGAGAAGGTTGTTCTGCAGTCAGATGAAGTGTGGTAATGAAAGGGCAGTTGAAACAGTAGGAGTTTGTAAAGACAAAAAACTGTGGTTTTCAATGCTAATGAATCATTAGCAGTGATTGGTGCATTTCCATTTCTGAAAACAGAAAGTTAGGGTGCATGGATGTGTTCTTTGAAAGAGGTAATTTGAATGGTCAAGGAAGAAACATTTAATGAAAGATTGCACTGGATACACAGGTGCACTGAGAGTTCAGAGTTCAATTGAAACATTGTTGTGTGAATTTGCAAACATGAGAGGTCTTCCAGGAGGTGGTTGCTATGGAAAAAAGGCAGAGAGGGCAGAGGGGGGAAGGGTTTTGATTTGAAAAAAGTGAGGGAAGAGTTATGATTGGCTAATATGAGAGATATGTGAAATGAATATCTGTATTTCCGTGCTTTCAATAGCTGCAGCCTTTGGAGTGCATCCTTTTTCTTCTGCTGAAGACAATTTGGTGTATTTCTGAGACTGTTTTCAAAACTCAAAAAATATTTGCTAAGGTGAGAAAAGATTTATTTAATTTAGATAGAGAATAGTATGATTTAAGGAGAAAATGATGAAGAAAGCTGTGTTTTTAAAATGTGGTTTTGTCTCTAGTGATATACAAATAGAATTAGTTTCTTTGAGAAATTGTAATTGCATATTCGGTGTAGCATTCTGGCATGCAGTAACACAAGTTATTGTGGTACATGGAGCCCATTCCATGGTCTCTTATGTAAGCTGAAACAGATATGTTGTTTTTAAAAACGATTTTAGAAATCAATTACATTTCTGGATATGTACTGCTAGAGCTTCATAGGTTGTTTTGGGCCATATTTATAAGGCATTTGAGTGTCTTTGATGTTATGTTTTCCTTTTTAAATGGAAAGTGTTCCTCATGGGGCAAGTGTCTTGTAAATACGCTCCCACTTGTGCTTTGCAAATTTAGATTTTGATTATGGGAGTTACATAGCCATGTTAATAATGTCCAAACAATGGTGGTAGGGCATTCAAGAAAACACTTCCCTGTGTCTCTAGGACATTTTCAGTCCTTTCCTCTTGAATACAGGTATACAATTGATTTATATGCTGTGTTTAAAAACGAATTTTGAAATCAATTACATTTCTGAATATGTACTACTAGAGCTTCAGAGGTTGTTTGGGGTCATATTTATAAGGCATTTGAGTGTCTTTGATGTTATTTTTCCCTTTTTAAATGGAAAGTGTTCCTCATGGGGCAAGTGTCTTGTAAACAAAACAGGTGATGGACCGAATGTGACCCAGGGTGGTGTGGAGTGGAAAATAACGATGGATTTAGGGCCAGATCCTTGGACTGGGGTGAGTGTGTGACATTGATCCACATTCTGTCCATCATGTGTTGTGTTTGCAAGTGTCTTGTAAATACGCTCCCACTTGCGCTTGGCAAATTTAGATTTTGATTATGGGAGTTATATAGCCATGTTAATAATGTCCAAACAATGGTGCTAGGGCATTCAAGAAAACGCTTTCATGTGTCTCAAGGACATTTTCAGTTATTTCCTCTTGAATACAGGTATACAATTGATTTATATGCTGGGTTTAAAAACGATTTTTGAAATCAATTACATTTCTGGATATGTACTGTTAGAGCTTCATAGGTTGTTTGGGGTCATATTTAGAAGGCATTTTAGTGTCTTTGATGTTATGTTTACCTTTTTAAATGGAAAGCGTTCCTCATGGGGCAAGTGTCTTGTAAATACGCTCCCACTTGCGCTTGGCAAATTTAGATTTTGATTATGGGAGTTACATAGCCATGTTAATAATGTCCCAAAAATGGTAGTAGGGCATTCCAGAAAACGCTTTCCTGTGTCTCTAGGACATTTTCAGTCCTTTCCTCTTGAATACAGGTATACAATTGATTTATATGCTGTGTTTAAAAACGAATTTTGAAATCAATTACATTTCTGAATATGTACTACTAGAGCTTCATAGGTTGTTTGGGGTCATATTTATAAGGCATTTGAGTGTCTTTGATGTTATTTTTCCCTTTTTAAATGGAAAGTGTTCCTCTGGGGCAAGTGTCTTGTAAACAAAACAGGTGATGGACCGAATGTGACCCAGGGTGGTGTGGAGTGGAAAATAACGATGGATTTAGGGCCAGATCCTTGGAGTGGGGTGAGTGTGTGACATTGATCCACATTCTGTCCATCACTTGTTGTGTTTGCAAGTGTCTTGTAAATACGCTCCCACTTGCGCTTGGCAAATTTAGATTTTGATTATGGGAGTTATATAGCCATGTTAATAATGTCCAAACAATGGTGCTAGGGCATTCAAGAAAACGCTTTCATGTGTCTCAAGGACATTTTCAGTTATTTCCTCTTGAATACAGGTATACAATTGATTTATATGCTGGGTTTAAAAACGATTTTTGAAATCAATTACATTTCTGGATATGTACTGTTAGAGCTTCATAGGTTGTTTGGGGTCATATTTAGAAGGCATTTTAGTGTCTTTGATGTTATGTTTACCTTTTTAAATGGAAAGCGTTCCTCATGGGGCAAGTGTCTTGTAAATACGCTCCCACTTGCGCTTGGCAAATTTAGATTTTGATTATGGGAGTTACATAGCCATGTTTATAATGTTCCAAAAATGGTGCTAGGGCATTCCAGAAAACACTTTCATGTGTCTCAAGGACATTTTCAGTCATTTCTTCATGAATGCAGGTATACAATTGATTTATATACTGTGTTTAAAAACGAATTTTGAAATCAATTACATTTCTGGATATGTACTGTTAGAGCTTCATAGGTTGTTTGGGGTCATACACCATTTTTGGGAAATTATTAACATGCCTATGTAACTCCCATAATCAAAATCTAAATTTGCCAACCGCAGGTGGGTGCGTATTTACAAGAAATTTGCAGCATGAAGAACGTAAAATAGCATAATAGACACTCAAATGCCTTATAAATATGACCCAAAACAACCTATGAAGCACTAGCAGTACATATCCAGAAATGTAATGGTTTTAAAATAATGACTTACTTCATTGGTAGGCCTTCACATGTATTTTCTCCTTGGTTTTTTCAGTGAAAATCTTATCTGCAACCATGTGTTGGCCTCACCTCAAATAAACAAAACAGGTGATGGACCGAATGTGGATCAATGACACACATTCACCCCAGTCCAAAGATCTGGGCCTAAACAAACCTTTAGATAGGCCACATCTTATCGTCATCCTGAATTAATCATTTAAAATATTAGGGAGTGATTTATGATTGTTCTATGCCTGTTTTGTACCATTGAGTGTCATTTTTGTGATGCAGTGCTGGTGCAAAAGATTTGCTATGTTAAATAATAAGTAGGGCATTAAGTTTTAGATGACTGTTATTCATTTACTGTTTGGTAATAGTGGTTAATAACATTTTTTATTATATTTTTTCACAGATTCAACTGCAGAACTTTTTTTTAATTTGAAAAATGCCAACGAAAAATCGTATTAGAAAGGCTAGAAAACGTCAAAGACAGCAGGATGATGTTTTATTGCAGCAGTCCTCTTCCCCAAATACTTTTCAAAACACCAAGAAAGGTCCGGGTAAGAGCACGAAATCATTCTTAAGAAATATTTGTAGTAAAAAAAGTATTTCTCCAAAAAATGTTTCTGTCCAGAAAAAGAAAAGCCATTTAAATGGAAAGGAAAGACCCATCAAAAATGTTACTGGTAGAGGAAGAGATAACTCTGTGCATGATAGTAGAAGGAAACAACTGTTTAGGGACATTCGAAATCGAATGTTCCGTAACAGGATAATAGTTAATTTATTGAAAAATATTTAAAAAAAAGGCCAACAGAAAGCGGCATTTTATAAGAAGAAGAAAAATGTAGAGAAAATTATTGATCATGCTTTTGAAATTAAGCGAAAGTTGTTTATTTTGGTAATCAATAGAATTAGGAAACTAAGCAAGGTAATTTCTGATTTCAAATCAAATAGTAGATGGAAGAGAGTAGTAAATCGTACTAACTTTTGTGAAGTTTTTTCCGGAGAATGGATGCATAGTTCAAGTTGTGAGGCATTTTTTAATGAGGAGAGTTATTTTCAGGATAATGATTTGGTGTTTGCAGTTGACACCAGTGGTCGAGCTTATGAAGTGAAGGATGGTTGTCCAGTTGAAAAGGAACAACTTGTGACAACAGAGACAGAAGAGGGGCTAAGTGATGAGGTTTTAGGAAGACGTGCTAAGGGTCCTGTGTACATTTGGAAGTGTAGTTCTATTTGCAGTGTGCGACAGGTTTCCATCAATTTGCTTTGTGATTTTATACGGACATTTAATAAGAAAAGTTTGAAGCAGAAAATAAAGTTGTTGCAAGATTTAGATCCTTGCAGAGTGAGACAAATGACAGGTTTGCGTGGTCATTCACTGGCTTGTCTTTCCAGGAGAGTATGCCAGAGTGTTTTTCATCATTTCAGGATGCTAGCAGTGCATCATAATAAAGTGAGAAAATTAGTGAGAATGTTGTATTATGCTAAGAGTCCAGCAATTATGCTTAAACAATTATGTGCTGCTCTTTTGCATGGTTCTGAAATAGATGTGAAGAATATTTGTGAAGAAATTGAGTTTTGTTACTTTGGTAGTAGAGATGAGAATGTTCAAATTGACCCAGAAGTAGAGGGTTATGTTGAAGATAATATACAGGTTTCTAGTTCAGATAATTTTCAGAAGGAAATTGCCACGTTTCAGATGAAATCAAGTGAGAGGCCTAATTTCACTTGTGTATGTTGTCGACGCACTTATTATAAGAATCAGACTAAGTTAGTGGATTTATATGCAAAAACTGAAAGGGAAAATAATAGTGAATGGAAGGATTTTGCCACATACTTGATGGTAGAAAATTGTTTTGATTTGGGAGTGGACCAACGTGTGTGTACTTATTGTTGTAATAAATTAAATCAAAACCAGATGCCTGCTAGGGCAGTTCATAATAATCTGGAATTGGTTGACATTCCTTCAGAATTGAAGGATTTAAATACTTATGAATCTATTTTGATTCAAAGTATCCATCCCTTTCAGGCTATTGTAAGAATGGAGCCAAAGACAGGGAAGTTGCCTCCAACAGATTTACAGAGAGGATTAAAGGGAAGAGTTGTTTATTTGCCTCTAGATTGGAACAAAAACATTAACACAATTGGAGTTGAGAAAGTGGAAGAGGAACCTCTGGTTATCTTGGTTAATGGGGTTCCGACAAAGAATAAGAAAATATGGCAAGATTTAGTGGATGTTAGGAAAGTGAAAAATGCAACTTTGTATTTGAAGAAAAATAATAAGTACTATAAGAATGTATATGTTGCAGAAGAGGAAGTAAGTGATGAAGAGGATAGCGTTTTGTGTGCTGGCCAAATTGAGAAAGTAGAGGTGTCTAATAGTGAAGAAATATATGAACATTATAGTGTTCATCCTTTGCATTCCAAGGAAGTCATGGGGAATGCTATTGAGTTGTTTCAAATGAAACAAGCCAAAGGGAGTCCCATTAGTGTTTGGGAGGAAAGTTTGGAAGCTCGGTGTTTCCCACAGCTATTTCCCACAGGTCAAGGAGGAAGATATGATGAGCGACCTCATCAAATTCCTGCGTCTGAATACCGGACTTTACGATTGTATGCAGAAGATCCTAGGTTTCGTCAATGCATTCCCTATTTGTTTCATCTCCTGTTTGAAAGCGATCTGTCTGGACTGTCATATGCAGTGAACCACATTTTAAAAAGTGGTATACAGATGCGAAACATCTCGGCAAGTGATTTTATGCATAAAATCAATGTCCAAGACAGTATTTTGGATTCTCACTTAATTAATCTCATGGCGTGTCAGCGTGGTACTAATGAGTACTGGTACCGTCGTCATGGTGATTTAAAATGTATGCTGAGGAACTTAGGAACTCCGACATGGTTCCTCACTCTGAGCTGTGCCGAGTATGGCTGGGAAGATTTACTTGAATTTCTACGAGAGGCAAATGGAAATATTGAAAACATTGAATTCAAGACACCTGGAGAACTGTGTTCTTTGGATCCAGTGAATGTATGCAGGTACTTCAATCATAGATTTGAAGCTATGATGTCTTTCATCACAAATAAGAAGAATCCACCTCTTGGAGAGGTGTTGGATTTCTTCTGGAGAAAGGAGTACCAAGCAAGAGGTGCCCCTCATATACATATGTTGTTGTGGATCAAGGATGCACCTAAATTTGGAACAGATCCGGATGACTTAGTGATGAATTTCATAGAACAGTATTCTACGTGTGCTGTTCCAAATGCAACGGAGAAGAAAAGCCTAAGAGAACAAGTTCTACGTTTCCAAAGCCATCGTTGTGGAAAGTACTGTCGTCGTAAATTCAGAAACAAGGACAAGTTCTACACCAAATGTCGTTTCAACTTTCCACGACCGGTGATTTCTAAAGGTAGAGTGAACAGTTTGATGTCTTCGCTGCGACATAATGTGATGAGGAAATCACCCAAGAATACATACAATTTGAAAAGGAACGAAGAGTCCAAGTACATCAATGACTACAACCCAGTGATTTTGTCCATGTGGAATGCTAACATGGATATACAGTTTGTGGCTGACAACTGTATGGCTGTGGCTCGGTATGTGACATCTTACATCACCAAAAAAGAAAAGACAGAACTGAAGGATATGTGGGAGGACATTTCCCATGAAAAGAGCCTCAGCAAGAAGTTGTACAGTTTCAGTCTGAAGATGTTGTCGCATCGAGAAATCGGAGCTTACGAATGTTCTGATCGATTGTCTTCAGCAAGTCTCTATGCCAAATCCAGGAGTATCGTTTGGGCGAGTCTTGGTCTTGCTGCAACGCGAAATCGAGTTCTAAAACCTGTCCGGGAAATTGAGTATTTGGCAGAAAAGGAACCAAACAGTACCGACATTTTGAAGACCAACATGTTGGATACATATTATCCAAATCGAAGCAGTCACCTTGAGAATGTTTGTCTATATGAGGTTCTCCAAAATTATATATTCAAGAGGAACATCAAAGAAGATATTGAGAAAGGAGTGTATGCTGTAATTGGAAGTGAGGGATGCCTGGTCAAGCAAAGAAAATGCCAATTAGTAAACCATCGAAAATTGAGTGGTGAATCTCCAGAAAAAAAGGAGTTTTTCTATTTAGCACTTTTGCAACTTTTCAAGCCTTGGCGTGCAGAAGAGGAACTGCTTGGAGATTTCCTCTGTTACGAAGACTCTTTCACTGCTGCTAAGGAGACCATAGAATGTCCTGCTTTTCCCAAATATCAAGAAATGCTAACTTTGGAAATTGAGCAGGAAGCAACGATTGCAGCCGAGATTGCCAGAGACAGTTCTCAGGACAGTCAGAGTTCTGTTTCATTGAGTCAAGATCCACTTGGAGGACCTATTATCGAAAATGAAGCTGCCACTGCTATGAATGAAGTGGAAAGAGCCATGGCACATGCTCAGGAGGATTCAGTTAACTTAGAAGACTTGGAAAAACAACTCAACGTTGAGCAGAGGAAAATATATGATGAAATTACCAAGCAAATTGAGCACGGATTAAGTCATGAGAAGAAAGAGTGCTCATGTACATCGTTGAAGCCTGTCCGACTGTATGTGAGTGGAGAAGCGGGAACTGGAAAAAGTTTCCTCATTAAAGCAATTTCTTGTTATTTGCAGGAAAGGACTGAGTCATCGCTGTCTTGTGTTGTCACTGCTCCTACTGGACTGGCAGCACATAACATTAAAGGTATTACTTTGCATCGTCTACTGATGCTGCCAGTGGAGCATGACAACAAATTACAATACCACAAGTTATCTGGGGATGCTTGCTGTGAAGTTTCAAGAGTCTTGAGGAAAATGAAACTACTTATCATTGACGAAGTAAGCATGGTTTCCAATGTCATGCTTGCCTTTGTGCATTTGAGAATGCAAGAAGTACTTAAAACTGAATATGATGTGTTATTTGGTGGCAAACACATCATTGTTTTCGGAGATCTTCTGCAGCTGACACCAGTAAAAGGTCAACCTGTGTTCAAAATACTCACGCATGAAGATACCAGGAAGTGCCTAGGGAGCATTGGCAACGTCAATATATGGTTAAACTTCAATTATGCTGAACTGCATGAAAATATGCGTCAGGCAAAGGATGAATATTACAAGAATATTCTACAAGATATTAGAATTGGAAAAGTGACCGAGCATGGGAAAGAAGCTTTAAATGCACGATTACTGTCAAATTTATATCCCAAACAAGAGATTGTGCCTGAGAATATTTTTCAGAAAATTACTGAGAAGAAATCCGGGATATGTTTGATGCCAACTCTTGCAGAATGTGCCATCTTCAACAACAAAATGTTGAATTTAGAAAAGCAAGAGATTGTGAAACTTGAAGCTATCGACAAAATAGAGCATATGGGATCAACAATTATTTTGTCAGAGAATTTGAAATCAAAATTGGATTCATTAGAGAAGACTATATCTAAAACTGCGGGTTTTGAAAAGACTCTGAATGTGTGCTTAAATTGCCGAATCATTTTGAGAAGGAATTTACATGTAGAAAGAGGTCTGGTAAATGGATCAATGGGTAATGTTGTTGATTTTGAGAAATACAGAAATAGAGATGGAATAGAATTTTTAAAATTTAAATTTGATGGCATTGAGGAAGTACAGCTAATTGGTCGTTGTTCTGCTAGGTTTTTGCTTGTTAAAGACTTATATGTTCGCCGTAAACAGTTTCCTGTTTGCTTGGCATATGCGGTGACAATCCATAAATCGCAAGGTTTAAGTGTAGACAGTGCATTGGTGAATATTGGCAGTTCTGTGTTCAAGGAGGGTATGGCATATGTGGCATTGTCACGAGTTAGAACTTTATCCGGATTGTACTTGATTGACTGTGATGTCACAAACATTTGTGCGGATCTAGATTGTGTTAAGGAATACAATAGGTTAAGAAGAGAGTATGCGCCACATTTGCCTCAATATCCTTTGTTTGAGAAACGTGTGGTAGGCCGGAAACGTAGAAATATCAGTAATAGTAGGGAGGTTGTAGCAAAAAGACCAAAAGTCAATGAACCAAAAATTGCTAGCAGAAATAAAGTGGATTCTGTTGAAGATGTTGTCGGTTTTCAATTTGAAAACAGTTCTGGTGTCAACTGCTATGCAAATGTAGTGGTTAATGTTCTCTTTTCAATAGAGAGTTTAAAAGAACAGATTCTGTTGAATTCAGAACAAATTTTATGCTGTTTGTTGAATTCTGTTTTCGAGAAATGTAGCACTGATCGAACAAAAGTAGAAAGTGTGTCTGAAGTTCGTTATCTGTTAGATGAATGTTCAGGTCAAACAGACTTCTCTGAAAATAATCAGCAAGATTGTCAGGAGTTTTTAATGTATATGCTTGATGTATTGCAAGATGAGGGTGTAGATGTAGATCACCTGTTTGGGCTTTCTTATCAATGGCAGCATGACTGCGAGAACTGTATGGTATTAAGTACTACTAGTGTAGACTCAGAAAGATTTATATATTTAACTTTGCCAGACAGTAAATCAGTGTCCTTTAATAAGCTAGTAAATGCAGCGGATCACAACATGGAGTGTAGCCAATGTAAATGTGATATGATGTCAACATTATTTATACGTAGATATGGCCAGTATGTCATTTTAATGATCCAACGATGTAGGCCTGATGGATCAAAATTGTCAACTTTAATAAAAAGTTTTGTGGCTTCTCAGCTGTCAATATCAGGGAGGACTTTTGTAACTGTAGCAATTATCTATCACGATGGTCCTTCAACAACATCAGGACATTATACAGCTTATTTAAAGTCTCGAAACGGCTGGTCATTCTGCAATGATTCCGTTGTAACTTTAAAAAAAAAATTGCCGTTTGACCTTAAAAATTCTTACCTGGTGTTTTTAAAACCAAAATTTTAAAGAAAGAATCTTGGGATTTCCTGTGAGGAATTGGAAATTGTTCATCAAGTAGAGGGAATGTAAGTCTGCAATGCTGTCTAGATTATTGGTCCAAAACTTTTAATTATAATGTCAATTTTAAAATTCAACTATATAAACCTGATGCAAGTAAGTCTGCTTCATAGTAAGCAGTATCAGTGTCATAGGAAAAGGAGAACATGAGTGACAAAGAAGAGTAAGATATTAGTAGTCCAGGATTGTGAAAATAATCTCAAATGTTTTCTTTTTGAAAGATGCGAAAATAGAAAATGACGGGATTTGATTGGAAGAATTACAAGACTTGCGAATCGCTGCAACATGATTTGGCCTAGTGGAAACATGTGATAGAATGTGAGAAGTCTTTTCTTGTATGTAACATATTTTTCGAAATGATGGAGGTTTTCTTTCAGAAAGTGGCGGGCTGAAAATATTTATAGCACAACAGAGTGGATGCTGTTCATAGGAGATCCTTCGACGTTATTGAAAGTAAGTTAATTTTAAGGAGTTTTGAATTCAGATTTCTTAGGTTGTATGGGTTTTTTAAACACAATCATTTTGATTGTGTTTTTTTTTCCCCGCTGTTACTTGATGAATACCTTCAAGTCACTGATTTAAGTGAAATTTGATACATTCTGAGAACAGCAAAAATAAACCATTTAACATGTATAATTAATGTTCTGCTTTTTGTACTTATGATATACATTTAGAAATGTGAGGTAGATATGGAGAAACTGAGTCTTCTGTAAGTGTCAATTTTAATGCTTACAGTGTTGTACTTCTGGGTACTGTTTTTTTTAAAAAAAAGAAATAGGCCTCACCTCAAAGAAAGCTCTTGAAAGCACACATCTTATTTGCATCCTGAAACAGTCATTTAAAATGTTAGACACAATTTTATGATGGCTTTACATCTCTTTTGCGCTGCTATTGCATCACTATTGTGAGACATAAGCAATGCAAAAGAAGCATCATGTTTCAAAATAGGCCTCATTTCATCAGCATGAAGATACTGTTTGTTTAAAATAAATATCTTTAGGATTGTGTACGGGTCGTAGAGAAGTAGAGGCTTCTGTAAGTGTCAAAGTTGTTTAAAAACTGTTTCTTCTTGAACCTTTTCCCTTCTTTTTTCTAATTTTTAAATACATGTTTTAATATTTTTGGAAATGTTTGTTCTCTCTTTTACAGATTGAATGTATGAAAAATTTTCTTTAAAAGTTAACAAGAATTAAAAGGTAAATGTTTTCTACTTTTTTAACCCGCATTCCACTGCTGGTGATGTCACTGACTATGTTATGAATGATGTAATAAGTGGGCATGTTTTACTACAATGGTAGGTCTTCACATCTATTATCTCCTCTGTATTCTTCAACAAGCATAAATTTGATATGCAACCCAGAGTACGGTTCACCTTAAACAAACTTTTAGAGAGGACACACCTTATCGTCACCCTCAATCAATCATTTAATCTATCATATTTTACATCTATTAGTTCTACTGCTTCATTTCTTTAATCTTTACTTTCCTGTGTTTGCTACTTCTCTCATTCCTTTCTCTATTACTTAATTATTCTACTCCTTCCAGTATTTTTCTCACTCCTTCTCTTCTCATACTTCTTCATTATTATTCACTAATTCTGTCTCTATTAATGTTACTGTTTCTGAATGATCTCCAAAAATTTTTAAAACAAGAACAGTAAGTATAAGGATAGGAAAAGACATTTATGTTACAAGAAAGACAGCTATAGGAAGTAAACAAAAGATACTGTTACTCGCAATCCACTGCTGATGATGTCACTGACCATGTCAAAAATTATGTAATATATGACATGATCAGAAGTGAATTGCGGGTAACAGTATCTTTTCTTTACTCCCTATAGCTGTCTTTTTTGTAACATAACTGTCT
Organism: Lissotriton vulgaris; assembly: GCF_964263255.1. Classification (NCBI taxonomy): domain Eukaryota; kingdom Metazoa; phylum Chordata; class Amphibia; order Caudata; family Salamandridae; genus Lissotriton; species Lissotriton vulgaris. The sequence goes on from NC_141687.1 coordinate 1,423,304,480, forward strand.
GTTTCCTTTCCTTATACTTACTGTTCTTTTTAAAAAAAATTTTTTTGGTTCGCTCCTGGTTCGCGTACCGGAGTGCGAACTGGGAGCGAACTAAAAGAAATAGAGCTTGGCAGAGTTCAAAGAATTCTACCAATTTTTTCTTATAATGGGGAGGTAGTTCTGAAAAGAACTTTTTTTTTGTTTTTGTTGTTTTAAATTTTTTTTATTAGTTTTCTGAACACTTTTTATATTTTTTTGTTTTTTTCTGAACATTTTGTATTTTTTTTTATTTTTTGGGGGGAGGGGGAAAACAAAAATGATTCATCGAAGAGGGCTCAACAGGAGCAACAAAAAAAAGAAGAATTTATTTTTGGGGGCGTTTTGGACATACATGATTTTTGATTGCTCTTATTATTAGAGTTATGCTACTTTCGCGGTAGCATAATATTTGATTGCACCACACACAAACTTGTTTCACTTCCCCCATGTCCATTTGAATATTCGGGATCAACTCCCTTGCTTCTGGTCCCGAAACTTCTGGCACGACCGATCTTCTGGCTATTGCTGGGGAATTCTGTTGTTCGTCCCGAAGCTGAGCAGCACTATAATTATTTGGGTGCCACCTGCTCATGTGCCTGTGCATTGTAAAATTACCAAAACTATATTTTTTGTCCGTACCCCTTGAAAGGCGATCATCACAGATTCGGCAAAAAACATATCTTGCGTTCACTTTCTTTTGACCTGGTGGAAATTTAAAAAATTTCCAGATGAAATTTTCCTTCCTGTTGTACCTCCTGGGCTCCTCTGGCAAATATTCAGGTACTTCCTCCTCTTCCTCATCTTCCTCTTCTTGAAAGATTAGTTGAGTAGGTGGTCCTTTCTTTCCATGAGAAGGTGGAGGTGGTGGTGGGGGAACACTACCAGAAGCAACAACTGAAGCCATTTCTCTGGAATGTCAAATGGTCTTTCTCTCACCAAGATGAAAGTCAGAGTGAGGAAAGAAGGAGGGGTTTTCATCATTTGGGAAAAGCCAAAGTTCTAAACCAATGAAAAGTGTTAATTTTAGATCACATGACCTAGTATTACATCATTAGGAAACCAAAAGTGAAATGAACCAATGAAAAGTGTTATTACCGAGTCACATGACCTGCTTTGTTTACGTTTCGCGCTTTGCTTCGCTTTCCGGTCCGCTTCCGGGTCCGCTAACTTGGCGCGTCCGATGACGTATTTCGCGACAACGCAAAACGTCATTCTAACGTAACAGTTACGCTAAAGGAACGTTTACCGGTTCGCGGACCGAGCCGCGGCTTTAAACTGAGCTAACGGGAAGCTGACCGGTTCGCGGACTGGGAGCGAAACAAAAAAAATGTATTAAAAACATGTAAAATATATTTTAAGATTTAAAGAAGAATACATTTTACAGCTACAGATATTAGCTTTCAAAAAACCATTGAAATTCAATGAAAAAACCATAGGTTATAGACCATATATAGTTAGGAATTAGCATTTACAAAACCTTGAAAATTCACTGAAAAAACCATAGGTTATAAACCATATATAGTTAGGGATTAGCACTTTCAAAACCTTATTTTACTCGCATAAAACCATTGAAATTCCATATATAGTTAGTTGCACTAACTATATATCGCGCACCCGCAATCCACTGCTGATGATGTCACATATTACATCATTCATGACATGGTCAGTGACATCACTGATGACATCACTGATGACATCTCAAATGACATCACTGATGACATCTCACATGACATCACTGATGACATCTCAAATGACATCACTGATGACATCACTGATGACATCTCATTTGACATTACTGATCACATCACTGATGATATCATTCATGTGATAATACGATGAACCTCTTCAGACTCTAATATAACCTTAGATACAATCAGTGGAAACAGACACTCACAGACTGTCACTCATCCATGGAGTTACTCACACACCTAGTCAGTCATGCAAAGAATCAATCACACCTCCATTTCCTCAACTATACAGTTATACAAACTTTACTTATTCAAACATATACTAACACATATTTACTCTCTTATACAATCCCTGATACAAGTTCACAATGATCCATACAGCCACTCACACATTCACTGGCTCTTATGCACAGTTATTTATATATGTCAGCTCTCACATGTACTGTGTTTTACATATGTACTTACTTTGACATGTAGCACTGAGATATCCATTCACTCACCAATACACTCATGCACACAGTCAACCGCCCATACAGCTGTTTCCACATGCACTTTTGAAACCATACATCTAGTGAATCAACTGCTCACACATCTATGCACAGAGTCATACACCTCCCAGCCACCCACACACACACTCAGTCTCCCATACAAATACTTGGGCAACCAATCAATAACCCATATAGTTACTCATATAGCTACTTATCAACACCATGCAACAGTTTACAGAACAACAGACATAATGATGCACAAATTAAGACAGTTTAGTCACTAACCCATGCACTCAGTGAGACACATTTAATCACTCACTCATACAGTCAGTCATGCACCTACTAAATCCTTCATCCAGACACTTATACATCCACTCATTCTTCAATATGTAAGACATATTTTAACTTTACAGAAACATATAGTCACTGGATGTTATCATCAGTGATGTCATCAGTGATGTCATTTGAGATGTCATCAGTGATGTCATCAGTGATGTCACTGACCATGTCATGAATGATGTAATATGTGACATCATCAGCAGTGGATTGCGGGTGCGCGATATATAGTTAGTGCAACTAACTATATATGGAATTTCAATGGTTTTATGCGAGTAAAATAAGGTTTTGAAAGTGCTAATCCCTAACTATATATGGTTTATAACCTATGGTTTTTTCAGTGAATATATATATATATATTCAATGAAAAAACCATTGGTTATAGAACATATATAGTTAGGAATTTTCATTTACAAAACCTTATTTTACTCGCATAAAACCATTGAAATTCCATATATAGTTAGATGCGCTAACTATATATCGCGCACCCGCAATCCACTGCTGATGATGTCACATATTACATCATTCATGACATGGTCAGTGACATCAATGATGACATCACTGATGACATCTCAAATGACATCACTGATGACATCACTGATGACAACATCCAGTGACTGTATGTTTCTGTAAAGTTAAAATATGTCTTACATATTGAAGAATGAGTAGATGTATAAATGTCTGAATGAAGGATTTAGTAGGTGCATGACTGATTGTATGAGGGAGTGATTAAATGTGTCTCACTGAGTGCATGGGTTAGTGATTAAAGTGTCTTAATTTGGCAATCATTATTTATGTTCTTCTGTAAAGTGCTGCATGTTTAAATCAGTAGCTATATCAGTAACTATATGGGTTTTTGAATGGTTGCCCCAGTATTTGTATGGGAGACTGAGTATGTGTGTGGGTGGCTGGGAGGTGTATAACTCTGTGCATAGATGTGTGAGCAGTTAATTCCCTAGGTGTATGGGTTCAAAAGTGCATGTAGAAACAGCTGTATGGACAGTTGACTGTGTGCATGAGTATATTGGTGAGTGAATGGATATCTCAGTTCTACATGTCAAAGTAAGTACATATGTAAAACACACTCCATGTGAGAGTTGACATATATAAATAACTGTACATAAGAGCCAGTGAATGTGAGAGTGGCTGTATGAATCATTGTGAACTTGTATCAATGATTGTATAAGAGAGTAAATATGTGTTAGTAGATGTTTGAATAAGTAAGGTGTGTATAACTGTATAGTTGAGGAAATGGAGGTGTGATTGATTCTTTGCATGACTGACTAGGTGTGTGGGTAACTCCATGGATGTGTTACAGTCTGTGAGTGCCTGTTTACACTGAGTGTATCTAAGGTTATATTAGAGTCTGAAGATGTATTATCACATAAATGATATCATCAGTGATGTAATCAGTAATGTAAAATGAGATGTCAGTGATGTCATCAGTGATGTCATTTGAGATGTCATCAGTGATGTCATCAGTGATGTCACTGACCATGTCATGAATGATGTAATATGTGACATCATCAGCAGTGGATTGCGGGTGCGCGATATATAGTTAGCGCATCTAACTATATATGGAATTTCAATGGTTTTATGCGAGTAAAATAAGGTTTTGTAAATGAAAATTCCTAACTATATATGTTCTATAACCAATGGTTTTTTCATTGAATTTTCAAGGTTTTGTAAATGCAAATTCCTAACTATATATGTTCTATAACCAATGGTTTTTTCATTGAATTTTCAAGATTTTATAAATGCAAATTCCTAACTATATATGGACTATAACCTATGGTTTTTTCTGTGAATTTCATTGGTTTTTTAAAAGCTAACATCTGTAGCTGTAAAATGTATTCTACTTTAAAAACCAAAATATATTTTAGATGTTTATTGATAATTTTAATTGAAATATTTTTTTTCTTCGCTTCCGGTAAGCGAACCGGGAAGCTTTCCGTTAGCTCATCTTGATGCCGCGATCTAGTACGCGAACCGGTAAACGTTACGTTAGCGGGACTGTGACGCGTCGCGGAAGCGCGACGTATAATTGTCGCGAATGCGTCTTATGACGCGCCGCTTTAGCGCTCCCGAAAGTGCTCGGGACCGCGAACCGGAAACGATGCGGGACGCGGCGCGCACCGCGTAACGTGAGCGGAACAAGTCATGTGACTTGTTTATCGAAGTTTTCATTGGTTCATTTCACTTTTGGTTTCCAAATGATGTATGACTAGGTCATGTGACCTAAAAATAACACTTTTCATTGGTTCCGAACTTTTGCTTTTCCAAAATCACGTAAACCCCTTCTTCTTTCCTCACTCTGACTTTCATCTTGGTGAGAGAAAGACCATTTTCCATTTTGATTACAATGGCTTCTATCTTTGCTTCAGCTGGTGGACCCCCACCACCACCTCAACCTCCTCATGACAAGAGAGGACCACCATCTCAATTCATCTCAAACAGAGAGGAAGAAGAAGACGACTTAGAAGAAGAGGACACTGATGAACCTGAATTTATTCCGGAGTTGCCCCGTGTTTCCAGAAGGAAAACAAGTTTAATTTGGCAATTTTTCTCAATTCCTCGAGGGGAGAAGAAAGTTTATGCCAAATATGCCACCTGCCTAATTTGCAAAAAAAGATTATCTCGAGGCACAGAGAAAAAGTATAGTATGGGCAACTATACTATGCATCGCCATATGGTCAGGTGGCATCCATTAACTTACAGCCGGGCAGAGTTAAGGGATCTGCAAGATAATCCCCCGACAACTCCTGTGGCCAAATCAACTTCTAATATAAATTTGACTGTAAGAGAGGCACAGGAAACTGTGCCAAACATACAGCCAAACTTCAAGCACATGAAGTTTACGTGCATACATTGTGGTGCTATGCTCTCATGTGGCAACATGAGCGTAAACTTAATAAACTTGGTGTATGATAACCATAACTGCCCTAACCCACCCAAGCAGTAATTTTTTCTTTGCTCCTGTTGAGCCCTTTTTGATGCCTGTTTTTTTGTTGTTTCCCCTCCATGAAAAACACAAAAAAAACATAAAACTGTTCAAAAAATACAAAAAAAACAAAAAATGTTCAGAAAATAAAAAAAAATTAAAAAAACAACAAAAACATTAAAAAAAAGTTCTTTTCAGAACTACCTCCCCTTTCAAATATAATTGCTAGAATGTTTAACACTCTAGCAAGCTCTATTTCTTTTGGTTCACTTCAAGTTCGCTGACCGGTTCGCGAACTTGAAGCGAACCAAAAAAATATTTTTTTAAAAAAAAGAAGAGTTAGTATAAGGGAAGTAAACAAAGAGTAATGTAAAAAGAAAGACAGCTATAGAGAGTAAATCAGAGATAGTGTCAGTGACATCATCAGCAGTGCATTGCGGGTAAAAAGAGTAGAAAACATTTACCTTATAATTCTTGTTACCTTTTTTAAATATTTTTTCATACTTTCAATCTGTAAAAGAGAAAACATACATTTCCAAAAATATTACTACATGTATTTAAAAATTACAAAAGAAAAGGGAAAAGGTTCAAGAAGAAACACTTTTTCAACAATTTTGACATTTACAGAAGCCTCTGCTTCTCTACGTCCCCTACACAATCCTAAAGATATATATTTTAAATAAACAGTATCTTCATGCTGATGAACTGAGACCTATTTTTGAACATGGTACTTCTTTTGCACTGCTGATGTCTCACAATAGTGATGCAATAGCAGCGCAAAAAAGATGTAAAGCCATCATAAAATTGTCTCTAATATTTTAAATGATAGTTTCAGGATGCAAATAAGATGTGTGCTTTGAAGAGCTTTCTTTGAGGTGAGGCCTATTCCTTTTTTTAAAAAAAACAGTACCCGGAAATACAGCACTATAAGCATTAAAATTGACACTTACAGAAGACTCAGTTTTTCCATATCTACCTCACATTTCTAAATGTATATCATAAGTACAAACAGTAGACCTATCTAAATACCCTGAGGTAAATTACTTCACAAAACACATCTAAAATATTGGAATTGACAACCAATGAAAACTTTACTTTCATTTACAATTTTTATTACCTGACATTTGATTGGTTATATACCTGAATATATATAAAGGAAGAAAAGGAAACACAGCCATTTTCACTGCTACTTCCTGAACTACATTTCAAGAGCCTTTTCACCTCCCTGTAAAGTTATTTGATAATTTGTAAGTGGCACTTTAAATTAATTTGTAAAAATGTTTATTGATAATTATTTACTGACCCCCTGCTATAGTTATAGATACAGATAACCTCCTCTGTTACATTTATTGATTGACTTACACTTCTCTGCTATAATTATGAATTTACTTACTTTAACTTCACTGTTAAAAAAACAGAACGACATGTCTGAACTTAAACCCAACAGTGCCCTAAGTCTTCTAATATAATTTTTTTTTATGCAATTTACAGAAAAAAAATGGAAGGGGAGCAAAAAGAAACTAATGTTTCCTTCGAGATTACATCCGAAGACATTGTAACTGAAGAAAATGTGGATGAAGATTTTATGGATCAATCTTTTGATGAACAATTTATTCAAACCTTACAAGAGACAGAAACATCCATATTCGACGAGATAGCAGATGATATAATGCTGGAAGTTTTAATGAACTATGAAAATAATAAATAATTTTTTTTCAAATCAAAATAAATAAATAAATCAAAAAAAACGAACAAAAACAACAAATAATTAACATACAGTATTAGAAAAGTCTATCATTCTTTTATCCTTAAAGTACGCTGCCCAGAACGCTTTCCGGTTCGCGAACTTGGCGCTTACCACGCAAAAAAAATATATATATATTTTTTTTTTTAGGGACCCTCCTAGGCCCTTTTAAAACCTCCACATAAAACCTAGGGGGTCAACGAGGATCTACTATGCCCCCTTATGGTAATTTCCCCCTTTGTTTTTGCCTCCTCTTGTCTCTCGATCCTACCGAGAGACAAGATGGCGGCCGCTCCGGACTGTTTAGAATGTTGACAGACACCGAAGGGCCAATCAGCTTCGCTTCGCAAAGTTCCGATACGCGAAAAGTTCGCTAACCGGATCGCTGCCCGGAGCGCTGTTACAGATATATATCTTGATTTAAACGGTAATTTCTCAAAAACCACTGAAGCACATATATTGAGACCTAGCAAAGGCACATCGGGCTAACAGTCTCTACAATTTTGCCAAGTTTCGTGAAAATCCATTCAGCCGTTCGGCCTAAAAGTGAGTCCAACCGCCCTATAGAAATTAACATGGGAAAAACGCGTTTTGGGACCCCCCTTTTTTCTCGGCCCCCCCTTGACGACCCCCCCAAATTTTCAGGGGCTGCTCAGAAACAAAATGTGCCATTTTCCTGAAAATTTCAGCCGATTCCGTCCACAAACGCTAAAGTTATTAGACATAGAATTTTCAGAAATGCCATAGGGAAAAAATCCTAACTATATATACCTACTGGCGACCGCCAGTAGGTAATATATATATACATATACATTTGTGTCAAAAGTAAGCGGGAGTGTCGCGAGATGGAAGAAACATTTGCTATCAGGGAAAGGACAGCGCAGGACTTATTTTCAAACTTGCCGTCGGTAGTAGAACGCCCGACTCGGGCAGAGGCAACATCATTGGTACCAGGGGATGTAAGAAATGTTATTAAGCGCTTGAAAAACATCACAGAAGTGAAATGACGAAGTGGTGGGAAATTAAATCACTGGACAAATATCGCGAAGCAGGGCGGGTGCCGAGAGGCTTGAGAATAATGTTAGCGCCAAGCTTCGACAGTCCTAACCCTCAGCTCTTAAAGGAATGGGCAGAAAACAACCTGGATGCATCAATGTGGTTGGTCTGTCTATTAATTAAGTTTGCTACAATAGATCGCGAGGCAGACTTGCAAGAAATTAAGAAACTGACATAGGAGCTGGAAACACTTACCACTTCTGACAACAGGAAAATGGTGGAAAAACTAATGAAAGAAATGTATGACCGTAAAAATAAACAGGAAGACACGATAAAAACACGGAAGGTCTGGAAGTTTGCCAGAGATAAGAATGATTACGAGGGAGGACAAGTCTTTACCTTCTGTCGTAAATATGACTATGTGAAAAAACAAAAAGCCCTCGCTCGATCAAATCAAAAAGCACCTGGTGAAGAGGAAAGCACAACTAATTCCATGGGAGCGGAAGGCGGTCCTGAAATCAGCTCAGACATCAATGCAATATTTACTGGCTATGAATCAGACCCAGGCAGCAGTTCAGGGGGGTCAACATCCTCACTCACCCTGCTGGGGCCAGTTACTTAAGCAGAGGAGCTGGATTTTATCAGGGAACAACGCATGCAGTCCCTTTGACCAAGGGTCAATCAAACACAAGGCAAACCAAAAACAGACGGCGGAAACAAAGGCGCAAGTGCGCAAAGCAGCGCAGGCAGGGGGCATCAGAAAAAGAAGAATTGGCATAAGTAGGTGAGCCAACCAACGCCCAAACTATCGTTAACCTGACAGATATCGAACTCAACACCGCAGAGACCCAGCTTTAATCAGTAGGTCTCAGTTTCTGCCCGGAAAGTAACTTTGAAGATGTCCAGACACGTGTTGACGTGTACAAGTTTATAAGGAAATTAAAATTACGCAACTAAAAACACCCCGCCAGTGTCACAGGCAAACACAAGCTTGGCAGCGGGGGCCATTCCAGTCCTGGCGACACTTCACACATTAAGAGACAATCAGGAAGATACCTTGAGTTCTCAAACTGTGGCGCAGGAAGAAGGAATCACTACCTGGAAAAAGTCCATTTAAAGCACCATCGACGTTTGTACCACCTATGCCAAGAGACGCTCTTGATATTTTTCAAGAGAGGGTCACCAACGAACTAAAGTGTCTATACAGGAACACTTGCAGATCAAAGACCAGAGCCAGTGGAAAGACAAGAGAATACTTCCAATTAATTAAGAAATTGAAGGACAACAAAAAGGTTGTGATCAATAATGCAGATAAGGGAGGGAACATTGTTCTTTGGGATAAAGAGACGTACCGCGCAGAGGCATTCCAACAATTGGAAGATGCAAATTGTTATGAGCACAGTGACGGAATCTCGGTGCGCAAAATAGGCAATGATTACAAAAATGATTTATCCAAGTGGCAACGGGAGGGGCTGATTACAAAAGATGAATTTAAATTTCTTCATAAACAACATCCTGTGTTGCCCCTATTCTATCTTATTCCCAAAGTCCACAAAGGCTTGGATCCTCTGCAGGGCAGACCTATCATTTTACCATCAATAGCTGTTTCGAGAATACGTCCAAGTACGTCGATCACTACCTGCAAGAATTTGTCACGGCTCTTCCATCATATTTATTGGACTCAAGAGACTTCTTAGTCAAACTCAATACTGTTAAGTGGTCACCTGACTTGATTTTTATGACTCTTGACATAACTGCACTATACACTTGTATCAGGCATGAGGATGGCATACGTGCAGTGAAATACTTTTTAGATCAAAGAAACATCGGTATGTATCAGCACAACAAAATGTTGGTTGAGATGATCAGAAGATGTCTAAATAACAATGTGTTTTTATTTGACACTAAGATCTACAGACAGAAACGAGGTGTGGCAATGGGGGCATGCTTCTCCCCCAGTTATGCATGTTTACATGTAGGCTGGTGGGAGGAGCATGTCCTCGGAAGCCACCACAAGACCCTATATGACGCCCATGTAGCTCACATGTGGCATTACATTGACGACGTTTTTATAATATGGAGAGGTAATGCAGAGCAGGCATCTGATTTTGTTCAATGCATTAATGACAATGAGCTTAATTTAACCTTTACTAGTGACATCAATGTACATACAGTGAACTTTTTAGACATCAAGGTCACAGTACGAGAAGGGGTCATCATTACCAGTCTGTATCAAAAACCCACAGCTGGTAACACGCTTCTGCACGCGTCCAGTTTTCATCCACGCCACACTATTGACAGTCTACCTTATGGTGAATTTTTAAGGATTAGACGAGCGTGTAGCACAGAGCAGACATGGATTGAGTCACAGGAGATTGCTAAAAAGAGACTGTTAGCCAGAGGTTATAGGAAGCACAACTTGGAGGTAGCATTGAAGAAAGCTAACTCCCAAGATAGAAATATTCTGCTTCAACCATGTTCCCCAACCACCAGCGAAGAGGAAACCCTGGCCCACAAAATAGTTACAACATCAGCAGAACCCACAGGTGAAGCCTCGTGTAGGTTCATCACCACGTATAGTAAACAGTCACAAGCAATCAGGAAAATTATTAATTCTCAATGGCCCATTGCATTGACAGATGGAGTGATGAGAGAAGTCTTGCCCGTAAAGCCTGACTTCACTTACCATAAAGCTCATTCCATGAGATCTGATTTAGTCAAAAATAGTCCGGAGATACTAAACAAGGACTGTTGGCTGTCTTCCAAGTATGGATTTTACAAGTGCAGTAGTTGCAGAGCCTGCAAGTTTGGTGCTAACACGAAAACATATCAAAGCGCATTCAGGGAAAGTGAGGTCAAGATCAAAAGTAATTTTAACTGCAGAACGGAGTATGCGGTGTATGTTTTAACCTGTAAGTGCAGACTCCGTTACGTAGGGAGCACCAAACTGCCTGTGCAGGCTCGCATTCTCCAACACCTAAGGGCCACTGTCAATTCGGATCCATCATATCCCGTCGCAAGACACGTCAAGTCAGAGCATGTGGGTAACCTCAATGTCTTGACCTACTTTATAATTGACAGTGTGCCTGCAAATAAAAGGGGTGGTGATAGAGATAAGTCCCTTAGGCAGTTGGAGACCAAGTATATCTTGGAATTAGGTACCAAGAGTCCCAGAGGTCTCAACATCTGCGAAGATTCACCCCACTATTTATGATAATTGACAATAGACAGTGGTAGCAGTGGCTTTACGTGATTTCTCTTAGTGACGTTTACATAATATTGTAATGCTTTTACGATGTGTGTGGTATTTATATTTTATGTCTCCAAAGGGCGGTGTTTTATGAATGTGGATTTTATCATGAATTTATTGCGAATTTATGGTCTTATCCTATTTATTGGCGCCATTTTTTGTATTGAGATATGATCAATAATAATTTATTTATCTATGCCCGATTTTGCACATCGTGGAATTATCATGCACAAGTCACTTTATCCCCTGACTCTGGTCAATGGTACTTATGTGAAAACTGTTAAACAGTCTGTTCCTATTGAAACTGTCCTATCCCCAACAGGATTCCCCGGCTGGGGAGCCTGTATTTTAAAACTTTTTTGCACATATAGAATTTTTTACACATTGCACTTTATTGGCACAACAGCACTTTTTCCTTTTTTTAAACCAGTGACAATTATTATGCTCCCACATGATACATTGGCGATGATGGATGTTATGTGTAGGTATGTCCATGATGATCACATTACTGGTGTTGAGCCACGACATTGCACTATGCAAATAATAGGCCCAGTTGTTCATTGCTTTTTATATTGACATATTTTGTAATATTTATGATTTTAAGTGTATTAGTGACATGGGTAGAACAACATGTATTTGGACTGTTATAGGCTGTATATGTCTATTTATAAAAGTGATCAGGGTAATTGTTCTTTTGAACATACCGAGGAGCATATTTATGTATTTGTACAGATAGTATTAATGCTACAAATTCGTCGATTATGGTAGACGACTCACTCAGATGAAGTCTGTTGTCTATTTCTATGAGGCATAATTTGCGGTCACATGGTATGGGAGCGAGTGTTTTGATTGGTGGTTTGCCTTTTTTAAAAAATTTTGTGTGTGATGGCAAACACTTTGTATCTGGTGAGCAAGGCGACAGGGTCGCCAAAACGGGTCCGGATCGTGGCACTCCTGCTACAAGTGAAAAAATAAAATAAAATAAAGAAGACACTGCTGCACTCGCTACCTGACTTGGTGTCCGTTTTCTCTGAGAGGGTGCTGCGGTCTGTGGCACTCTTGGGAGCGTTGCTATATACATATACATATATACATATATATATATATATATAATCCTTAAAGTAAAATAATTGGGTTTAACATGTTTTTTAAACAAAAAAAAGACTGAAATTTACAGTTTATAGTTAACTCTACTTACTATAATCTTGCCCTAAAGTAACTGCAACTCATGCCCCCTCCATGCACAGTGTTGTCATCTTTTATGTCAGTTCTTTTGTCCTCATTAGCCCTTTGGATGCATAAGACAGCCCCCGGCCGTCCGACGTAATGGTGGGCGTATGCGTCTGATGGCTGGGAGCCGTCCCAACTGCGCACGCATAAAATTTTGCTGCATCGAGGGGGAATTTCACCCGCATTCAAAGGAATAATGCTATTAATGATGTCATAGATTGTGTCATAAGTGATGTCATATTTGGGGTAATTAGCAGTGCATGGTGAGGATGTGTGCTATAGTTACTTTAGGGAATGAGTCATAGTTATTAGAGATAACTATAACAGGTGAATGTCTGTGTTTAAAAGGTTGCATTATCACTGTAATTTTCACCTAACTTTAACACTGCATTAACCTTGAGTTTTTCAGTGAATTTCTCAGGTTTTTTAATGGGAAGTAAAATATAATTACAATTCCTATTAGAACATCACTTCAGCCTTTGTGTTTTCAGTGAATTTCTAGGGATAATTTAATGTAAAGTAATAATTTATCACCATATGTAAAGCCACCAACCCAATCACTGTCTTTGGCCATGTGTGGTTGGCCTAAGGGCCTGACCTATGTACAGGCCCTACAATTCAACCCCCCACAGACTGCCCACATCCCTGCCATGCATGGCATTTGTGGCGTGGGGTTGGCCACATGGCTGTCGCCTGCCAGGCCAGGCCATACGTCCGACCCCTTGAAGGCAAGCTACCCCATGCCACGCACAGTTTTCTGGCATGCACAACATGTGGTTGGTCCTACAGGCCAGGGCTACTCTCCAACAGATGTACTGACTTTGTCAAAGTGTCACAACACCAAAATATAACTAGTGGGCCTATTGGCTTTAACAAAGGGTGAGCATATCAATATATATAAAGCAGATCTATTATTGTTCTCCAAAAATCCTCAATATCTGTAATCAAACATTTGAGTAATTCACACAATTAAATGTTTATTAGCAGTGATCAATAAAAAAAAAAAAAACAACATTTTGATGAGTGGCTAACCCACCAAACAAGATGGCCATTTCTCAAGTAAATCACCTGCAATCTCTACTCAAAAAAGACCCCCCTTCTTCAGAAAAAATCCTCCCCGTCAGCCATGGATGGTATTCTTGAAGAGATCAGAGCCCTGAATCACTTCATAGAGGAAATTAATAAAACTCTACAATTTTTGAATGACAAATGGTCGTCTTTGGATTCACGAGTACTCATTGTGGAAGTCTCTTGAAACTTCTTGCTGTCACATCTCCTCTCTGGAGTCTGAAGTATTTCTCCTTAAAAAACAGGCAGAAGACTTGGGAAACAGGAATCGTAGGAACAATCTTAGACTTTATGGTCTGCCTGAAAATATTGAAGGCTCTAAACCAACCACCTTTTTTCAATCTTTTTTGCCTAAAGTCCTGGATTTTCCAGCTACTCCTTCTCTCAACATTCAAAGGGCTCACAGACTTGGACTGACATTTTTTGAGAAACCTTGTGGCATAATTGTGCTTTTCCTGCAACACACTGACCTTCTTCAAGTCCTATCAGCTGTCAAGACCAAGAAACAATTTTTTGGGGAAGGTCACCGTCTCTGCTCTTCTCAAGATGTAGTTAAATCACAGCAGACCATCAGAAAACGTTTCCTGATCTTCCTCCTCAATTGTGTTCAATCAACGCCAGGTATGGTCTTCCACATCCATGTCCCTTCAAGGTTAGATAAAAAGACAAGACTACAACATTTGATGATCCTGTGGCGCTACAAGAGTTCCTTCGTCTTTATAGAGCTGATACCATAGATACTTCGAGACCTGCATGACAGTCTTTGGTGCCTCTTGTTATGTTAATGTTTTCTTTGCTCTAAGTTTCTCAGTGAATGTTGTTTTGCTATATCTTTGTAGTACCTATATATTGTTGTTTCTTTCTTTTTGTTCTATATACTCTTCTTATATTTCTCGCCTTATGGTGATTTCTTCTTACTTTTCCTATTAATCTCTTTTATCTCATCTACAGGTGTTTTACTTCAACAGTTTTCTTATTTCCTGACCCTACTGTTATGTTGAAGTCTTTGATTTTGGTCCTATGGAATTCGGTGGAGCTTCAATGCTGTCATTGTCATCCTCTGGTGTAGTCACTCCCCAGTCATGTTGTATTTGTAGTGTGCATTTGTAGGTATGTTGTTCAGTAGTCTTTTTATGACATGTACAGTGTCTTTGTTCTTTATCATCTTCCTTTTTCCTTTTTGTCTCTTTCCACTAACCTTCCCTGGCTTTTTTTCTTTTTCTTTTTCTTCTTTATTTGTATTATTTGCTTCTTTCATTTCTCCTGTTCTTTTCCCTATAATTAGTGCTTTTGTTTTTTCTTATATCTTACATACTTGTGATTTCTCCTTCCTATTGCAACTGTTTTTTTTTCCTTTGTTTTATCTCCTTCTACGCATTCAAAGTAAATGTAGCCTTGTAAGCATATTGTTTGTTCATACTTTTTTCATTAAATTACATTTCGTGTTACTACCTGGAATATTAAATGATTAAATAATCCTATTAAAAGGTAGTGGGTGCAAAGAGAAAACTGACTTTGCTTTACTTCAAGAATCTCACATTTCTGAAAATGAAGCTTCCAAACTAAAGAGATGCTGGGTGGGGCATGTGTTTAATTCTACTGCCCTAGATAAGAAAAATTGTGATTTGATGTTATGTCACAAGAAATTAATTGTTTCTGTTGTTCATCAAGAAGCTAATGTTGAAAGACGTTGGATTATTTTTAAACTTCTTATTGATAAGATTCCTATAGTTATATTTTATGTATATGGTCCTACTTCGATTGCTAATCTCTTCTGAACTAATTTATCTGATAAATTATTTAGATTTGATGATGATTATGTTATATTTGGTGGTGATTGCAGTCAAATTCTTGATCCCATTATCGATAGACATTCTAATGTTAAGTTCACCCCTTCTAAAATGCAAGCTCAGTTTGTCTCCATAGTATGGCGTAAAGCACTAGTGGATATTTGGAGACTTTGTCATCTTGACCTTAGAGAGTATAGTTTCTATTTGGCTGCCCACCATTCTCAATCCCGTATTGACTACCTTTTCTTAAGTAAACCCCTGTCCCAACATGCCATTCACTCTGAAAACGGTTCAATCCTAATATCAGACCATGCTCCTGTTTTTGTAGACATTGACTTGGTCCCCTTTTCCCCTCACCCTGGAAGATGGCGTTTAACAACTCCCGATTACTTGACCCTAATTTTTGCCAAAAGTTTACTTCCTTTGCTTTGGAATGTATTACCATCAACAATACCCCAGAATCCTTTTGTGATGGTATGGGATTCCTTTAAAACAGCAGCCAGAGGTTTTATTGTGAATTTTGTATCTCAAAAGAAGAAGTCTTTAGAAACCCAGTCCTTTCAGTTACTTAATAAGATGAAACAATTGGAACACACTTATAATCATTCTAATAATGAGTCTGCCTTGAAAAATCTCCTTGATGCTAAAATTACTGTTAATAAATTAGCTACTGATGCAGCTTCCAACTACCTATTATAAAGTAGTTCTCACTATTATGGTGGCCAACACAAGATGGGCAAACTATTAGCTAACTATTTAAAAATAAGTAAAGATAGAACTAAAATAGATTCTTTGCAAGGTTATACTGACACTCCTATCTATAAAGACAAGGATATTTTAAATGAATTTGTTTCCTTCTATAAAAATCTTTAGACTCCTGAATATTTAACAGATGAGTCTGACCTTCTTTCCTATTTTCGATCAATTCCCACTCCTTCATCTAATCACATTGATTTCAAAACTCTGGGAGCAAATATTCCCCTAGCAGATATATCTCGGGCTATTTCAGCATTACGCCATGAGAAAGCTCCATGGCCAGATGGTTTTACCATTGAATTCTACTCTTATTTCACAAATATTCTTCTACCTAATCTTTTACTTTTTATTTCAAATCTGTTGGGGATAATGGCACCTCTAGTAGTACATTTCAAGAAGCACTGATCTGCTTAATTCTCAAAGATGATAAAGATCACTCTCTCTGCAAGAACTATTGGCCTATTTCGTTAGTTAACACAGATTATAAGATCTTTGCGAAGATTCTGGCACTCTGTACTGATCCTATTTTGCCTGATCTCATTGGTCCTGAACAAGCAGGTTTTGTCAAAGGAAGACTTGCTTCTGACAAATCTGGAGTCATTTCCAATATACCCTGAGCAAAGCCTATTCCCTGGATTATCCAATTACATGAATAAATGCAAAATGTTGCCTTTAAATTTCCTTGTCAAAAACATCTCTTTGAATCCTCTGATATTACCGGGCAACCTAATAAAATACAATATTTGGGATTATTGTTTGCACCTTTATTATCTAACACAAAAAAATTAAATGATACTATTAGTTGTTGGCATCCCCTTTTTTTCCTGGTGGGGTCGATTAGACTCCATTAAGATGATGCTCTCTTCTCTGGTGTTATATATTATTTCTATTATTCCTATCCATATCCCTCAATATTATTTCAAAAAAATTGATTCCACTTTGATAAAATTCCTATGGAAGGGTAAATCTTCGCGTATAGCCTTATCCTCTCTTAAGAAAGTTAGGCCTAACGGAGGCATCAAGTTGCCTGACTTTAAATCTTATCATTCCGCTTTCTCGTTAAAACAAGCTGCTAAGTGGCTCTCTACAGCTCTTCCCTTACACCCACCTCTCTGGTTACAATTAGAACAATGTCTTATTGCTCCATTTGACTTTCAAGAGATTTTAACTTTTACTGCCAATATTGGTTCTTTGCATTCCCCGGTCATTTCTCACTCTCGCAAAGTACTATTTCCCCTACTATTTTCCTCATATCCTTCTATTAATTCCCTTCAAAAATAGCCTTTCTGGCATAGTAAATCAGTATGGATTCATGACCGCCTATGTACTGGAAAACGTGGCATTCTAGGGGCTTACGTTGGCTTTCTCAACTCATATCTGACGAAAAGCCCCTTACTTTTTCTGCTCTCCAGTCTAAATTTTCCTTACCATCCTCCTCCAGATCGAAATATAATCTACTTGTTGTTTCCCTCACTCAGTTTCTTCAGAGTCTACTAACTTCTATTGATCGTCCTGTAGCTTATGAACCCTACTCTCTATTGTAGAAGGTTCTCCTTCAACATCCAATCTTTACAAATCTTTACTATTCTCCACAGAAAGGCACAAATCAAAAACTGAGAGGAAGTGGGAAAAGGGTTTTTCTCAAGAATGGCCAATTGCTACATGGGATAAAATTTGGTTTAAACTCCATAGGACCTCGTGAGCTGCAAATACCACACAAACACTTTTTTTCATTTCATTTCATAAGTCTTTATTGCGATTCTTCATCTTAAAAAGACAATATTACAAAAAAACGCCATATTACATATTTCATCCACAAACTACACCAGAATTATAAAAATAGAAAATCAGAAATATTACACCATCATCTGTATAAATTTAGCATTTACATAGTTAAAATCAGTTAAAATTTTATTAAACTTTGAACTCTGCAAAAGACTTAGAACATACAATACATTTCAACAACTATAAATACTATATAAAAACAAGCTATGAAATGTAGCAGTAGGAATGAATAACAGTTACCAGGACAATTAAATATCACGTTACCCTCTTTTTTGGCACGCAACACCCATGCCCAGCTTAAGAACTTAGCAAATCCTATAACTGCTAAGTCAGAAGTATCAGATTTCAACAATCTCTTTTCTACCATGGCTGATCTAGTGCCCAGGAGTTTGCAAACAGGTTTTAACCAGGTAGTTCTTGGTTTATGGTACACTGGGCATACAAATAAGAGGTGGTCTATGTCTTCTACCTCGTCTTTACAGAACTGACATTTGTTGCTAGAAGACTTGTCCCTCTTACTTATGAACTACCTCAATGTTAGGGTGCCAATCCTGAACTGGTGGAGTAGCTTGCGATCTAGTCGTTTCGTCACTAGGTCCCAATAGACCTCCAAATGGGGTTCATCCTTGATATCAAGGTAATCCCTAGTTAGTGAGGATGCAACATGGGCGGAGAGTTGGATAACTTTGATCAATTCCCAGTACGCTGCTTTAAATAGCTTTTTGGATGGAAATACAGCAGTATCGGGGTGATCCCAGAGATTCCTCATCACCATGTCAGACAGCAGTGATTTGACACCCTAGAGCCATGGGATCCTGTGAGAACGACTTAGTCCCCTTACTTCCAACAAAGCCCTGGCATAAAGATGGAGCTCTGGGGTAGTCCACAGGCGTCTCCAGAGTGCCTGTGGTCTGTAACGGGCTACATCTTCCACTGCTTGACAGCCAAGATCGTACAGCATTGGGATTCTAGGGTATGATTGGGGCAAACCCACTAAGGATCTGAAAAATGTATTTTGGCCAACGGAAAGAGGGGATAGGTCGGTGAAACCCCAGAGTTCAGCTCCGTATAGAATTGCTGGAGTGATTTTTGATGTATAGATTTTAACTATCGGAGCTATAGGCTTGGTAAGGGACAAACAATGTTCCTTAAGCAGGGCACCAGCTAACTGGGCATGTTTTAACGCCAAGGTGGCTATTTGAGGCTTCCAGCACAGCTTGTTATTGAAGGTGACACCTAGGTAGGAGAAAGCGTCCGTCTGCTCCAGGGGTACACAATCCATGTGGACTCTTGCTTTTACAGGCTTGACCCCATGGAGCACCATGAACTTGGTTTTCCCTACATTGACCACCAGCTCATGCTCGCGGTAAAACTCCTCAAACCGTGACAGGGCCAATTGTAGTCCCTGTCTAGTTTTAGACATTACCAGAGTGTCGTCCGCGAACATGAGCAGGGGCTCTTTCATACCAGCCTGCATTGGCGCATCCATGGGGTAATTAGTAAAGTACTGGACCACCCAAGTAATGAAGATTGAGAATAGCGTGGGAGCCAGCACGCACCCCTGTCGGACACCTTTGTTCACCTCAAACTATCCTGTAACCTCACCTGGTTTGCACCAGCGTACCTGGGCATATGTATATTCATGCAATTTTACTAAGATGGCAACCAGCTCTTTAGGCCCCGACCCCGTTCAAATATGGCCGCTACGGATTCCGATAAACTTAGACACACGGGCGCATAGTCCGTCGTTGAATGTAAAACTCCGCGAAACTGACGCGGTGTGTAGCGTTAACAGAATATAATCGGCAACCGGAGAAGACACACGCTAGTGCGGAACACGGGTATCGTTTAGAGATGAAGGCGAGATAGCAACAGGTGAGAGCGGAATATCGGCTTTTTAAAACTAGCGAACTCGTAAACATACGACAAGGGTCCTTACACTGTCATTTTCCGATTTTTAGATAAAGACAACGAGGAGCAACAAGCAGGTAAACACGGCAAGCTACAGCGAGCCGGTTTTCTAAGCAACATATTTACCATCATTGTTATTAAAACAAACAACAATTTGTATATTTCAGAAACCTGAGGCACATTTGAATCAGGTATGTCAAAGACCAGGTACAATGCAACGAGGTCTGATCTAATGTTAACACATACTGAATACTGAATCTCCCATTATATGTATATATTTTTCTAGAGACCCAAGACACCATCTTGTAAGGTATGTAAAACTATTTAAGGATAACGGACCATTACCATACAAGTGTACAGGGCATTCTCACACAGAGGCTTGAACTTATGTTTTATACACAGGAACAAGGGCCACTCTGAGGGACAGCATTAAGATCATACACTACCTCCAGGATCAGGTATGCAAACGTGACGATCACAGATATAGAGACCCCCCGCTCATAATAGACACTCACACCATATTCTTTAATTTTTCTTTTATAGATACTGCCCCTGACGAAGGCACGCAACAGTGCCGAAATGCATTGGGCTCATTCGTAAAATGTGGACTATATGTAACATATCAAATGTGTGAAATATGAACTGATGAACATGGAATGTATAAACCTTGTGAATATAAGTCAGTAATGCAAAACAATTGTGTTTGTTAAGAAAGTAACTATGATTTACATGAAAAACAATATGAACTGAAAAAATAAACAAGAGAGACACAACACAAAAAAGGTTTAAATATATCTTTGATCCTATAGAATTTTATAAAGCGCCACGGCGCCACGTGAACAGTGCACGATTGGGTGGCATCTCAATACCACCATAACGAACAACCAGCTCTTTAGGCATCCCAAGCTTAAGTAATACCTCCCACAGCCTTGCCCTAGGTACGAGATCGAAAGTGGATTTAAGATCCACAAATGCTGCGAAGAGCATTCCTCCGCCTAACGTGACCTCTTTCCAAAAGATCAGAACAAATCTAAAGGCCTGATCTAGGGTGCCTAGGTGGGACCGAAATCCCGCCTGTAAAGGGGACAGAATATCCTCTTCTGTCAACCAAACCTGTATCCTACCCAGGATCAACGTGCAGCAATCTTTTGCACTGCATCGATTAGGCTGTTGGGCTGTAGTTGGCCGGAGCAGAGCGTTCTCCTTTCTTATAAATTGGTATAATCTCAGCTCCGGACCAAGATGGAGGAATCGGGGCTCCACAAGCAATGGCATTGGCTAGTAAATTTATGTATGGGACCCAGAGCTCATAATCCTGCTTAAATAAATCCGCAGGGATGCAGTCAGGTCCTGGAGCCTTGCCACTTGGGATAATTTTCAGAACAGATTCCACCTCACCATCAGTAAACTCCAGTGGACTTGCAACTAGGATAGGCAGGACGGGTTCCATAGGGCTATGTGATGTCCTAAACTGTGATTTAAAAAAGGTTACCCATTGCTGTGGCTCAACATATTTACCAGGGGTTTTGGCCTGCGGGTTATTCCCCCATTTAAGTATTTCTCAAAAATGAACCATATTCCTCCTGTGGCAGGCATTTAACAATTCCTTCCAACGGTCCTCATCCCATTCACTCTTGGCTTGCCTCAACACTGATATATAGTTAGCTGTACACTGCTTAACTCTGCCTGGAGACCTTGATTTTATGGCCTTGACCAAATCTTTGTGGGCAGTTCTACACAGATTGTTGTACCATGAACTTAACTTCGGCTTAGCAACCTTTTTGCGCAGATTGGGTTTAATAAAAAACCTTTTCAGCCCACTAAATAGGTCGACCCTGTGACTTTTTTTCATTTATCACCGATTATTATTTTCCCCAATGTCCTTAACTTCTTTTTCATCGATTTCATTTTGTTGGTCCTGTCCCTGCCCCGCCACAGATCTAAAACTGGTCCCAAATTACGTTACTTTTTATGGTCCAAATCCCCTTTTCTCTCACAAATATATTTTTAGGTACCCTATCTCCCCAATGGCCTCAAACACCGATGTGTTTTAAACTTTTAGACTTTTTGTTAGCTATTGCCTTTCATTTAATAACTTCAAATTGGATACAAGCTGATAGGGTCACTTTTAGAGCCTGGTGGAATGCTGTCTGTTTTCATCACCAACTGTATACTAACTATGTTTCTGCAACAGTGCGGGCAGGGAAAAATAACACACTTCTGCTCCCAGCCAACAGGAGCATTTTGAAATTTCCAGGCAGCTGGGAGTAGACTTAGGGCTTACAAGTGTCATTTTAGTATGGGAAAAAGTAAGACATCGGCAGTGCAAGGGGCTTATAATTAGGCCCCTTAGTGTTTGCTCCCATTTGGCAGGAGATTTTAAAATGCTCCTTTCAGACAGGAGCAAACATATTTGACTGCCCTTGGTAGTGCCGGCATGGAAACTACTGTGTCCCATGGGTGGTGTTCCGATGCCACAGTAAGCAAGACGGCCCAGGTGGTTGGGGCCCGTGACTTATAATGGCTCTGGGAGTGGGGGCTACATGGTCTCCTCCCCTTTTAATTGCATTTCAGCCCCAGGTGGATGGGTTTCCCAGGACCTAAGGAGTCTGACTCCCACTGGACCTGGTTGGCCCAAGGGAAAAAGCTCTCTGAGCCAATCAAAATACTCTGATTTTGATTTCAGATTTATAGAGCGCGTAGCTACCCTCGGGCGTCCCAGCGCTATAGTAACAGCCTGACAGTACTCCTGGGGTAGGATTATTGGGGGAACAGCCAGGTTTTCAGTAGTCTGCGGAATGAAAGCAGATTGTTTTCTTTGTTGATGCTGAGGGGAAGGCTATTCCAGAGCTTAGGGGCGTTGTATGCAAAGCGGCGCCCGCCCGTGCGGGCTCTTCTTATTCTGGGGGGTTTTGTGAGTGACACGCGGACAAGGATATTGGAGACTGCCACCTCCTTGAAAGTGCCTGACTTTGCCCTGGACCTCCAAATTCAATACGGCGGAGTGATAACAACTTACAAGTCCACGATCCTATCTTGGCAATCCACCCCACGGAGGGCAATATCAAATAACAAACAGTTTTGTTGTGCAACTGTAAATTGCCAACGTCCGGTTACTGAGTAATTATCGCACATTGCTTGTTGCAAAGTTATGAGGTCCTGATGAGAACCCCCCAACCCGCCAGGGGTTCGAAACGCGTAGACAGTGTGTTTACACCATAAGATCTCTATCCACTAAATTGTTTATGATACTTTTGAATAATTTCTGAGTGAAACAAACAAGTTTCTTTGGTGTACATTTAAATTCCTAATTTGTGACATTGGAATTGTAAATATTGAATTGTATGCTTGTGTTGTGTGTGAGTGCGAGAATGGAATGCTGATGTTGATCAACCACGTCTGACTGATTGTTCTGTCATTTATGCACAATTTTTAGGCTAATGTCATTTTTATAAAAACTGTTGTATGTAATGTTTGCTTTGTAATTTCCTCTGTGTATTTTTGGTGAATAATAACCAACAAAAATTTCAAAAAATTATATGATAAATAAACAGTGATCAACTCTAAAAGATAGCTTTCACCGCACTCAGTTTAATTCTCTGTGTGAGATAATTTAGTTCTGTTTAGTAGCGTTCATGGTACTGGCATTTATTCTGCTGTTTTATTATTTTTACTTCTTATTCTGGGGACACTGGCCAGAAATAGGGAGTCCGACCTGAGCTGTCTGGTAGATTTATGGGGTTTGATGAGTGGTTTTAGAATGGGTGGGCCTTTGCCTTGTAGGATTTTATGAGAGATGCATAAGGCTTTAAAGGCGATGCGCTCTTGAATGGGGAGCCAGTGAAGTGCCTTGAGGGAGGGTTTAGCCGAGCACCTTGATTTCGTCCCTGTGAGGAGTCTTGCTGCGGCATTCTGGGCGTGCTAGAGTTTTTTAATGACAGCTACTGGGGCGCCTAGGTACAGGGCATTTCCGTAGTCCAGTCTCGATGTAATAAGGCCCTGGATCAGAATTTTCCTAGACTGGGGAGGATAAGAGGGAGGATCTTCCGGGCAGCTCGCATGAGCCCAAAGCAGGTGCCAGCAGTCTTTCTTGCTTGGGCTCTGAAGCTGAGTTCCTGGTCGAGCCAAAAGCCTAAGCTCTTGATTTCTTGTTTTGGTGTGGGGGGAGCCCATGCTGGGTGGCCAGGCAAGGGTTTTGGGGAGTTTGTTTGGGTCGCCTAGGAGCATAATTTCAGATTTCTCTCCATTGAGTTTAAGTCTAGAGTCACCCATCCATTTGGATATATTATGCCGACAGGCGGCTAAATTTTCCATGGATTGATCGGCCAGGTTGATGGAGACGACTAGTTGGGTGTCGTCGGCGTACATGATCACCTTAATGCCGAATGGTGAGGCTATGTTGTCTAAGGGGGCCATGTAAACGTTAAAAAGAGTGGGACTCAGGGAGGATCCCTGGGGACCCCAGAGTTCAGGGGGAGAGCTTTGGAGTGACCGTAGCTGTCGGCCACTTGGAAGGTCCTATGTTCCAGGAATGATTTTAACCAGGCCAGGGCAGTCCCAGTGATGCCAGTTTTTTGTAGGCGGTGGAGGAGGTTGGTGTGGTCCACCGTGTCGAAGGCGGCACTCAGGTCCAGGAGGATCACTGCCACTGATCCCCCTGCGTCCAAGATGGATCTTGTCTCCTCTGTTACGGCCAGGAGGGCGGTGTCAGTCCCCTGTCCTGGTCTGAACCCTGTCTGGGAGTGGCGAAGGAGGTTGTTGGTCTCTAGAAATATTGAGAGCTGTTCGTTTACGATTTTTTCTGCCACTTTGCCGATGCCTGGGAGGAGGGAGATGGGTCTGAAGTTTGAATGGTCCAAGGGGTCTAGGTGCAGTTTCTTGATGAGTGCCCGAACTGTTGCACTTTTCCAATTGACGGGGACTATCCCACGGGAGAGGGAGGCATTTATCAGCCTGGCGAGGAGGGGGGATATTGTAGGGGCTACTAGTTTTAGTTTACTCATGGGAGCTGGGTCATCCGGGGATCCACTCTTCATATGGTTGAGAGTGGCCACCAACCTCTCGATGGAGATGGGGAGGGAGGAATTCAGGAGGGGGGCGTCTTGGTCGATGGGCCCAGCTGGGTGGTCGATTGGGGTGGTTGGGGGGGAGGGTCTTAAGGATCTTGAGGATTTTGGATGAGAAAAACTCAGCGAGTTGGGTGCATCTGGCGCCGGTGGGATCAGCGTCCGGCTGTGGTTCGGGAACTTTCATGAGGGATTTTACTATGCGATATGTCTCCTTAGTGGAGTTGGAAGCAGCTAGAATTTTCCCTTCGAAGTAAATTGCTTGCGTATTTTTTATGAGGGTTTTGTATTGCTTCATGGACGATTTATAGGTTTCTTTGCTGTTTGATGTCCAGTCTTTCCTCCAGAGATGTTCAAGTCATTTGCATTTTTTTTGTAGTTCACGCAGTTCTGGAGTAAACCAGGGTGACTTGAATGATCCCCTCTTACTGGGGAGGTGTTTAACGGGAAGAACCGCGTCAAGGGAAGATTCTATCCAGGCTCGGATTTGGGTGTCTGCTAGTGAGGGGTACGGGTTCAAGGTGGGGGTGGAGGCTATCAGCTGTCTGGTCCAAGCATCCGTGTGTAGTTTGTGCCACGGGCGAGAGGGTGCTTGGGCTGGAAGGCTGTGAGTGATTTCGGAGGAGATTGGGAGTTTGAGGAGGATAAGGTGGTGATCTGTCCAGGGGATGGGTAGGGGTGAAGATGTGGTGAGTTCAGGGATGTTAGAAAAGATAGGGTCCAAGAGATGGCCCTTGTTGTGAGTGGGCTGAGAATTTTTCAGGGAGAGGCTGAGTGCAGCTAGGTCTTCTTTGAGGTCTCCGGCTATTTTGTTCCCTGGATCATCAAAGTGAATGTTAAGATCTCCTAGCACTGTAAAGTTGAAAGATAGACAGGCTAGGGAGGTGGCTGTCTCCACCAGTGAATTAGGGAACTGTCCAAGTGGGCCCGGGGGTCGGTATATTAGAAGACCCGACAGAGTTTTTTCCGGGGAGAGATGTAGGGAGAAGTGAGTGTTTTTGCAGTCGAGGATTGGGCTGTCCTTGAGTTGGCAGGAGAGGTGGGCCTTGGTGATAATTGCTATGCCACCTCCTGACCCTTGAGGTCTATCTAGGTGTTTAATTATGTAGCCCGGGGGAAGGGCTTGGACTATGTCTGGGTCGGATGATGTGTTGATCCAGGTTTCCATGAGGAACAGTACTTCGATGTCGTTGTTCAATATTAGGAGGTTTATCTCAGTGCTGTGTTTGGGGAGGGATCTGCAGTTGAGCATAGCCATTTTGATTGTCCTGACTTTGGGGGATGAGTGGGGGTGAGTCTGTATGGGCAGTGATTGCATTTGCTTTGATGCTCATCGGGAGAGATTGAGTGGAGGCCGGAGTCATGGTCATGCGTAGCGGGTTGCCGGAGTGTACTTGAGGAGTAGCTGATGGGTGACGAGGAGTGAGGAGCAGGGGGACTATGCCCTGGGTCCGGCAGCGCGCATCTCCTGCGTGTCAGGCCTAGGCACATTCTTATGGGGGGAGGGGCGTGGCCTCAGGGCGGTGGGCGTGGCCTCACTTCCCTCGCTAATGGCGGCAAATTGTTGGTCTGACCCGCGGAAGCGTTTACATCGGCTGCGCGGTGTGAGATCGGCGATTCTAGAGGAGGGGTGAGTGCTCAGGGCAATGTGGAATCACAGGTAAAACAACAGTTTTAATTTTAAATGCTTAAAAAATGTCGAGCGTTTCTCCCGGCTTCCGCCTCAGGAGATGTCTGTTTGGCTAATGCGGGCTTAACGAATAGCGCGACTTAAATAGCACCCAGGGGGGGCGTGGCCTCATAGCGGTGGGCGTGGCCTCACTTCCCTCGCTAATGGTGGCAAATTGTTGGTCTGACCCGCGGCAGCGTTTACATCGGCTGCTCGATGTGAGATCGGCGATTCTAGAGGAGGGGGGAGTGCTCAGGGCAATGTGGAATCACAGGTAAAACAACAGTTTTAATTTTAAATGCTTAAAAAATGTCGAGAGTTTCTCCCGGCTTCCGCCTCAGGAGATGTCTGTTTGGCTGATGCGAGCTTAACGAATAGCGCGACTTAAATAGCAGCCGGGGGCGTGGCCTCAGGGCAGTGGGCGTGGCCTCACTTCCCTCGCTAATGGCGGCAAATTGTTGGTCTGACCCGCGGCAGCGTTTACATTGGCTGCGCGGTATGAGATCGGCGATTCTAGAGGAGGGGGGAGTGCTAAGGGCAATGTAGGATCACAGGTAAAGCAACTGTTTTAATTTTAAATGCTTAAAAAATGTCGAGCGTTTCTCCTGGCTTCCGCCTCAGGAGATGTCTGTTTGGCTAATGCGGGCTTTACGAATAGCGCAACTAAAATAGCAGCCAGGGGGCGTGGCCTCAGGGCAGTGGGCGTGGCCTCACGTCCCTCGCTAATGGCGGCAAATTGTTGGTCTGACCCGCGGCATCATTTACATCGGCTGCGCGGTGTGAGATCGGCGATTCTAGAGGAGGGGTGAGTGCTCAGGGCAATGTGGAATCACAGGTAAAACATGTCTGTTTGGCTAATGCGGGCTTAACGAATAGCGCGACTTAAATAGCAGCCAGGGGGGGGCGTGGCCTCATAGCGGTGGGCGTGGCCTCACTTCCCTTGCTAATGGTGGCAAATTGTTGGTCTGACCCGCGGCAGCGTTTACATCGGCTGCTCGATGTGAGATCGGCGATATTCTAGAGGAGGGGGGAGTGCTCATGGCAATGTGGAATCACAGGTAAAACCACAGTTTTAATTTTAAATGCTTAAAAAATGTCAAGAGTTTCTCCCGGCTTCCGCCTCAGGAGATGTCTGTTTGGCTGATGCGGGCTTAACGATTAGCGCGACTTAAATAGCAGCCGGGGGGGCGTGGGCTCAGGGCAGTGGGCGTGGCCTCACTTCCCTCGCTAATGGCGGCAAATTGTTGGTCTGACCCGCAGCAGCGTTTACATTGGCTGCACGGTGTGAGATCGGCGATTCTAGAGGAGGGGGAGTGCTCAGGGCAATGTAGGATCACAGGTAAAGCAACTGTTTTAATTTTAAATGCTTAAAAAATGTCGAGCGTTTCTCCTGGCTTCTGCCTCAGGAGATGTCTGTTTGGCTAATGCGGGCTTAACGAATAGCGCGACTTAAATAGCAGCCAGGGGGCGTGGCCCCAGGGCAGTGGGCGTGGCCTCACTTCCCTCGCTAATGGCGGCAAATTGTTGGTCTGACCCGCGGCATCGTTTACATCGGCTGCGCGGTGTGAGATCGGCGATTCTAGAGGAGGGGGGAGTGCTCAGGGCAATGTGGAATCACAGGTAAAACAACAGTTTTAATTTTAAATGCTTAAAAAATGTCAAGCGTTTCTCCCGGCTTCCACCTCAGGAGATGTCTGTTTGGCTCTATGTTTTCAACTGAGGCTCCCGTGAGACTCTCGAGGTAGCCTCTTGGACTGAATGGATTTACACAAAATCACAAAAGCACAATCTGCAAACCAAGATCTAGGCTCCAGCCAAATTTGGTGTGGTTCCTTTTAGCAGCATTTGCGGAAACCCTTCTGACAAAAGTCTATGGAAAATGCATGGGGATTTTGCATTTTGGTATACCCTTTTTTTCTTGGCCCCTGCTTAATGGATCACCCTGAAATGTTTCATGCACAAACTAGGCAAACATGAGTACTTTATTTGAAAGTTTTGTGAAGATTCGTCAATTGGTTACAAAGTTATCAGCAAAACAATAAAGGCATTTCCTATTGAAACGCTGACCTAACTTCAACTACTCAGTGGCTTAAATTCCCAGAATCTTAACATGTACAGGAAAATGTGGAATTAGAAGCAGGAAAACAACATCTGGCAAAATCCAAATTGCATCACATGGAATTACTTACCAACCCAATCACAAAATATGTCCTTCTTTCTTAACTTGTAAAATAGACCTAGGCCTAGATGTATCAAGCATTTTGCGATTCGTTAAGGCTGAAATTCGCAGAACTTCGGCCTTAACGAATCACAAACTGACATTTTTCATCTTTTGGGATGTATGTGAAATTAGCAAAATAAGGAATCGCAAACAATTGCGATTCCTTATTTTGCTTAAGCATTTAAGGAATCGCAATTTTGCGATTCCTTAAACGCCATGTACGAAGCTTTTTTAATTTGTGAATTCAGGTTAAGGAATCGCAAATTGACACCAACTTGAGGTTCGTGTTAATTTGCGAAATCCTTTCAAAAACCAAAATTTGGCAATTTTGAGGGTGGCATGTGACACACATACATGCCCATAGGGCATGTATGTGCGTCATATGCACACACATGTAAGTTTCAGGGGTGCAGCAGGGTGTCCATGAGACACCACTGCACCCTTGCAATAATTTTAAAATTGCGATTAGCAAATTGCGAATTCGCAATTTGAGAATTATTTCGCAATCATTCCTATGGGCCTCCTGGCCCACAGGAATGAATGGGAAATTATTCCTTATTTGCGAATTCGCAACTTGCGAATTCACAAATTAGGAATAACAAGGAATCGCAAAAAAATAGCGATTTAAAACATACATCCCATTTTGCGATTTCTTAAAAGGATTAAACTTCACGTTTTTAGAGGATGTGGGCCACTGCAACTCTTCTGCAGCCCCCTGTAAAAGGCCACAGGATTTTGAATGGGACACTCCTGGAGCCAATCAGCGAGGGTTATTAAGGCTCAACCCTCATTACCAGAGGAGGACATAGAATGTGGAGCAATCTCATTTGTTAAGTTGTTTGGCAGTCACCATGCGCTTGAGTAGTCTTTTTTTGTTGTGTTCCTGTTCTCAGGTCACAGGCTGATGTGCTGAAAATGGCTTGTTCAAGGTAAATACTTTTTACTGCTTCATTGAGGTTTTATGTGTAATCAGAAAACCTGCCTGGTTGGTAGTTGGTGCTGGGGAAGGGTATTGACAATAGTAAAGGGGGATATGCAGGGTGGGGGAAACAGCTACTTTTGAGGACTACAACTATCACTATGCAACACCCTGCAAATGTGGAGCTGCATACATAGAGGGAACCTCCACACAGAAGAACCTCACAATTCATGCACACAAGAACTACTAGCACAAATATGTTCCATTCGTGAAATGAGGGGGTCCATTAGACTCTAAGACCCACTGGGTAAAATGCCCAGCAAGAACTGCAGGTAAATAAGCCTGTTTCCAAAAACCTTACCACGCTTTAGTCATATCATTGGCTAAACATAGGGACAGTAATTATTCATGCTCAGAAGAGCTCCAGTTTAGGTAGACATCTGTATTCCAACAAAATCTATATCTCTAATGGGGTGCAACACCAGAAACTTGTTGTGCACCTTCCATGGATCTGTACCATGAATCATCTGCGCAGAAAATCATATCGGATCCATTAGAAAGTTGAAATGATAGGCACAGTGGTACATGGCTACTGCACAAAGGACCTTTGACAAAAGCATAGAAAAGTGCCTTCCCGGGTCAATAATGGCTTGAAACAAATTAGCTATTATAATTAAATTGTTAGGAAGTGGGAAATCTGTTGGAGCGTAGTGAGCAAGATTCTTAAAGAAAATACTTTGTCATAGAATAAAAAGTTGGACTATCAAGGCTCTGGAGGAGATTTACTAAGATTTTTCGCCGTGTTTGCATCACAAAACTTTAGCGCTGGAAATAGCGTAAATGTAATTGCACTGCTTCACTTTACTTTGCGCATTGGGGTGTACCAAGGGTGGTGCATGGGCATTCCCATTCAACCACCCTAGATTCCAAATCCAAACCCAGTTTATTAACTAGTTGAAAAACGCTGCCACAATGACTGGGTGTGGGCATGGGGAAATTGGCTGAAAAGGGTGTAGTGTGTCAGTCGTGAACATCTAGGCTCTCGTTTCCCTTTGTGTATTTCCCTGTGATTGCCTTCTAGTGACTGCATAAGGGTGCATGTGGAATGTTTGTGCAATATTCAAAATAGGCCAACTCAGTCCTGTGACGGGTAGCGTTAGCATTAATTCATTTGTGAAATGTAATACATTGTCAGTGTATACTGCATCGAAGACCTGGCACAGTAAAACACATCTGTACATTTTGCAGGAAAATGTCCTGCTTCTATTATATAGAATTGGCTGCTTTTTGTTGTACTAAGTATACTTTGATTGTACAGTTCAATTCAGAGAATATTTGTCTAAAGCGCTTTTGGTAGCTCACCTTTTGAGGTGGACACAAAATGGGATTGGGTTGTCACAGCATGAGTCCTTCACCAAATCAGATGTTTATTAGCCACTGACGTATCAGCGTACGTGTTGCAATTTTGCCAGAAAACACCTTCTGTGATGTCTCGAGGCACGAGCTGCTGCACCGTAGTTATCCCCAGACAAAAAAAACAGAGAGTAGTACACTGATTAAAGGGGCAGCGTGTTTGTTGTGAGAACAGCCTCGCCCACAAGTGACATTTTTTTAATGATTCCATTAGGAATGCACTGTTTTTATTACTACCTTTGCGTCATTTACATAAACATGTTCAAATGGACAACGGCTTTAGAGACTGGGAGGAAAAAAAATGTTATCTTCCTGGGCCACTTACTTTCTCTTTCCTCTCATGGAGCAACGAGAGTGGAAAGTGACGAGCAGGAGAGGCCGGAGATGGTGTAGAGCTAATGGGTGGGAAATTAACAAAACACTGTCAGAGAAAAGTGTGTGTCCTGCCTCACAGCTACCACTGTACGCGCCCCTGCTCGCTCCTGAGGCAATACTCCATGGGAGAGAACTTATGGAAAAAGGTGGGACATACACCCACCATTAGCCATTTGCAGTCTCCAATTTTTACACGACACACACAAAAGCCAATTCAAAAGCGTGGAGGCGTTAGACCCCACAAGTTCATACAACAGATCACCACAGCGCAAGCGCTGTAAGCGCGACCTACAAACAGTAGATTGGGTTTATCATGAGAAAATTGCACCCTTTTCAACTGGGTGCAAGGAAGGAGAAATACTTTCATTTCTCCTTCTTTTTCCCGCTTTGCATGCGTGCAGCATGTATGCAAAGTGGGAAAAGCTTTGCATCATGCCTAGCATAGTACCCTTCCTGTACAAAACCTATGGTGCCTGTATTGAGAAGAAGAGTGTTGATGTACAGGAAGATCCCCCTTCCTGCACATAAACAATCTTTAAGTGCCATTAGGTAACTTCTAAGTGTGCTGCTTAAAGTTGCAAAACGATTTTTTTTATGATTGTTTATGTGCAGGAAGGGACACCTTCCTGCACATAAACAATCATTGGCAGTTTGCTATTTCTATGTGTGCGGCACAAGACAGCACACATGGAAACAGCAAAAACGAGGAGAAATAAAGCATTTCTCCTCTTTTCACCTGTTTAAGACCAGGTTTTCCCCGGTCTTAATATTTGGTGCTCCCTTCTATTTACACTGCCCATGTAAATAGGAGGCAGCGTCAGAATCAATGGGTGTTGCGGTGGAACGCCCACCACAACACCCATTGCCCACCCCTTTCACGCTAAATACAGGGTTGTGGTGGCGATAGGGGCTTGTAAATATGCCCCTGAATTGCTATAGTTCAGTTTAATTTGCATGCTGCTTTGACCAGCTTAAAGGGATAATCAATTTCCACCCACTGATAAATTTGACAGCGGCAATTGAAGCTCCTTTTGAAATTGTAAATTATATCTTTTTAGGATTCTAGTGACACCCTTCTTTAAGTGACCTGATTGGTCGAGCCAACATGTTTCACAACATTGCCTTTCTGAGGTAGACCCCACCCATTATTAAAATTGGGGTCAAAACACCATCCTCCATTTTAGTTGGTAAATACTCATTTGAAAATAATTTAAATGCTAATGTAACTAAAACTATTGGAAGTATTGCTTTTTTCCATTTTTGTTATTCATATAAACCTTTTTCACTAAATACTCTGTATATTGTTTTATTGGAACCTATCTAATGCATATATCTATTATAAGAATATACGGCAAGCATACCAGTTTACATTCCATGCCTTTATTACATTTTTCTTTTATATTTTTTCTGGATAAAATTGCAAGCATTGACGGAGTAATTATTGCTTTGAAAAGAAGGTGTGCACATTTCTATAAAAAGAGACCTTAATGGTTTCCTTCTAAACAAATCTTGCCTAACGTGTTTTTTTTCATTACTACCATCAACTATGTGGACGTGACCAGAAGTGTAAATGCTAAATCTGGTTTAGAAATATTTTTCACCGTCTGTATAAGCCATCCTGGAAAGCTCGTGTGCCTCTCATGCCCTTCCACAAGAGCTCCCATTTGTGAATATGGGACCTCAATATTGTGCAGGCTGGAATGTGAGTCTGATGACTAATTTGCTAATTATAAAAGGTTCCCATAGTTTTATAATAAAATAAAAGTAGATCATACCGTTTTCCAAAATCTGTTTCAGAACATAGTCACTGGGAGGGTAAGTGAGCTGTTTTGTTCCAAATCTATTCACAGTTCCATTTGGCATGGTAGAAGCCAATAATTTCGGAAATTAACCCTCGCCCCACCTTAGGAAATCTTGGAAAAACAAACTACAAAACCCATAAGAAGTAAAAGTGAATAGAATCTGCCTAGTGATTCCATAGCAAATCTTTTGCAAAAAAATTATCAATCGATCTTTTTGTAAAAATATAAAGGATTTTTATTGTGGCCTACTTTTCAGGACCTGTCCCAAATAGCATGCGAGACAATGCTTTATTTCGCTCCTACTCGTCTCTCACTCTTCTAGCGCGAAGATGCCCTCTTGGTGTATGGTTCCGCTTCATAAATAAGTATTTAAATCATTATTTCATTCATTTAACAAATTACACTTTAAAGACGAGTTTTGCAGATGAAATACACTTCCTGGGGCAGATTTACAAGCCCCCTGCGATACCACGACGTCACTATTCATGACATACTGGTGGCGCAGGGAGCTCCTCCATATTTACAAGCAGAGGAAAAGCCACCCTGCGTGACTTTTCCTCTCCTTGTAAATACGGCCCCTTCACACGCAGCACTGTGTGTGGAAGGGGCGTTCCATGGGTGTTGCTGTCGCTGTTCCCACGCAACACCCATGGAACAAGACACTTCTCCAGATTTATGAGAAATCGCAAATCTGGAGATGCGTGTCAATGCTACGCTACCCTAGAGGTGGCGTAGCGAGGCGCAATGAGGAGAAATGTGTTCATTTCTCCTCGTTTTTTTTCCTCTTTCAATGCGTGCTGCATTCTACAGCACGCATTGAAAGAGGAAAAAGCCTCTTGTGATTTTTTTTGAGCAAGAAGGGGCCCCTTCCTGCACAAAAACAATCTCCCCATGGCGCAGGCATCCTTGCATCATGGTGCAAGGGTGCCTGCGCCAGCGCATGGCTGCAGTTTGTGCACCAGCACAGGGGAAGCACAGAGATGCCAAATATTCTTGTAAATATGCCGCATATCTGTGCTTTCCAAACTAACGCAGCATGGCGCAGCAAAATTACTTGCTCCACCGTGCTGCGTTACTTTGTTGTAAATCTGCTCCCTCGCGCCTCTATGCAACAGATTTACAACGTGACGCATCTTGTGAGATGAGTCATGTTGTAAAGCCCTGCGCTACATTATACCTGCGTGAGTTATAATGTATGCAGCAGGGTGGACGTTTCGTCGCAAGGAAACCCCGTAAAAGTGATGCAGTGAAATCTACAAGATTTCACGGAGTCACCTTTACGTCCATGCTGCGTCAAAACCTTACGCCTGCTTATAGCAGGTGTTAGAGTTGGGGGTCTCTAGTTGGCACAGGTACGTGTGACAAATAGGGACCCTCTCCTCTAGTCAGGATAAGAGGACTACACTCCCAAAATAACCCCTGATCACCCCCTTAGTAGCTTGGCACGAGCAGAAGGGCTTTACTTCAGAGGCGTTGTAAGTTAAGCAGTTGTGACCACATACCGTAACCCAGTGACAACACTACAAATGGACACCACACAGGCTTTATATAAAAAATAAGTAGACTTTATATAGAGTCACCACAAGACCATAAACAACAAAAATACACACTATGATTACTTTAAGATGGAAGATTTAAGCTTAGTTCAGTTCAGTTCTTAGATGCGACACTCTGCGGCAAAGTACCTTAGGTTGCGTTGCGCTTCAACGACAAGCAATGTCACAGCAATGGGAAATGCGGGAAAGTTCAAATACAAAGAAATAAAGCCGTGAAGATCATCCAGATGCGGCACGCTTCTCTGGGATGCGAGAAGTTCTCGGTTCAATGCGTGGACTGCAGCGGCGACACCCTTACGTTGCGAGGGCAACAGCTCCAGCGGCGACTCTCTTCTCCCACGATGAGTGAAGCTTCTGCTCGATGCGACAACTACAGCGGCGACATCCAAGATGCGACGGCAGCAGCTCTGACGGTGGCACTTCTCGGGGATGCGAGGTGCGACACGCTCCAACCTCATTGCGAGATTCTTCTCCTGATGCGGTGCAATGCGACAACTACAGCAGTGACACCCTCCTTCAGAGTTGCGATGGCAGCAGCAGTGACAGCAACATGCTTCCTCTTTGTTGCAGCATGCTTCTCTCTGATGCCGTGCAGTGTGACAGTTCCAGCGACTACACCCTCCTCGGAGTTGCAACAGCAGGCACGATGACACGCTTCTTCTCGTTGAGTCGCGCTTCCAGCTCCTTGCGACCCGCAGTTCCTCAGAAGGCCCAAAACAGCAGCAGGCACTTCCAAAAGAACTCTGGGGAGCTGGGGGTTGAAGTCTGTTGTCCCTGAAACTTCAGCAGGAAGCAAGCTCTTTTCCAAGCCCTTGGCGATCCTTCACAAGTTGAAAGCAAAGGATACAAAGTTCCTTTCCCCTTTCTTTGGCGGTAAGGCAACCACTGCAGGCCAATCCCCCAAGCAGCACTCTAGCCTGGGAATAGTCTCTTCTCAGTTTCTTCAGGTTCCTCTCCTCAGTAAAGGTTTCTTCTTGTAGTCCAAAGTGATCTAATTTCATGGGACCAGGGTCTCAATATTTATACCCCCAAATCCTTTGTTCTCTGAGGGGAGAGGGGCCTTTGCCCAGTCCAAACCAGTTCTGAAGCACTCTGTTTACAGACTTCTCCTTTCCTTTCACAGTGCAGAGCGGGTACATCAGACGCCCCACGGGAGGTGGAGCCAGCATTGTGGAAGGCAAG
Organism: Lissotriton vulgaris; assembly: GCF_964263255.1. Classification (NCBI taxonomy): domain Eukaryota; kingdom Metazoa; phylum Chordata; class Amphibia; order Caudata; family Salamandridae; genus Lissotriton; species Lissotriton vulgaris. The sequence continues at coordinate 1,423,340,684 of NC_141687.1, forward strand.
TACAGTCCTGGAGCACTTTGTTTACAGGACTCCTTCTCTTCTTTCAGTGTGTAGGGCAGAGACATCAGCCGCTCCCCAGGGGGTGGAGCCAGCATTGTGGAAGGCAGGCACAGCCCTATTCAAGGTTCAGGTACAACTCCACCCTCCCATCTAGATGCAGATCTCTCTATTCACCACTGGGTGACTCAGCCTGTCTCCTGGAATTCCCCAGCCCTGTCACTCACAAACCAGACATAGCAATACACAACCTAGCAGAGGCAGTTTGAATGGTTAGACAAGCAAATACCTACTTTCTAAAAGTGGTATTTGCAAACACAGAATATTAAAATAAACTTTACTAAAAGGTGTATTTTATTATTCTGACTTCAGGCATACTAAACTCGAATCTCTACCATGTTCTCTGAAAAAGTTAAGATTATAAACATGTAATAATCTAACAGCCCATTCTGGCCCATGGAGAACAGGTAGCCTTGCAATAGTGAAAAACGAAAATGGCTGTAATTCACTATTAGGGCATGCCACACACACCAGGGCTTGTCCTACCTTATACTTACAATGCACCCTGTCCTTGGGCCTACCATAGGGGTGACTGATATGAAGAAAAGGGAAGGTTTAGGGACTGGCAAGTGGGTGCACTTGCCCAGTCAGAATGACAGTACCAGACTGCACGCAGGCTCTGCAATGGCAGACCTTAGACACATTTTACAAAACTGCTTCTGTAGGTGGCACAACCACCAGCAGCATTTGGATGTACACGCCCTGGGCACACTCAGTGCACCAGACTAGGGTCTGACAAGTAAACCAAAAAGCCAAACATGGAACCAATGATTAGTACATCAATTTACAGTAGGGAGCACTTGCACTGTGGCACTGGATAGAAGTGGCACAGTGCCCAAAGCATCTAACACGAGCAAAAATACAAGAGGCAACAGCAAAAATGGAAGGGAGACCAACACCAATGGTGCCAGGTCTAACAGCAGGCATAAGGAGTGACACGGCATTGCAATTATAGGATGCCCCTGAGCAGTGCTGGAGTTGTGTTGCGCTTGCGACACGACTCCAGCACTGCGTCACCTATACTTTAACAGATGCGTCACGCATCTGTCTCTCCTTGCACCAGGGTGCACCGCATTGTAAATGCGACGCGTCCATGGGGGCGCAAGGGGTTCCTAACATCACTCAAATTAACTGTTGCATCCCTGCTGATATGCAGGGATGCGCCAGTTATTGTAAATCTGCCCCCCTGTAACTGCACGCTGATTGTATCGCCTGCCAAAAAGAAGTACCATCCCAGTTTCCTGACAGAGAAGAGGACTCTAAAATGTCATGATTTATATTGCTTCGTGTTCAGTGCAATTTTGGATGCATTCCCTTAATTATTCCTCCAGGGGCAATCGAGCGGACTCTCTCAGATAAAAACCTTCATGGCTGCTATCGTTGCAGGGCGCGTGTATAATTTGCCCTTTGTAATTAGCTTAGATTTAAAACCTCACTTTCTCAGTCAGTCTCGTTCCCGTCAGATCATTTTTAATCTGCGCTGTGCTCAGCTGCGAACGGGTGATAAGCACTCGGAAAATCTCGGTACATGACCAACAGGAGGCTTAATCTCCTGTTTCTGCTTCTCGCGCCCTTCTTACACGTATTCATTAAAAGCGTAAGGCATTAATATTCTCCATTCTGGCTAAAGTACGAGTAGCTTTTCTATGTTTCAGAAAATCTAGTTTTATTCTGCAGATAGAACAACATGGCGGACATGTTTGCAAGGATTACCTCACAAACAGCAGCTAATCCCTTCTGTTGATGTGGCCGTTCAGATATGCTATCTCAATTCAATGTGGATGGGATAATTCATCAAATGTCATTTGCAAAGAAGGAGGATCCTACGAGATCAAACAATTCATTTCAAACTTGAGGACTTTTATTAGTGTGTATAGTGTGAACTGGAAATGAAATGTCTCTAAAACAACGTCAATATTTAGTGTGAGTCTGGTGCTAAGTGATCAGATGTAGAAAATATAGCATACAGTGTAGAAGAAAATCGCTCGTCTGGCAGATCTCTTATTTGTTGCAGTTAGATTGTGAATAATATTGACATATTAAAAAACTGATGAGTAAATAATATTATGCGGTATCATGTATTATTTGCACAGTCGTTTTTCAGAGGGAAAGGAATAGAGGTACGTCTGGGGCATTCTTGCAATATCTTTGAGCTGAATTTCTCTTTCACGAACCTCAGTGAGGAAAACCAAGCTGCTCAGTAGTAAGGATTTTCAGACTGCAAGGCAAAATTATATTTTGTTGTTTGGGTTCTACATCACCATAGCAGCATGGCCATGTATGAGGCCATTTATTGCAATCGCACTCTCTCTTGTGCTTCTTTTGATAGTGACATAAGGCAGCTGAATACCACTCTCTTAATGTAAAGCTGCCCCAGATACAAGGAATTAGTCAATAACACAATAAGAAATCATTAACATACATGTAATATAATTTAGAAAAAAGTAATATAATAATTAAAATGTAAACCATGCTCATGCATTAAATTCATTGCCAGAAGCAGCATTGTAAGCTTTCTTAGGATATTAGTGGTGCCATTACACAACTGGTAGTTGTACTCTACCACTATCATACAACTCCAAAAATGACTCTCATGTGTCCAATACTCAAAGTTAGCATTTATTGTTATTGTTCACTGTGACTTGTCATGGATGGTTTTTATATATTTTGTCAGAACAACATCGGCCCATTACATTCTTTCTTTGCTCCCCCGGGGCCACATGACATTTATATGGGGTGTGGGACCAAGTGTCCCCTCCCTTAACCTTATTAGACCCTGGAAACACCACACCTGGGGCCCAGTGCCATTAAATGGGGGAACATGGTCCTCCACCCAAAGCCCATAATGGCCTTGGGGACCATATCCCGCTCAGCTTGCCTTAATTATAGGTGGGTGCACTGGTGACTACCCGGGACACCCACTGAGCAGCAAGTAGGGGGGCTACAAGGAGACCCAAGGCCCCCCACAAACACCTAGCCTGCTAACAACTTGCTGCATGAGCCAGCATTGCCTCCACCGGTGGGGAGCAGGAGGAGCAGTTGCTTGTTGCATTCTCCAGAGCAATATCTGCTCTGTTTCTGCAAGCAGAGGTCTTTTCCCACCTTCCGCCAGCTGGGAGCTGACATGCCTTCCTGCCAACACTGCTACAGGCAGGGAAGGTGTGTTTGCTCCCGTCCGGAAATAGATTTAATAAAAATGTTCCCGGCAGGTGTGAGCAAAGGGGAAACTATTCTGTCCCAGGGTGGGTAGAGTAATAGAGCCGACTCCTAGGGATGGGTACCCGGGGCCTTTACAGTATTACGGAATGGGGTTGCACAGCCACATCCCTTTTTTAACAAAAAGGTCCCAGGGGGGTGGGTCCCCCAGTCCTTTTAAGGCTCAGAAGGTGGCCTCATGGCCCCTTCCTCTTTATAAATATGTTGGCCAATTTAGGATTGGGGAGGAGGGTCATGCTCCTCCTAAATTACCTATTTGCCAGCCCCCCAGACCCTGGCCTACAATAGGGGTTACTTTTTTTCTTTTGCCCCGCTGGCGCACTCACCTAAAAAAATATTTTTTTACTGCGAATTCACAGATCCTCCATGAATTTGCAGCAACATTTAAAAACACATTTTTGGCCTCAAGTGTGGTCGCTGTGGGACCCCCTCACCGAGCCTAGGGGGCGAGGGTTTCCCCACCATGCCCCCTTATGTCTTTTTACCCATTTATTAAAGGACTCAGAACCTGATGTACGACCATTGGCATTTGCGACTCGCAAATTGTGAAAAATTACAAGTCGCAATTTGTGAATCGCAAAAGCCAATGTACCACAGTGCGAGAGACACTGTTAGCGATTCCCAATGGAGTCGCAAAATGCAAAGCTCATGAATATTAATGAGCCACTCGTAATTTGCAACCCCATTCGGAATGGCTGGCACTCCCAGGGATGGTGGCCTGCTGGGCTCAGCAGACCTCTATGTCTGGGACTGCTTTTCAATAAAGCAGTTTATTTGATGCAGTTAGTTTTCCTTAAAGGAAAACGGGATGCATTAAAAATAGAAAGAAACGTTTTCGTAAAAAATTTTAAGGGCAGGTAGGGGTCCCTGGGACCAATGCCTGCCCTCAAAAATGTTTTCCCCTGCATTCGCAAAGGGGAATTGGTTGCCTGGGGACCCCTTCCCTTTTGCTTCTGCATTACCACCCTCTTGAAGAGGGCAGTAAATTGAGAGCGTTTTGCAACCGCAATTGCGGTTGCAAAACATTCATACATGGCTTGTGATCGCTATTAGAAAGGGAACCCCCCTTCCTAATAGTGAGTCGCAAAACACTATTTTGTGAGTTGCAATTTTTTGTGACTTGTAAAATAGTGTTAGTGCATTGGCCATGTAGGTTTTTGCATGCGCGAACGGGTCGCAAACCCGTTTGCACATGCAGAAACTGGTCGTACATCTGGCCCTTAGTACTGAGTCTCAAGTCTTTAGATGACTGTCCCAACTTCCTGGTTGATGTGGTGGGAGCCAATCAGATCTCAGCATGAGATCTGACGGCTCCATGGAGCCTCCACGGCGTGAGGCATGCAAAGTGTCTGAACATTAGTTGCTCAAAAACTACGGAACAGATTTACACCAAATCATAAAAAGTAAAAATCTAGTTTTCTGGCAAATTTGGTGCAAATCTGTTCATCATTTTGGGCTATAGCTGTGTCTAAAGTTCCTAAAGATGAATGAATGGGGAAAATGTGTTTTGGGAAACCATCATACAAAGTAAATTATAACAATAATGCTTACATATTTTAGACAAAATTATGAACCAGGCAGTTTGGGTACCGCCTAGCTTTCCGACCGCCAGATTAAGATGCAGGTGGTGAGACTGCCTCCAGACCACCTCTCGATTTCCACCACCACTAAGATCTGAGCCCCCACAGCAGCAGCAGTTAGAACATCGGCGGTCTATGTTGGTGGTGCAGTCATGGGAATCGCAGTGGGAATTATGACCTGCCTTTCTGATTAACTTTTCATGGCAGGGACACTGCCAATAAAAGGTCAGCAGAAAGGTAGGTAATTGGCCACAAAAAGGGCCCCAGAGCCAATAATCCCAAGTCCTACGTGGACTGTGGCAGGGGCCCATGCTGTGCCTCAAATGCCATCATGGTTGGTAAGTGCACTGTTTGCCCTGCACGAAATGGTGCATGGAAACAGTGTGCCTGGCTTGCAGGAAGTGCAGCAGTGCAGCCGGCATTCGCTTCAGGATCTCTTCTAGAGCCAAAGCTTGCCACAACTGTCGCTGCCCCACTGACACACCGCCAGGCCCCTGGTAATCTCGTAATGAGGCATGTTGGAATGCCGCCGGCTTGGCGTTGTGTTCCCGACCACTTCGGCAGCAGCCTGGCAGGGTCGGAATCAGGCCCTATATATTGTAATCACATTTAATAAATAAAACATATATATGGCAAATGTAAATGTAAGCATGCATATAAATATTTAAAGTTATTACAACTTCAAACCAAATTTGATGGTCAATATAAAAAAAATCAATGTTAGAATGTTTTTTATAATTCTTTAAACATACGTAAAAGAGTGTAAGTTATCATAAGAATTTTCAAAAATTATTACATCCATAAAATATAAAAATTCCTTATATTTAAAAAACAAGATCGGACTCTTTAGCAATTAAAAACTGTATATTTTATATAAAATGTAATATATAAGCAATTTATTTTTCGCATATTTTAATAATCTCCCCAACCTTTTCCCCTACAAACCCAGCATCCCGCTCCTATACTACAATTGCATATCCATCAGTTATAAACATTAATCAAATTCATAACAAAATCGTTTTTTGTAAATTTTTTAAAATAGCTAAAGAGATTACAAAACATACTAACAACAATCAAAATACAACTAAAAGAACAGATTACAAAAAAACCTAAATTAATTAAATTAACCAATAAAAGCAATGAATATGAAATTATATTTTCATAAACAAAATTAAAAACAGCAATACAAAAAACAACACTTAAAACACTATTCTTACCTTCGATATTCCTGTCAACTATATTTTTCACATCAGAATATTCTTGACACTACAGTTATGCATCACAATATCTTGTATTCAATATTTTGTCCAAACACCTTCTGATCCATATGTTTTCTAGGCAACATACATATAGTAAATAACCATCATTGTAAAATACCAATATATGTGTGTGTCATCTGTCTCCTGGGAAAAGGGTTTCACTCCACCTATAAACCTCTGCAGATCTGAGTTCCTTCGACAGCTTTTGCCTGATTATTAACAGCCTCTGTCTATAAGACCATAGCACATTGGAGTGAAGAGTAAGAGATACCTGTCATATCTCAGTTCTGCCAAAAAAAGTTCAGTGGGAAAGTGGTTTATTAGTTGGTGTGGACTAAGGTCCACCCCAAGTAATAAAGCTACTATACGTTTAGGTCCAGTAAATGGTTTCAGTAATTTAAACAGGCGCTCAACCTTTGGTGGCTTTGGAACAAGGCAGACAGGCTTTTACCAAAGCAGTTAAAAAGTTAAAAACACAACTAATAACAATTTATAAAAATGGCGAATAATGTAGTGAGCAAAATTACACTAAAATGACAAAAATCTAAAAAGTGGATCGGGAGATACAACATTTTAAAGATTAAAGTAGAAATAGTGCAAACAAGTACAAAGCACCATAGGTAGTCAATGTTTAATTATCTTTATTATTTGATTATTTACGGCATTTCAACCCTCTCAGGAGAATAGGGTCTCATCAGGACTAGAGATGGCAGGCGTTGGCTTGTCTCAGATCATTTGATGGTGTTGTGCTACATCCGAGTGAGGCTGAGGTGGCGCCAGAGAGCAGAACAGAGAGCACCGAGTTGCAGCATGTGGCGTGTGGTGTGGAGCTGAACAGAGCATCAGCGACGGCGGCGGATTTGAAATCGGCAGTAACCGGCTGTAATGGCACGGAGTGGAGGAAGGTGACAACGAGAAGCGGTGCGGCTCGACACGGCAGTGCAGCAGTAATTTAGGACCGTCGCTGCATAGGTCTGTGCCTGTCCATCCATTTCATCCGCTCCATCCGTTCCTGCCTGTCAGCCTATCTACCTCTATCAGCCGCCCAGTGCTCCCAGTGCTCCCGCTCCCGCCCTCCCTCAGGTACGCATAAACTAAATAACAAAACCGGAGCGCTGGAGCTTGGTTTTAAACAGCAGCGGCTGTGGCGGCAGCGGTAAGAGGCAGAGAGTGAAAGAGTGAAAGTAGCGGCACGATACGGCAGGGCAGCAGGACGGAAGGGCTGAAAGTGTGGAAGTGGACTAAAGTCATAGCCCCTTAACCTGTTGATGCACAGCTCCTGCTCCTGCCTCTGCCACACATTGCTCCTGCGCTCCCACAGGCATGCAAAGTTAGAAAACTACTACGCTGGTATGCGGGAGTTCCATAGCAGTGGGCTCTGAGTGTGTTGCAGATTAACTATTGCAGACTAATTAATGTGATTACTGGGAGCCAGTGTAAAAGCTACCTAGTGGGGGTCGTAGCAGCGTCCACCAGCGGACCTACCTGCCAGCAGTCCACCGCTTCTTGGTTGCCTCTCACCGCCTCGCTCCCCAGCGTTTTCGGAGTACGGCAGCTGAGCGGAGAGCGGGCTAGGGGACTCCAACCCCCAGAAGCCCCAGCGCCACGCACGCACGACCAGAAAGGACGGCGCCAGGAGGCGCATAAGTGCAGCGTGAGACCCGCATCGCGGAACGCCGAGCTAAGCCCGGGCAAAGGGCGGGCAGTCTGTGGCAGTCAGAGGCTGTCAAAGGCTGGGCTGGGCCACCCCCCTGTGATCTGCTAACCGGATTGCACCTGTGACCTCACTACCCCTAGCGTGAGTATACGCCCTACCCCTGCTTCCTGGATTCATGACAACCCGTTCAGGGAAGAACTTAAGGGGAGGAAGTGGAGGGTGCTCAATTGGTGCAATAGGTAATATGGACAAATTTATAACCCGGGTTGCTGCCGTCATTGAGAAGGAGATAGTCATGATGGAGCGGCGGCTTTCGATGGACTTAAATCCGTCGAAGAGATCATCCCTGGGCTCCATAGCTCGAGCCGAATCCCCCATGAGCTCCTCGGCCCAACTGTCAACCCCTCCTTGCATACATGAGGAACCTCGACTTGTTTCATTAAGGGCTAGTATAGACAGGCTGGAAAATTTGGCTGCATTGTCTACTCCCCACCTCGAGGTTGCTGATTCCGAGGTACTGCTCCCAACAAAATCAAGTGTAGTTGCTCTTTCAGTTTCAGCAAAAGACCCTGGGCCCTCAGACAAACCAATGCCGGACCCTAAGATTCTGACCTCAGGGGAAACAAAAAGGAAAAGGACTGTCAGTCCGTTTAAAAAGAACTCCATGAAATGTTACAGGACTCTGCGGAAAAGGGGTCCAAAGCGCTCATTCTCCAAGCATCAAACCAATGCCCCTTTTGTCTTTAAGGGGGCAGACTCCATTGCTGATAATGCCAGTGCTATTCCCTTCATAGCCTCTCAGCCTGTGCCTCTCTGTGCCCAGGTTACTTTTGTCCAGATGGAGGGGCTGCTGAAATCTCTTTTGGCCCCGATTGTTGATAAAGTGGCAGGGATGGGAGAAAGGCTTGACAGGCTCGAACAATCGACCCTGGACAGCTTTTTCTCGCTGAAAGCACTGATTAAACTACATTTTAAGACAGGGGAGGAGGTGCAGGGAGGGACCCCCCCTAATGGTTCCACCCAGGTGTCCCAGCTCGCCCCTCTTGATATAACATCCACACCCAATGTAATAACATCGGACCCGGTCAATATTGTACTAGTAGAGCCACGGAAGGCTTCTTCTTCTGCGGGTAGCATTGGTCAAGCAGCGAAAGCTGCTCCAAGTACCTTCAAGCACTTAAAACCATTGGGTGGGGCAGAGCTCCCGGGGAGGAAAAATCAAGTATCAACTAAGGGAACAAGCAAAAACATCCCGAATGCCCATACTGTGACTAACTCACATACTAGCAATGCCCCAATGCGACCGCAAATTCCAACTCCTAAGGTTAATCATAAGGCCGCTCGGTCTAAAACTGCCCCGAAACCTCCTCCAGTCAATTTGCCACCAGATTGCCACCCATATGTTGCCGTCCTGATTAAAGTACCCATACTAAAAGCTGGCACCAACGAAACCCCCCAGGCACTAACAAATAAAACTATGTACTGGCTCAATTCCAACAAACCCTTAGCTAGGGGCCTAGATGGCCATATCATAGGAGCAAGAAGGGTGAACTGGGTGGGCTATGGGCACAAGAAAGTGGAAGGTGAATGTGTGGTGGTAAACTTTAGAGACAGTAGAGTAGCACAATCCATCTGCGACTCCAATCCTAATCTTGATGGGCAGGGAATTAGCATAGTGGATCTAACATTCTTCTACCCAAGAACAACCCCACTTATGAATGGTCGAGATTTTGCTTCGGGGCAGAATAACAACACAAACTACTTTGACTTCCCTATCAAACCTCTGTTCTACCCTCAGCCAGCCTGGCAATCAACCGGGCGGAACCCTTTGGGATATTGAACCGAACCAAATTCTGAGAAGTTGGTGGTAGATGACATTGCTGCGGGAGACCTTGATCTGAGCAGCCTGGTTGCTGTCCCTGACACTCCCGTTATGTGCAGCAAAATCCCCACACCCACGTATGAGAGAAGCCAGGCTCGAGCTGAGCAAGATGAGGTTAGTACCCTAGTGATACAGGAACCTGTGGCGGGTGAGAACAAACCAATCCCCGGCGCTGCTCCAGCTGTGACGGATCCAGTTCTTAGGATTTTCAGCTGGAACATCGCGGGAATTGACAGGAAGATGTAGTTGCCAGAATGGTGTGCCCTCGTGGAGGGCTACTCCATCTGCATATTCCAAGAGACATGGGCCAGGGAGCCCCGTCACAAGGTGGGCTATTCATCACATTTTATCCCTGCGGTCAAGCCCCTGGCAGGGAGGGGGCGCCCTTCAGGGTGTCTCCTCATCTGGGTTGCAGTCTCCTTGGACTGCATGGTGGAGGAGCACTTTACAAACTCCCCTGATATACTCAACATCATGCTTAAGGATTCCCGGGGTCGCATCCAGCTAGACATTTACAACGTCTATGCCAGAGGCACAAGGGGGGGAGTACAATCAGCCACCATAGCACTCCTGGAAGACCTGTTAAGAAAACGGCCTAGGCACTCGAACACCATGGTGACGGGTGACTTTAATTGCACGTTCGAGCCCCTTGGTCTTGATGATGTGCTGGGCGTGGAGGAGGAGGACGCGAAAAGAGGGATCCCGGCCCTGGCCCTGCCCCACATCAAGAAATGGACCCAAGTGGCACTACAGATCAACGCACTAAATTTGGAATTTGACCTAAGGGCGGTAAACGGGAGGTCAAAATCGGATGTGCAGGGCGCACACACATACAATAGGCCCAATCATACATCGAGAATAGATTATATTCTTCTCAATGTATGTCTGTGGAGTACCCTGCGCGACATGAGGATCATTGAAAGTATTGACAGTGACCATAATCTTCTGTCACTTGATCTAACCGCAGGGTGGCTTGGGGATATGGATAGGCTCAAACCATCATTGCCGGCACCAAATATCCAGAGATTTACGGTATCTAACTGTGAGAGACGGTTAAAATGGTCCAAGATCGCCCTGTCCACCGAGAAACTTTCTACCATAGGGGTCCTGCTGGTCGAGGCTCAGAGCAAACTGGGTCTATTGCGTAGTGCACCGGAGGAGGCCACGCAGGTCTTTTGTGCCTTAATTGGTGCACTGGGCAAACTCTTTGTTTTACCCAGCGGTGCCCGGACCACGTCCAGCAGGAAATACTCCGGGACAAAACAGGGCTGGTATACAGCAAAATGCAGGCACAAGAAAAGGGTCCTGATAGAGGCAGTTAAATCTAAGTCCCCAACTGCTGTTAGATCAGCCAGGAAAGAATATTCCCTGACCATAAAGGCGGCCAAAAACGAATGGGAGGTAAAGTTTTGGGATGATCTTCTGACCGCAAGTAGGGGAAAGGACGCAAGGAGCTTCTGGAGTATGATTAAGAACAAGAATAGGCCAAATGGGTTGCTTATAACTTGTATCATCCCCACCCAGCTCTGGTATACTCATTTTGAGGCTCTTTACTCTCAACCTTTAGGGGGCTCTTAGCGATTCCTTTTCCCAGGTGAATGATCTAATAGTTAGCAATGCGGATGACTTCACCGAGAGCGAGGTAGAAGCAGTAATCAAGTCCATAGTCCCACTAAAAGCTGCGGGGCCTGATGGGTTACCCGGTGATTTGCTCCGCGCCAATCCCAAGGTATGGGGCAAATTGGTTGCCACTTTACTTAACGCAATTATGAGGGGTGCATCAGTACCTGATTCCTGGAAGGGGGCGGAGGTTGTCCCGATTTACAAGAAGGGATGTCGGGACAGCCCCGCCAACTACAGGCCAATCAGCCTGATTGACTCTTCTCAAAAGGTGGCAGGGAAGGCTATCCTGGGGAGGATCCTCCAATGGGCTGAGGAACACAAGATATTGTCAGACTTCCAGGCGGGCTTCCGTACAGGTACGGGTACAATAGAACAAGCTTTTAGGCTGACCCTCCTGTACTGGAAGGTGGTGGTGCTGGGCAAGGGCAGTCTTTATTTGGCCTTTATAGACCTGAAGACTGCCTTTGACCTAGTACCAAGGGAGGAGCTTTGGAGGGTCCTGCAGGGGCTGGGATTACCCACCTACATCCTGTCGCTTCTTGTCAAACTCCACTCAGATAACTATGCACAGGTGCGGTGGGGCAAGGACGGGGAGAAAACCAACAGAATCCCAGTGCAAAGGGGTGTCCGCCAGGGCTGTGTGCTGGCCCCCACACTATTCTCATTATATGTCAATGGTGTGGTTGAACATCTGCTCAAGGAGCCAGCAGACGCCCCGTCCCTGGCGGGCACCCGCATACCAACCTTGCTCTTTGCCGATGACACCTTGCTCATCGCCAAAACACCGCAGGGTCTCCAAAAGCTCCTCACTCGTTTCCAGGAGTTCTGCTCCCTCAGGGGCCTCATAATTAATGTGGATAAGACCAAATTTCTATCCATGAACCCCCAAAAAACCCTGGTCCACCCCCGGTCCTAAATTCTGTTGCACTCTAAAGGGTCCTCGAGTTTGATTACTTGGGGATTCGCCTTAGTAATACTATGAGCTGGACCCCACATATTAATAAGATGTTACTTAATCACAAAAGGGTGGCGGGTGCCATACTCAGGGAACACCGTTCTTCCTCCAAACATTGCATCTCCCCAGCAATAGACATTTACAAAGCCAGAGGGGCTCCAGCGGCTTTGTATGGGGCGGAGTTGTGGGGCTCCACAAATTTAGAAGCACTGGGGAAAGCAGAAAATAAATTTTTGAAAGACCTTTTGCTACTTCCAACAAGCACACCTACTATCCCAGTGCTTCTCGACACGGGCTGCAAATCGATCATGGACCAGGTACGATTGCGGCTGCTGCTCCTCTGGGGCCGTTTATGGAGGGTACCGGAGCTAGCCTCCTATGCAGCTGGTCTGTCCGAAGTAATTGCAATGGAAGGATGGCATCGCATAAAATGGTTAAGAGACATCAAGAGCCTCCTGGTGGAGTTAGGTTTGGAAAAATGTTGGGTTACCCGTTCTGCCCCTCCAAAAGTCATCCTGAAAAAGATATATTGGGACTGGGTAACCAACAAACTCATTTGTTACCCCCGCCACTGCAACTCAACCACTGCATTTTTACAAATTAAAGACGTTGTAGCATTCGAGCCCTACCTGGATTTAATCTCCATCTCCCTGGATAGGGCCCTCTATTTCAAATTCAGAGTGGGCACTTTACCCCTGGCTGATTTGGTATCTAGGTGGAGATCCCCAACGGCTCAGCCCTCTGCTTTCTGTGCGGCGTGTCCTACAAGGGTCGAGTCAGTGGCACACTTTCTGTTCGAATGTCCCGATTACCGTGCCCCAAGGAAGCGATGGCTGGCACCTCTATGCAGGCTCCTCGGCACCAGACAACATTTGGTGGCCCTCCGCATTTTATTAACCGATACTTCCCCTTTTATAGTTTGTGCTGTCTCCAAATTCCTAAAATGGGCTTGGATGATTAGAACAAAAAGGCTTTCCATTTCAATTTAATACTATTTTTAATTATGTATTCAATTTTTATCTGACTGGTTTATGAAATTATAACTGTAAGTCTTTTTTCTTAATTCTTGAAATTGCATGTTTGTAATGTATTGCATTTAAGATATTTACGTATCGAAATAAAGCCTTTTCACTCACTCATTATTTGATTATTTAAAACCTTTACAATTACATAAAACATTTGTGTGACAACAGGTATTTCAAGTCACATTGCAAGTAAACCATCATGTACAACTGACAATGAGTTAAAATTTGAGGAGTGATAAGATTAAAATTGGCCATGCTGGTGCTTTCAATCAACTAAAAAACAAGGGCCTATTTGTATTACTATTGGAGTGCTTAGGCAAAAACGATTGATGTGGCGAGACACTTGACCTGCAGGCTTTAATGAGCTTTACATAGAGGGGAATCACATGGTAACTCGACTTGCCACGGTGCCCTCGCTGGTGGCCTTGCACGAGCTATGTGATTCCATGAAGTTGGGCTAGGCACCCCAACAACTCTGCGCCAGATATGGCCCCTAGTCTGATAGAACATTGTGCACTTTTGAGAAGCTCCAGTGATACAGTTACTTCCCAATTTTTACTAAAGTGCAGTTCCTATTTTCCCTATTGGCCCTGCGCATTGGAATAGCATAAACAGCAGTGTAGACGTAGAAGTGCGGTCTTCCAGGTCTCTACTGACTATGCTAAACTTAATTGGGTTTGTACCAACTAGCTCAGAGGTCACTGGAAACTTTCTTGACTGAATAGGAAGTGATCAGCTTCCCTGGCACAGACAAGAAGAGATTCAGTTTTCCAACAACCGCATAAACATGCCAACTTTGCTCCTTAGAATAAGAGTCAATTTCTAGAGTCGTGTGAAACAATAGACAGTTATTTTACTCAGTCAGTTGTGCCGATTACTTTCACCAAGATGCAGAGAATAGAGAGACTGGCGTTTTCAATAAAAAGGTATTATTTATTGAACAGTCTTTCTTCTCATGCAGGAGAAATGAATTGCCACAATTGCAAGACTTGTAATTATAAAAAGTGCGTACAGTAAAAGGAGGATTGTGAAATAATACTGTAAAAGCATTGATATGGTTTCTTAGCCATACAATGGTTAAAATGAATAAAATCTATACATTCATATATACATTAGGCTAACGTACTCAACTGGTGCTTCTAACTACGCCTACCCCAGTGTACCTGACCTAAGCCTAATACTTGGGAAGGAGTAAGTAGCAGTTTAAGTTAATTTGGTTTTGCCAAGGATTTGCTTAAAGAATTCTCTCTAAGGGTTTAGTCAACACCATACCTCTGGAATAGAACATTGGAGGTCTTGTATCTCCTTCCAGGACTCGATATCCCAGTTTACCCGCAAGGGTAGGCTGGAAACGCCGGAACTGGATTTTCTCGGCAAGAGAAAAGACAGCGTCTCTCTTGAAAAAATATTCAATCCAAAAAAAAAACTTTTCATGGTGTACGGGGAATAGAGTTCAAACGTTTTTCAGTAGTTCTTGTTGATCAAAACTGAAGGCCGAATTCAGAGTTCATGGGAACGCTGTGTGTCGGAATGCTTTTCAAAAATTATTGTTTCTGTTCAGGGGAGAACATCATAGCAGATAGGCTCTCAAAGAATTGGTCTACAAAATCATGTGACAGTTCGACCTAGTTTGATAATGCTGTAACTTGGCAGGTGTGAGAATGATTGCTATCATCGATGTCTGGATCAGCAATGCTCACAGAGGGTCGTACCTGGGTGATGTTGCTTTCATTTCTCGCTCCACTGTCACCACCTAGTCGTAGCACAGGAGTCTCAACGAATGCCGTCATCAGGATTGGTAGCCGCTGGGGACAACACAATGCGTGAGCCGTTACAGGACTTAGCAAAGTATCGATATCCATTGGTACTGCTGATGGAAGTGCAAGACAGGTGTCCAACACGCATTCATCCCCGCATAGCATACATCGAAGCACAGGTAAGATGCAGGTCTGCCATATAGGTCTGAATGAAAGAATCCAGGTCATGTTCAGATCTCTCAGCCTGGCCAATCCAAGGACTCTAGTTATTCGGTCCCGGTAGCGTACTGCTAGGATCGTTTCTTCCATCCCTGCTGGAGTCATGTCTGTGTTTTGGCTTGCCATATCGGAGCAGGAGGGTCAAAAATAAAATGCGTGCTACAAGTCCCAAAATCAGGGGTATGCCGCCAAAGACTGAATGGACAAAATTGGGAATGATGCCCAGAATTGCTTTGAATGGTGTGAGTAGTCCCGTAAAAATCGTCTTAAATACGCCTGAGATACCTACGGCATCTGACATATTTAGAATTTGGCTAAACATTTCTGTGAAATGCACGGGGCAATTTGTTAATAAAAGGTCATGTATCTCCGAAGCTGTCCTTGCAACTTGGAGATCATACGTCTCTTTTGATGACGTGATGGGCACTGTTGTCTGTAAAAGCACAGACTTCATTCTGCTTAAAATATCAATTCGTATAGAAGAGACATTCAAACAAGGCCAAATGGGAGTCTCGGAGTCTCCAGGGCCGTTTGGAAGCAATGCTTGCATACAGCATTTGACCATGGAAGTTACGCTTACGAGATATGCTTTCCCTGGCAAAAGGCCACAACAGCTGTGATCCGTTATTAGAATGTAACTCCTGTTAGAGAGCTGCTTAAAGAAAGGCTCTATCTGCGTTCCAGGTGTGACATGTTGGTGGCATGAAAGGTTGTTTGAATTTCCTTCACAGACCCCGTGTAAATTAATACCCTGGCACAAAAGTATACCGCTTAGTGAATGTTTGCAGTTTTCACCACTAAGAAATAAATTTTTGTTGCTGTCACTATAGCATGTGTGTGTATATGGTAATTTCCATGCAGACTTAATGTACCTTTTACCCAATCGTTCATACTGGCCAGTCGGTATATATTCAAGGCAATTTTTAAATCGGAAAGTTGTTATCGGAATAGTGATAATCCCATGTATTATCCATTCAATGACAGGACTTTCTGACATTGTCAGCTGCTTGATGTTTTTCCTCTGAGGCGGAAGCCGGAGGTTTGCTTTGCTTACTTGCACTCTGTCACACTATTACAGCAGAAAACGATTGATTACTAAACCGTTTTTTTTTAAATTGTAATATATTTTAACTAGGTGCTATTTTACACCTCCGCCCCCCCACCTTAAGGCGAGATTAATTTGCCGAGGCATTTGCACGTTTCTTCCCACAGCGCCGCTATACTCAGGCGCTGGGAAGCTTTCACGATCACTTTGGGCGCCATCTTTCATTGGGAAGGCTGGCTGGTTTGCTCTGCGCCCCTCCGCCCTCCCAGGGTAGTTAAAGAGCGTCACCCTTAATTCCCAGTAGCTGCTTGATGTTTTTCCTCTGAGGCGGAAGCCGGAGGTTTGCTTTGCTTACTTGCACTCTGTCACACTATTACAACAGAAAACGATTGATTACTAAACCGTTTTAAAAAAAAAATGTAATATATTTTAACTAGGTGCTATTTTACACCTCCGCCCCCCCCACCTTAAGGCGAGATTATTTCGCTGAGGCATTTGCACGTTTCTTCCCACAGCGCCGCTCTACTCAGGCGCTGGGAAGCTTTCACGATCACTTTGGGCGCCATCTTTCATTGGGAAGGCTGGCCGGTTTGCTCTGCGCCACTCCCGCCCTCCCAGGTTATTTAAAGAGCGTCACCCTTAATTCCCAGTAGCTGCTTGATGTTTTTCCTCTGAGGCGGAAGCCAGAGGTTTGCTTTGCTTACTTGCACTCTGTCACACTATTACAACAGAAAACGATTGATTACTAAACCGTTTTTTTAAAAATTGTAATATATTTTAACTAGGTGCTATTTTACACCTCCGCCCCCCCACCTTAAGGCGAGATTAATTCGCCGAGGCATTTGCACGTTTCTTCCCACAGCGCCGCTCTACTCAGGCGCTGGGAAGCTTTCACGATCACTTTGGGCGCCATCTTTCATTGGGAAGGCTGGCCGGTTTGCTCTGCGCCCCTCCCGCCCTCCCAGGGTATTTAAAGAGCGTCACCCTTAATTCCCAGTAGCTGCTTGATGTTTTTCCTCTGAGGCGGAAGCCGGAGGTTTGCTTTGCTTACTTGCACTCTGTCACACTATTTACAACAGAAAACGATTGATTACTAAACCGTTTTTTTAAAAATTGTAATATATTTTAACTAGGTGCTATTTTACACCTCCGCCCCCCCACCTTAAGGCGAGATTAATTCGCCGAGGCATTTGCACGTTTCTTCCCACAGCGCCGCTCTACTCAGGCGCTGGGAAGCTTTCACGATCACTTTGGGTGTCATCTTTCATTGGGAAGGCTGGCCGGTTTGCTCTGCGCCCCTCCCGCCCTCCCAGGGTATTTAAAGAGCGTCACCCTTAATTCCCAGTAGCTGCTTGATGTTTTTCCTCTGAGGCGGAAGCCGGAGGTTTGCTTTGCTTACTTGCACTCTGTCACACTATTACAACAGAAAACGATTGATTACTAAACCGTTTTTAAAAAAAATTGTAATATATTTTAACTAGGTGCTATTTTACACCTCCGCCCCCCCACCTTAAGGCGAGATTAATTCGCCGAGGCATTTGCACGTTTCTTCCCACAGCGCCGCTCTACTCAGGCGCTGGGAAGCTTTCACGATCACTTTGGGCGCCATCTTTCATTGGGAAGGCTGGCCGGTTTGCTCTGCGCCCCTCCCACCCTCCTCACGTTCCCGCCCAATTCATGTATATGAATAACAGATCTGCCCGACCGCGCAGCGGGCGGGCGCAGCGGGCGCACCGGCGGCGCGCCAAAGGCGCGCCTAAGGCAAGCCCGTCTGCGCCCGTCCGCGCCTGGCCCGGGCCCAGGGCCACCCCCCCTGGTTCGCCCCCTCTGCCTCCACGTATCCATTACTCTGCCGTCCAGCTCCTGCGTCTTCGCCCCACGATTAGTCAGACTTGCCTCAATCTCCACCCGACTTCTCTGTTCACTAGCCCAGTCATATACTGCCCTGGCTGTCACACCATGATACCTACTATCCGTAAAGCCCAGGGTGGTAAGTACCACCCCATGAAAACCCATACCATAGCTCTCATGAATGTCCGCTCGCTTTGCAAACACAGCCAAGACATTCATGAGTTGATCCATGATCATAAAATAGATCTTCTGTTTATGACAGAAACATGGATGGGCCAAGCATCCGAACCGGACCTAGTCACAGCCGTTCCTGCGGGGTATACCACCCATAGACTAGATAGGCAAACCAAGAAAAAAGGAGATGGTATTGCCATTATTGCTCGGGACACCTACACTGTAAGGTTCACCACTATTCCACAGACCTCCTGTGAAGCCATCATAGAATTTGCAATTAAACTGTCCCCATCTTATACCTTTAAAGGGATTCTCCTTTATCGTCCTCCGGGGCCTAGAAACGACTTCATTGGTGCCTTTAGGTCTTTTCTGGAAGCATCTGCACTTGATAACTCCCTCACCATTTTAGGTGATTTTAATTTTCATTTTGACGTTCCTGATAACCCTGATACAGCCAAGCTATTAGCCGACTTGTCCACTTTTGGCCTTTTTCCCCTGGTTCATTCCCCCACGCACAAAGGAGGTCACACGTTAGATGGCATTTTTACCAATGCCACGGACTTCCAAGTCACTCAAATACTCCCATTAACCTGGTCCGACCATCATCTCATCTTGGCATCGCTACAAATACACGATTCGTTGGTCAACAAATCCAGCCCCAATCCCCGCCAACCCTATCTGGCATGGGACGACATAGATGAATGCAGGCTGAAAACCCTGCTCAAAGACACCATCCCTATGTTATCTCCTGACCCCAATACTGCCACTTCCCAATTTCACAACTGGGTTAGTTTAGCAGCCAAAGACTTGGTTCAAGTCAAACAACGGTCACGCAACAGATCTACCCCCTCGGCCCCGTGGTATATGGATGAGTTACGCACACAAAAGCAACAGTGTCGAAACAGAGAGAGACACTGGCGGAAAGATTACACTCAGGAAACCAAAACTCTGTACAAAGAGTCGGTAGCAAAATACAAAAACCTCATCATTGATGCTAGGAGAAAGTATTATTGTAACAAAATAGAAACCGCACAAAATTCAAACAAATGTCTATATGAGACCACCAAACAATTAGCAGGTTCTGCTGTCGATCTCACACCTCCCCCGTCCCAAGCCCTTTGTGATGCTCAGTCCAAGTTTTTCTTCAGTAAAGTTGACGACATCTATCGGGTCTTTGCTAATACCGCAACCCTCTCCCATAGGTCCCCTATCCATCTTGATGGACCTATTTTTTACCAGTTCAGAGAGGTGACCTGTTCTCAGGTACTAAACACCGTATCCTCCATTAAATCGGGGTCGGCCCTGGATCCCTGTCCCCTGAAGGTTCTGCGGCCAATCATGGATGCAGTTCTTCCAGTCATAACTGATATCTGCAATTCCATGTTTTCCACAGGTTCTTACCCGGATACTTTAAAGAAAACACTCATAAAACCGCTCCTCAAAAAACCCTCCCTTGATAAAGAAGAACTTAAAAGTTACAGGCCCATCGCCAGTCTTCCACTACTAGCGAAAATAGTGGAAAAAATTATGAACGCCCAACTTTCTCTCTTTATCGAGGAAAACAAATGTCTGGATGATTCGCAATTCGGGTTTCGCCGATTCCATGGAACTGAAACCGCCTTGGTCAAAGCGGCGGATGACATTAGATCCATTCGGGATGCGGGAGGCACAGCTGTCCTGATCCTACTGGATCTATCGGCGGCCTTCGACACAGTCGACCACACCACCTTGGTCGACCGTGTCGAGAGTATAGGCATCCGAGGTAACGCCAAAAATCTTCTTGCCTCCTTCTTGGCTAATAGGACCCAGGTTGTCACCGTGGGACCTTTTGAATCCTCCCCCCTGTCACTGCCATGTGGAGTTCCCCAAGGCTCATCCCTTAGTCCGACACTTTTTAACATTTATGTGTCGGACCTTGCCAAAGTCATCAGGGCACACGGGATGAGCCTAACGTCCTACGCAGATGACACCCAATTGGTCCTCGCTGTCAAGAATGACGGGCTTCAAAAAGCCAACACTTTCAATCAGGGCATGCAGGCAATTGGGAGCTGGATGGCCCACAATTGCCTGAAATTAAACTCTGATAAATCAGAAGTCGTAATTTCTGGCAATCTTTCCCCGGAGTGGTCCCCCCAATGGTGGCCTTCATCCATGGGCCAGCCTCCAGACCCGGTTAATAAGGTGAGGAACCTGGGCGTGCTGTTCGACGATCGTCTGAACTTCCTACCTCACGCCAACCAGATCTCCTCCTCAGCCTTTTACAAACTACAGCTTATTAAGAAAATTCTGCCCTTTCTACCTGAAAATGCCGCCAAAACTTTGATGAGCGCCCTGGTTCTCTCTACCCTAGATTACTGCAATGCTTTGTTTCTAGGTGCCCAGGAGAGAGTGCTATTGAAAATGCAGGCTATTCAGAACGCGCCGCCAGGCTTCAAGGGCGAATTTCTAAATACCAACCGGTGTCACCCACCATAAGACAACTTCACTGGCTCCTGGTGAAGAAGAGGATTAAGTTCAAGTCATTGTGTTTGATATACAAGGCCTTACATAATGCCGGACCAGTGTTCTTCACTCAGAATCTAACCCCCTACTGCCCTTCCAGAACACTGCGTTCCTCGAGCTCCTCTGATCTGGTGGTCCCCTGAACGAAAACAGTCAACTGGGGTGACAGAAGATTTTTTGTAGCCGCACCGAAACTGTGGAACACACTTCCTCCCTCAATTAAGACCAGCACCTCCCTCTGGTCTTTTCGCAAAAACCTTAAAACCTGGCTTTTCAACCTATGATCTTTTTAATCTTTGTACTTCAGCACCCTTGTGGGTTAAACATTGCAGTTATTTAGCGCCGAGATGCCCTTGGGCCTTCGTTCGCGCTTTACAAATGTTGTTATAAATAAAAATAAATAAATAAATTGTCAATGGTAACCTTTCAAGTTTTTCGATGCTCAGGATTGTATAGTCTGCTCCTTTCTGTGCCAAGCTTATTTGTTTATCAGTAAGGTTAAAGATGGAAAACAATGACGTTGTGTTGATTAAACGCCATGGCACATAGCCTGAACGAAGATTTTGCAGCGTCAAGCCTAACTGTACAATAGAACGCAATTGTGACTGGCCATGCTGTAACATTAGCAAGTCTTTGTCTATTATATCTATGGCAGAGGATACAATACTGTCCAGTGAATATATTCTGGAGGACAGAGTCATTAACCCATTGTCCACAACAGAAAGTGATTTTTCCAAATTAATACGATCAATTTCTCGTATTTTTTCAGCTGTTTCAATTTGTGTTACTTTCCAAGCCTCGTTGTAAGCCGCATATATACTGGTCGCTATGAAACGTTTTTGACGCTGTTTGCGTGGTCCCAGAATGAAATCGCGCAAATCAGCACCATCTTTAAGTAAAGATAAGTGTTGCTTAATTTCTGCCAGTGTGGATGTTTCTAGCCATTCGAGGCACAGTTTCCCTACACTGTATGTTGTTACTATCCCTGGATGTTGTCTCTGGGAGTATCTAGGGTCTGGTCTGGTCATTGTTAACCCCTGTGTTTTATTCAGGAATCTATCTTGACAGTTATTCGTGTCAGTAGGCCAGGTTAACACTTTTTCCAATCAGGATGTGTTCTGTTTAGATGTAAAATTTTAGATAGGTCTATTTCAATATCTGTGGTTGCATTATCAGGTATTGGCTTTGGAATAGACGGTTTGTTAAGTTCTTTAATCTTAGCTAGGCCAAGACAGGTAGTTTGGTGAATTGTTTCATTTAAGAATATTATTTGTTCTGGGATAATGCAGGCTCGAAATAATGCTTCTATGCCTTGTACCTGCCAATCTTTTGTACCCCAGATGGTTTTTGTTTCAATGTTATTTTTCCAAAAATCAAAACCAAATGTCATCCTTTTTTCATAAAATGCTTCTGAATATATCAATTTAGTATTTGTAAACATGGTTTTCGTCCCTGTTTTATCCAACAGTTTATAATAAAACGTTTCTGCATCACTTGTGTTAAACCCTGAAAAGTACTGGAATTTTTCATAGAATGTTTTAGAACTATTTTTAGGTGGAGTAGCACAATGTTCCCATTGGTTATACTTAAAAAAATTTCTAGGTTGTGCAGATTTATGTAAGTAATGGTCACCGTAATGTGAGAAGCAGTACATTTGTTCATAATTAGACGAACCTTGTAAATAATCATGTTCTGCAAATCTTGCTGACAACAATAAATCAGACATCATATTATTTATACTTTCAAAATCCCAATCATCAGAAAATGTACTAGGTTTTACAAAGTCACTTAATGAAACCTTGAACTGGTGAGGATATTTCAAGATCTCGACCGGGCCATATACTTCATAGTCAATCTTGTCCCATACTACCTGTATTGGAATGGCTGTGACATTTACTGTTGATAGTTCTCTTTTCTTCACGTGGGATGATCTGTGTTGTTTCAGGACTAAGTTGATGTTCTGACTTGCTGTGTCCATTGAACTGTATTTTCCCTCAATAAATTTTCCCAAACAAAGTACCATGATGAGCCAAATCAGGAGGAAAAATATACCTAGACCAAACCAAAACTCTAACCATGGAGAAATAAGGTAAATTTCCTTGAGTTGATGAAAGAGTTCTGTTGCTTTTTCTTTAAAAGTCTTTGTTTCTGGCGTCACTTCAGGGTCGGTTAGATCTTCAGAAAAGGTATCGAAGTTGATGAAGTAGCCAGAGGCAGTTCTGTCAATTGCTGGAATTGTTTTCTCCATTTGTCTTTCGGTAGCACATTCTGATGCCACATCATTGTAGACTGGTGTTTCATGATGAACTGTTTCAATCTGTGTTTCAAGAGGCACGAGTTCCATGGCATTATTGCGTAGTCCCTCTCTGTGCACTGCAGGTTTATCAAATGTGATTAGTCTTTTAGTTTGAACCTCTTGGATTGTTGCAAATTTGGGTATTCTGTTGTTTCTCGGGAGTCCACTGGGCCTACTGTTGATTATAGGCCACATGCTTGTGGTTTTACCAGGTCGATTGATACAAATCAAATCAAATCAAAATGTCTTTATTCGAGTTCCATATGTGAAAACCATAAAAGTACATAAAAACACAATAAAATATTAAAAGTCATTTTTCATTCATTGTGAAAAAGTTATTAAAACTGTTACACTTCATTACAAGTTCGTACGGTGCCTAATACATAATTTTAGATATTGTGCCACAGATTTTGTCATCAGCGAATTTTCCAGAAGTTGCAGGGCTAAATAGGCAGGGCGACATCTACGGATGTTCATAACTTTTAGTAGTGGTAATATCCACCTCCTGCGTAATTGCATATAAAATTTGCAAAAGAATATGACATGAATTGTGGACTGTGGGGACATAGAGTCACACGGACACGCTGCAGTGTTGTGAGTCCATACATTCTGAATGGGAAATAAAACCAGAAAATGGTATATGTTAAGCCTAAAACGAGTAAGGAGTAACTTTTCATATTGCGATAAATCATATTGTAAATAAGGTTGAATAGTTGGAACCAACTGTATCATTAAACATTGTTGTACTGAGGGTTTACCTATTTCGCACAACATTCGGAGTTCAGATAAATGTGACAGACACAATGTTTTTAGGTCTTTTTTTGAAATGTCTGTTACGGATAATGGGTCTTCAAAGAAACTCGGACGGCCAATGTCAGTGAAAAAAGATTTTACATATGCCAGCCATTCTATCTTTTTCATATGGTCTAATTTCATGCAATCCTCTATTATTGTTCTCGTGAGGTGGCACTCTTCCGTGGCCCATATTCTACGCCATAGCATGATAGGCTGACACAGTCTGCCATAGTACCCTCCTACAGCGCCTCAGAAACATCGGAATCCAAGGAAAAGCACTAGAATGGATCACCTCGTTCCTCACCGGAAGAACCCAGAGAGTCCGCCTCCCACCATTCATGTCAGAGGCCACTGAAGTCATCTGCGGCGTACCTCAAGGATCTTCACTCAGCCCCACCCTTTTCAACGTATACATGAGCCCCCTCGCGGCCATCGCACGCCAACACAACCTCAACATCATCTCCTACGCGGATGACACTCAACTGATCCTATCACTCACCAATGACCCTAGCACCGCCAAAACTAACCTACACGAAGGAATGAAAGAAGTAGCCGAATGGATGAAACACAGCCGTCTGAAACTGAACTCAGATAAAACAGAAGTCCTCATCTTAGGTACCTCCCCCTCTGCATGGGACGACTCGTGGTGGCCAGAAGCCCTTGGAAATGCACCCATCCCGACAGACCACGCACGGAACCTGGGCGTCATCCTGGATTCCTCACTTTCGATGAACAGACAAGTCAACGCCGTCTCCTCATCATGCTTCAACATTCTTCGCATGCTCAAAAAAACATTTCGTTGGATCCCCACCGAAACTAGGAAAACGGTCACCCACGCTCTGGTCACGAGCCGACTGGACTATGGAAACACCCTCTACGCCGGTACTACCGCTAAACTCATGAAAAAACTCCAACGAATCCAGAACGCCTCAGCCAGGCTCATATTAGACATCCCATGTAAAGAACATATCTCTGGTCACCTGAAAAACCTCCACTGGCTTCCCGTCAATAAGAGGATCACTTTCCGACTCCTAACCCACGCACACAAATCACTCTACGAAATCGGACCAGAATGCCTCAACACACGACTGTCCTTCTACACCCCCTCCCGCCAGCTACGATCATCCAACCAAGCCCTCGCCACGGTACCTCGCATCAACAAAACCACCATGGGAGGCAGATCCTTCTCCTACCTGGCAGCTAAAACCTGGAACTCACTTCCCACTTACCTTCGCCTTACCCAGAACCACCTAGCATTCAGAAAGCAACTTAAAACGTGGATATTTGACAAGTAATTTCCCACCCCTCCTCAAGCGCCTTGAGACCCTCTGGGTATGTAGCGCGCTATATAAATCCTTTGACTTGACTTGACTTGACTAATGATGTCCGATATATAGTGTACTCCGAGTTCAAAGTGACACCCAAATGTGGTGGTGCTGTTAGGAACCGCCAATAGGAACTTTAAAAAGGAGTTTTCCGTTTTTTGGAGTTGCTCTACATTCGTTGTGCCCCAGACTCCTGCTCCAAAGGTGGCGGTGCTGATAGATTTTGCATTATATATCTTAATCATTTCGTTAGGTGGTCTTTTTCCCAAGCGAAGTGAAAATGCTTTTAAAGCACCGACTGTTCTTGTGAGGGCTAAGTTTCTAGAGTTAATTGCCTCTCTCCAATTAAACGCCTCATCGATAGTTATACCAAGATAAGGATAGGTGTTAGCTCTTTCTAGAGGCAGGTTGTCGACAAAGATTTTTTTCTCTTTTTTCCCTCTGTAACCGACGTGCATTACATAAGTTTTCCTTATGTTCACTTTTAGATTGAGACTGGCCATAAAAGTACAATAGTTGTTTAGGACCTTCTGAAGCTGGACGGGTGTTCTTGCCAGGATTACCGCGTCGTCGGCGTATAGTAACGCTGGGATCTGTCGACGACCGGCTTCCGGCAGATCTTTAACGCCCTTTAGCAGCGCGACCTCTAGGCCGTTCGTATAGAGTGTAAATAGGAAAGGGGCCAGCACGCACCCTTGCCTGACCCCTTTCTGAATTTGAAAGCTGTCAGTTAGTTGTCCTGTTATTCCATATCTGACCTTTCCCGTTGCGCCAGAATATAGCTCACGAAGGATGTCCACTATAGGTGGTTCTATCCCCATTTGTAGCATAATTGCCCAGAGCTTCGAGTGTTCCACGCAGTCGAATGCTGCTGTAAGGTCGACATACACCATGTGTAGGGAAGATTTCTTTGCTGTTACATATTTCCCTACAAGTAATGTTAAATTTAGGACTTGATCCACGGTGCTTAGCCCGGCCCTGAAGCCGTATTGGAGGTCTGAGAGTACCCCTTGCTCTTTTGACCACTCCTGGAGTCGATTTAGAAGTATGCGCCCTAGCATCTTTCCAGTTGAATCCAAGAGGGATATGGGGCGGTAGCAGGGTGGACTGTTTTTTAAATATGGGGACCAGGATCGAGGTTGACCAAGAATCAGGAAGGCCAGTGTCTTTTGCTGCGTTTAGCACTTTAGTCAGAAGAGGAGCCCATAAATCAGGTAGGATTTTGTAGAAATCCATAGGGATAGAGTCTGGTCCCGGTGCTTTGCCGTTTTTTGCAGATTTTATGGCATTGGTTGTTCTTTGAGTGTAAATTGTATCTCAATCGGGTATTGCACCAGCGGAAGAGGGGTTTGAGAGGTTAAGTCTTCAGTCCTAACCTCCCCAAAAACCCCTGAAAAGTGGTTTACCCAATCTTCTGCAGTTATGGCAACATCCAAGGAGGGGCCAGCATTATTATCAGTTAAAAATTGAGTTTTGACTGTTTCCCAGAAGGCTGTGCTGTCTTTTAGGGCACTGCTTTTTAGGAGTTGTGTCCAAAGTTGTACTTGTAACTCCTTTTTCCTTTGTTTGATTGCATATGCGTAGACTTTCCTTAGTTTTATTACCTCTTCTCTGTTTCTTGGTTTTTTTGTTTAGGCTTTCTTTAAATTTGAGTATGCTTTTGTGCATTTTGTGTTGAACCACCCACTTTTCGGATTGTTGTTGTTTTTTTTGATGGGTCTGGTTAATTCTTGACTTATTGTATTCGCTATTTCTTGGTAGCTATTCATAATCTCTACTGAGTTTGAGGAAGGGTCTAGACATTTGTCAATTTCACTCTTGCATGTTTTGATTATTTTCCCACTAGTAAGTTCTTGATCTAGATTGCCCCATCTAAGGGTATACCCGTTTTTTCTGTTCAAAGTTAGTGCTTCTTGATGTAGCAAACCGGGCACAGTCTTTTCAGAGTTCTTTTGAGGATCTAGTTCTTGAAATGTTAATCTAAGTGGAAAATGGTCGCTGAGTGCATTTCTCTCCACTTCAAATGATTTTATGCATTTAGCTTTACTGCAAGATATCAGAATATAGTCAATTAGCGATTCATATCCTCTACCATGGAAAGTAGGAGAAAACTTAGTAATCGGTGTTTTTAGCATATTTGCAAACCCTATGTCTATTTCAGCCATGGTGGCCTGCATATTGGTGCCTTCGGAGGTGTGAGAAAAGTGAGGAATCAGATTTTCATATTCATCTGTAATCCCACATATGGAGGCGTTGCAATGTTTGCATAAATGAAGATTAAAATCGCCTCCCCAGATTATTGTATGTGAAGTTCTGGCATGTTTTCTCCTTAGTTCGTTAATCTCCTCTAGGATTTCTTTTAAGGCTTTAGACTGCTCATTTGTAGTCATGTTGTTATAGAAGTTTACAAGAATGTAAACCTCTTGATTAGTACCTTTGATGCTCAAAATCTGGTAGTTCTGGTGGAGTGTGACAGGAGTTACTTTGTGACATGGCCAAAGATTGGAGATATATATTGTTAAACCTCCTTTGCTTCTCCCTGATGTTGATTTTGTAGCCTGGGAGAAGTATGTTCTATATCCTACAAAATGGATTGGGTTATTTAGCCAAGTCTCTTGTAGACAGACTATGTCGCTTGAGTAAACCAAGTCTAAAAAACTGCCTTCCATATGTTTTGTTGCTAGTCCTGCCACGTTCCAGGATAACAAGTTCCTGTCATGATGTTTACTAGAAATAGCAGGCGAGCTTGGGGAGATTTGTAGAGTAGTTGTTGATCTATTGCTTGCATCGGTTATACACTGAGGTACTTCAGCCTGTTTTACAATGGGTTGGGATTGTGTCATTACTTTTGGTTCAAGTTGGCTTGCTTTTGATGTGCCTTGGATTTTATTTGAGGTCATAGTCACAAGATGTTTGACTGGTCTTTCAAAGGGTGATCCACTATTGTGCGAGTTGGGCGTGGTACGGGGCTCTGATGGTCAGTCCACCATATCCAGGCAGCTATAACTGTTTGATGTTGGTATTCCAGCCCATGTATCTCTATGGAGTGGTTGTCTTGGCCTTCTTCCATAGTTGTTCCAATCACCCCGTTCGTTGTAGTCGTGACCCCAATCTCCCGGGTGCCAGCTTGAATGATTATTTCCTTGGTCCCAATCTCCCTGATTCTAGTTTCTCTGATTATTTCCTTGCCCCCAATGTCCCTGGTTCCAGTTTTTTTGTTCCTGACCTTGGTGGTTCCATGACCATTCTGGGGGGCAGTTGAAGTCATCATAACGGCGATTTTGTTGGGGGTAAAAGAAAGATAGACGTTTAACCTGAATTCCTCCTGTATTACCTGATGAGTTCCAGGAGCATATGTATTCCACGGCACGGGGATTTTCGAGATTGACAATTATGCAGTCTCCTGATATTGTTTTTGGTTGATGACCTAACCATGTAACCCTTTTCACAGTCGAAATTCTGGTAATATTATTTGGATGGTTGGGTCTGTTGGTGTTTAACCAGTATCGAGTTTTATTTAGTAATGACCATGTTGGTTCTTCTGTGTCATAACTCAGTTCTGGAACACCTGTTAAGATGACCACAAAAGATGCTGCTTCCGGTGGAAGATTTACCAATTTTGACCGTTTTTTGTTTGACCGTTCTGGTTTGTTAGGTTGTCTCTGTATCTGGTCATGGCCAAAGGTATTTGATGTAGGACCTGTAGAAGGGGTTTTTGCTGGAGGAGCTTTTTTGTCTGTGCCATCCATACCAGGGAGTTTTCCTGGTGATTTGTTTTGTGTGCCTGTAACTGTTTTAGAAGTTTCTTGAGAAATCTTGTTCTTTGGAGAGGATGTCGAATTGTTTCTGTTTTTGTTTATGATCTCTGCTGGTTTTGCATTTGTGTTATTTGTAGTAGCCATACTACTAGCTGGTTGTTTTGGTTTATCTGTAGATTTTACGACATTTGATAGAACCTTAGGTCCAGGGAGATTTAAATGTTCTTTGTTTCTCTGAGTAGAAGTTGTTTTTGAAATTGCTACCAATGTTGCTAATTGCTTTTCTATGATTTGTATGCTTTTTTGAAGCGGTTGGAGCTGGTGCTTGACTATTTCAGCAATTTCTTTTAATAGAGAAGCTTGTGTTTTGGTGTTAATTACGTTTTTTGTTGTGGTACAGGCTGCTGACTTCTTATGAGTTTGCTTGTGATTAGATCTATTGTTGTGATCTTCGACTAACAATACCTCGGAATTGGTGTTACTATTGGATATCAAAGAGGCAGCAGTTTTGTCTTTGTTTGAATTTGAAGCATTGTTTGAGTCACTCGTTTTTGTAAGTGGATCTGAGTTTAGATTGGCAGCATCTTTAGTAGTTAAGTTTTTTTGAGGTTTGTCTTTATGATGTTGCACTTTGGGAATTGCTCCTTCCCTAATTCCTCTAGATTCACATTGTGTGAGTTCGATAGATTTTCGCTGCGGACTCGCAAAGATATCGGGGGTCTGTTCGAGACCTTGACTAAGTTGTGAGTCTGAAAGTTGTAGTGATACAGAAAGATCAACAGTGTTTGGAATCACGTGGATGTCCGCGTTTGTTTCCAGATTTAGGGATTTTTGCAATGGGACATTCGGAGTTTGTGCATTAGCCAGCATTCCCATTGATGAGCGCCTAGCTTGGTCTAATTCGTAAGAAACTCGTCGATCGATTAGCATTACCGTTTGGTCGATGGTTTGATTCACTTTAGTTAGAAAGAGATTGATTGGACCAACAGTATATGTCATGTTTTTCAAGGTTTTGCTCCTAGAGCCTCTGGTAGACATTTGTATACTAATGGAGAAAGGAGACAGTAAGGGAGTTTGAATTCTAATCAGCACATAGATGACTTTGTGGACACGATTTACTTACTGTTCCGGTTCTTTTTTATGAAGGGTCTTAGGGGGGTGGGCCCAGCCCAGTCTCCTCCGGTCTTTGACGGGCTAAGACGGGCCCACCCTTGGCCCAGGCTTCGCCCAGCGTCCCGCGAGACGGGTTTGGTGGTGATTTAAAGCACCGCCTGGCGCACGGTAACGTCACTGGACCTCGCAAGGGCTTCTGGTCCTTGTAGTGAAGCCCCTCGCCGGTCTCCTCCTGGCGCCCCCGCTCTTGGTGGTATTTTGAGCGGCCGGGCAGCTGGAGACTGGCGGGCGGGTGCAGCCGTTTTCCAAAGTGCTGTTGGGGGTAATCCTGGCCACAAGGATAGCGGGAGAGCAGGTACAGCAGCAAAGCAGTTCCACACGGGATCGCCCACTCGATGGGGTTGGTGGTGATTTAAAGCGCCGCCTGGCGCACGGTGACGTCACTGGACCTCGCAAGGGCTTCTGGTCCTTGTAGTGAAGCCCCTCGCCGGTCTCCTCCTGGCGCCCCCGCTCTTGGTGGTATTTTGAGCGGCCGGGCAGCTGGAGACTGGCGGGCGGGTGCAGCCGTTTTCCGAAGTGCTGTTGGGGGTAATCCTGGCCACAAGGATAGCGGGAGAGCAGGTACAGCAGCAAAGCAGTTCCACACGGGATCGCCCACTCGATGGGGTTGGTGGTGATTTAAAGCGCCGCCTGGCGCACGGTGACGTCACTGGACCTCGCAAGGGCTTCTGGTCCTTGTAGTGAAGCCCCTCGCCGGTCTCCTCCTGGCGCCCCCGCTCTTGGTGGTATTTTGAGCGGCCGGGCAGCTGGAGACTGGCGGGCGGGTGCAGCCGTTTTCCGAAGTGCTGTTGGGGGTAATCCTGGCCACAAGGATAGCGGGAGAGCAGGTACAGCAGCAAAGCAGTTCCACACGGGATCGCCCACTCGATGGGGTTGGTGGTGATTTAAAGCGCCGCCTGGCGCACGGTGACGTCACTGGACCTCGCAAGGACTTCTGGTCCTTGTAGTGAAGCCCCTCGCCGGTCTCCTCCTGGCGCCCCCGCTCTTGGTGGTATTTTGAGCGGCCGGGCAGCTGGAGACTGGCGGGCGGGTGCAGCCGTTTTCCGAAGTGCTGTTGGGGGTAATCCTGGCCACCAGGATAGCGGGAGAGCAGGTACAGCAGCAAAGCAGTTCCACACCGATTGATACAACTCGGTTCTCCTTTTTACCAGCAAGGGGCGGTAGTACTACTGATCTTGTTCCATTGATTGCCAAGACAGGTACTGCTTTTTGGTAAGAAGGCCCAAATTCCTTCTTCACCGCTATTTTCTCTCTGACTAGATCCTCAACCTTTGGAATCCAGACAGGTCTTGCTGGGGCTGGTGGTGCCTCTTCAGTGGTAGTTGGCTGTTATTTAACTTTATGTTGCTTAAGGATTTTCTTGTTTCATTCAAGTCCTGTAAAACAGCCAAACGATCTTTGATGTCAAAGTCTTTATTCTTATCTTTTACCACTGATGCCTGACTATCGAGGTCATGAACATGCATTCTAGTTCCGAACAATAGTTCGTACGGGCTGAAACCTTTTAGAGAAATTCTTGGCAAATTGTTTAAACTAAGTTGGACACTTATTAAATGTTTGACCCACCCATCACCCGAACCTAATAACTTTGCTGTTATAGATTGCTTTATGTCTCGGTTTTTTCTTTCCACTACACTGCTCCTCTCAGGGTGTGATGACAAGTGTATCGCAACCCAACGCCCATACTGGCCATGGCCTCCTTATAAGCTTGAGAGCTGAAAGCAGGACCCTGGTCAGAATGGAACATGGCAATTGCGTATGTGCAGATAAAGACTTGCAGATCTTTTATAACCGTTTTGGCGTCAGCCGAGCGCTGGGGTCACATTTTCTAAGTGAATCTAGTCTTAATCAATTAATAAGACGCTGGTTTGCATGTAGACAGCATTACCCTGTCTGTAAACGGTAACTGGGCAACAGGCTGGACCGGTTCATTACTGCGATCCCTGTTACAGTTGGGACAGTTCTTTACATATATTTTATGTTGCACGCTCATCCCCGGCCACCAGTATACTGATTGTAATTCAGTCAGAGATTCCTTCATCTGTATGTGCCTTGGACCTTCACCCTTGTGTGCGTCTGCTATTAATAACTTTCTCCGGTTCATGTTTGAAATTACCCTATCTCCCACTCCAGGGATTCGAGCAAAGGGAACGGAGTTTGCATCAATTACGTATGCATAATTGAGTGGATAGTTCATGGGTAGTGCTGCACAGTCGCCTTTTAAGGACGTTTTTACTGCCAACATGGTTTCCCCGTCTATGTATTTTTCTGAACGCTTTTTTGTGGCTACGGAAGCCGGTTTAGTTGCTTCCGCTATGGCTGTATTAGCCAATGAATTCCCTGCAACGTGAATGCCATCACGTTGATGACTCAGAGTGTGTATCACGTGAGTCTTTTGTAGTTCTTTCTGTAAAAGAACTACCTGTTTCCAAAGCATTTCATGCTTGATTGTGGCACCTGTGTCATCTTTGTAATCATTTTGAACCCAGCTCTGTAACTTATTATTGTAAGAGTTGACGCAAAAATGCGAATCGCACACGATTAGTGTCGGGAATTCATGGTCAGCATTTTCAAGCGCCATCTTTAAAGATCTGATTTCAGCTCTCTGAGCCGAACAGTTTCTCACTGATTCAGTGTTTGTTATTTTCGGTCTGAATTTACTGCACAGCCAGCGACCTTTAACAATCACGCAGGCTGCATCGTAGGATTTGTTTTCTACATTGTAGTGCTGTACAAATCTGTCTGTATAGATTATACAGGAGTACTGTTGGAGAGGCAGAATTTCAAATTGCAGAGGATATTCTTGTTCATAAGTTAAATCATTCAGTTTTTTCATGTGCGTGGCGAAATAGTATTTCACGTCGTCAGCAGCAAGAGAAGCTTCCCACTGTATCCATTTCGGATCCAATGACACTGTAGGCAGGTTTACTGGGCTGAATAGCGCCTTGAAGGCAGATTCCGCTGTGAGGACATTGATCCTTTTGCCATGTGCTAGTTCTCGTTCATTCGCTATTGCAGTTTGTACTGCTTTCACAGTATTTTCTGTGAGACTGAATGTTTTTTCTGCTTGTGTGTACAAGTGAGATTTGTAAGAAATTGGTACCTTTTCTCCCTCATTAGAGGTCAGGTACGTGAATCCGCATCTTCCTGGGATGACTCGGATTACAAGGATTCGTGTATTGTACGTGTGTCTAATTTTGTTTTTGCTAACATGTCTGTTTGCAATGATCTCAAAATTTCTGTGTGTTTTTGAGTCCAGTTGATTGGTTTAAAATCAGGTTTAATTAGTTCGTAGAGAGGTTTAACCCTCTCCGCATAATTTAGAATGTAAGTTCTTCCGAAATTCAGGAAGCCTAGAATCGATTGTAAGTTCTTCAGCGTTTTTGGTGCTTGGAGTACAGTGCTCTTCTCTAAGAAGTTGTCCGCTAGGCTTTTTCCTTCACTTGATAATTCGTATCCTAAAAATAATACTGTCAGATGGGCAATCAGAGACTTTTTAAAGTTGAATTTGTAACCGTCTGCTGCGAACCTAAGTATAATGGTGTTCACTCTTTTCAAGTGAGTCTCCAAGTCGTCATCTGTTAGATAGATGTCATCGACATAAGATAATGCCTCAGCATAAATACATTTGTAGTAGCTCTGTTACTCTGGATGAGAATAGTCCTGGGCTGTTCTTGAATCCCTGTGGGAGCCTACATAAATTTTTCCGAGACCCCATTACTGAGAAAGCGGTCAAGTATCTGCTTTCTGGTGCAATATTTTGACAAAAGAAACCATTAGATATGTCTAATGTCGTTTTATATTTTTTACGAACTATGTTATTCATTAGTGCAGCACTATGCAAATTTTGTACTGCAAATGTTTTGCAACATGCGTTAAGGTGTTTGTAGTCCAAGACTAGACGATATGAATGGTCCGGTTTGGAGACAGGAAACAAAGGATTGTTCATTTGAGAGGTGCATGTTTCAATCACCCCCTGGTATTCAAGTTGTTCTAAAATCTCCCTGACTTGTTTTTTAGCTTCTTGCTTAATGGGATACTGCCTTTGTGCAGTCGGTTGACTTTTTAACTGGATTTTGTGAGGAGGAGAGTCCTCATCCCATCCTACATGCTTTTTATATAATGCTGGTGCCTGGGCTACTGCCCATTTCCTTGCATATATATATTTAGTGTGAATCGGAATGTGATTCGAAAAGGCAGGCATAATCATTTCTTCGCTGCGAGGGCACTCCCTGACAAACTCCGGGGGCCAATCTTTTTCAGCCAACAGGATGTCATAGCCTTTTGAGAGTTTACCCCAAAATAGACCCCTTATTTTCCTAGTCTTATCTCCCTCTATACGCAATGTTATTTCGTATATCTTATGAGGTTCGCTAACTCTGGGGTCGGTAGTTTCTACTTGAATGTATTCATTCGTGTCCACTGTCTCCAGATGACTCATCAGGATCTTGCGAGCTATGGTGATTTCTGCTGCACTGTCTAGCATTGTCTGTGCCCACTCCCCGTTTTTCAACTGTGTCCTCAGTATTCTCGGCATGTTCGATTACTCTAATACTGGCTACTTTCTTCTTTGGAAATTGTGATTTTTTACTTTGAGCAGGTTCCTTGTCTTTGGACTTGGTGTGCTCTCCTGGGTCTGACGTCCTCTTCTTTCCGATTTCTGCGAAAAATATCGAGAGGGACGTGTATCAATACTTTGATATCTATCAGGTTTTTTCAAGTTATCCCTATTTCTAAAGTTATATCTTTTCTCAGAGGGCTCCCTCTGGGGAGACTGGTGTTCTCGAGTCGGAGTTCTTTCCCTCCGTCGAGGAGACCTTCCTCTGGACTGGAAAACTTTTTCCTTGGGAGTGGATTGTTTATTTCCATCCCAGCTCTTTTTAGAAGTGTTTGAATTATTTTTAATAAATAATTTTTCAGGATTTTCGAGCAGTTGGGGTTTTACTGGTTTCCCACCCAAGCTGTCTCTACCTAATTCTTCATAAAATTTTTCTATAAATCTGGCAAGCTCAATTGGTTGATCTGTTATATCTGTTTCCTTCAACTTCTGGCGGATCGCCACAGATGCTGCTTCTCCTTTTATATTGGCTAGTAATACAGCCGAGACCCGCTTGAAGTCTTTCAGTAATTTCATACCAAGAGTTAAAGCAGGTTCTGGACGGTATTCATTCTGAATCTGTTTTAGCACATCTGGTATTACCGCCATTGACGGAACACCATGTGTTTTTGTGTAAATGGAAGCAAAGACTGTACCCCAAGTGTCACAGTCCTCCACATGTGGTGCGGCCCCCATTGGAAGGCAGATGGTCAGAATTCTGTGTTTCTCAATAGGGGTAGTATTCGGAAATACTGCCTCTATTTGAGTAATTTTCTGCGCTAGCCAGAAAGGAATTTGTTCCCGTTTTATGGGTGTTTTACCAAGACATGATTATATGTTCTGTGGTGTAATTTTATTTGTGTTCCCCTGATGAGGGGTCAGCTGTGGGACATTAACAGCTGTTTGGACTGTTGCAGTCCTCATTACATATTGGACTAATTTTTTCTGTATTTTAATTAATGTTTGTCTTTTGACATTTTTGCAATGTCCGGATGTGGTGTGTAGCTGGCTAGAACCGGCCACGTTGCTCCTGGTCTACCTAGTGGACCGAGCCTGGTAATATGATCATTGTGTTTTAGGGCGCCTTTAAACCAGAGCAGGTGCGCTTGGTATTTTAATGGGATTTCAATCTCCTCGAAAGGAGCGTACTCTTCCGAAGGTCCCTCTATTTTGTAATAGTGGAATTCATATGTTGCAGCGTTTGCCGCAGGAAATTTTATCCATAAAATAGAATACCTCTGTCTGCCGATATTCGTGTGCCTCTATCACGAAGACGACTGTGCCACCATGTGTGGTCAGTCCATTTTCTATAAGTTTTAATGTTATAGTTTTTCTTATGTTGACCGGGATGATTATCGCACCCGGTTCAGTAGTTCCTGTACCATCGGGACCCTGCTGAGTCGCATTTACTGCGGCATCAACGGTTCCGTTGTCTTCTAGTGACATTGTATAAATGCAAGTTTTGCAGAGCTGGTCTCCAAGGAGACAAAGATTAGGTGCACAATATTTTGGAACACTGTATCCTTCAACGTTGAATAAACCAGAGCTTTACATAGGAATCTCTTCCTACTAAGTTCGGGGGGATTTTAACCTTTCACCCACTCTAGACGTCTATTGGAGTATTTACGGTAGAAAGGGTCTGTGTGAAAAAGCACGACTGAGTTACTATAAAGTCTTGCGTTAGTTTTATCGCCTTACCAAACGTTGGGCGCCATGTAGTGTAGTTCCTATTTTCCCTATAGGCCCTGTGCATTGGAATAACATAAACAGCAGTGTAGATGTAGAAGTGCGGTCTTCCAGGTCTCTACTGACTATGCTAAACTTAATTGGGTTTGTACCAACTAGCTCAGAGGTCACTGGAAACTTTCTTGACTGAATAGGAAGTAATCAGCTTCCCTGGCACAGACAAGAAGGGATTCAGTTTTCCAACAACCGCATAAACATGACAACTTTGCTGCTTAGAATAAGAGTCAATCTCTAGAGTCGTGTGAAACAATAGACAGTTATTTTACTCAGTCAGTTGTGCAGATTTCTTTCACCAAGATGCAGAGAATAGAGAGACGGGCGTTTTCAATAAAAAAGGTATTATTTATTGAACAGTCTTTCTTCTCATGCAAGAGAAATGAATTGCCACAATTGCAAGACTTGTTATTATAAAAAGTGCGTACACTAAAAGGAGGATTACGAAATAATACTGTAAAAGCATTGATGTGGTTTCTTAGCCATACAATGGTTTAAATGAATAAAATATATACATTCATATATACATTAGGCTAACGTACTCAACTGGTGCTTCTAACTACGCCTACCCCAGTGTACCTGACCTAAGCCTAATACTTGGGAGGGAATAAGTAGCAGTTTAAGTTAAGTTGGTGTTGCCAAGGATTTGCTTCAAGAATTCTCTCTAAGGGTTTAGTCAACACTATACCTCTGGAATAGAATGTTGGAGGTCTTGTATCTCCTTCCAGGACTCGATATCCCAGTTTACCCGCAAGGGTAGGCTGGAAACGCCGTAGCTGAATTTTCTCGGAAAGAGAAAAGACAGCGTCTCTCTCAGCGCGTCAAGGAGGAGGAGGGGTAGCGTCCGTGGGCTGCTTGCATCTGCTGGGCTCTGCAAGGGACAGCTGTTCGGCTCCTGTATTCACCACACCATCGCTCTTGCTTAAGGCAACGTTGGTAATATTTATACCTGAAAGGTGCCTTGTGTGACGTAAGTTTTTGGACGTAAGACGTCAATAAAGATGTCACAAGAACCAGTCGTTCTTACAGTGCTCATTAGAGTTCTATTACTAATAAAAACATAGCAAGCGGGGCTTTCCCAGGTTGCTGGGGGTTTTATCTTGTTGAAGAACTCGGAGTGTAATCTAGGAATCTAAGATAGTGGCTTCTGCTGTGTCATGTACTGTAATGAGCTGCAGAGGCGAGTTTCTGAAATGTGGCTGAAATATGGCTCTGATCGTTTATGCCATTATAGGGGTATGAATGGATTATAGCCGTATAGGGGCATAAGGTCACAATATTGATCGGGGTCCTAGATTAGAACACGACAATTTCTTTGCTGAATTTCAGTGTGATTGAGGTTTTAGCTTTCGTTCCATGCACAACACTATCTCTCTCAGTCCTCTCGCTCTCCTCCCACTGTGATTGTAGCTGTTTGTTGACTAGTTGAAGACACTTAGGGGGTCATTTGGATAGCGGGCGGAACACCACCGCCCGCTAAAAACCTCCATCTGCTTAGGATTTCCCCCGCCATATTACCATGGTGGGGGGGCCCCGGCGGAGGGACCGTCCACCGGTTTTCGGCCCGGTCGCAGAGTGGACCGGACGGAAAAGCTGCTAACATGGTGGCGGTGTCTGGTTGACACCGCCATCCATATTAGCATATATGCAGGGTCATTGCCGCCACGGAAAGGCAGGCGGTTTTTGCCTTTGGGGGCCTGTAGCGGGCCCCCAGGGATTCTTGGGGGTGGGGGTGCACTTGCGGGGTACCTATGGTGCCCTAGTTCCATGCACAACATGGAAGGCACTGCGCGGTTCCTGCCACATTGTGCATGGAAGTGCACAACATGCCTTCTTGGCATTGCGGCGGGCGGTGCTGAGAGCACCGCCCACCGCAATGTCAAGAATGCAGGATGCGCCCGCCAGTGTGGCAGGTGCATCCTAATGCCACCAACAGGACCCACGCACCAATGGTGGGCGGTCCCATTCTCCGAAAGGATGGCAGGCGGACAAAGTCCGCCCGCCATCTTAATGACCCCCTTAGTTGCCCTGCAAGCAAGCTAAAGCGACTGGATATTCTTAAGTGTCATCACAGCTGGTTGACAGGATTTTATCTGAAGAGACCCGAGGACTGGTAGTAATAGTTGCCATCTCAGCAGACTGAATGTGGGGCAGATACACAGGAGATGTAATACGGTTTCTTCGCAGATGCCGCATAACCGGAAATAGGTGTTCGACCAGGTTTGTTGCCAAGGTGTAACTTGGTCTTTTCATGTAAAAGCTCCCAAACGGATACAGAGGAGAGAATGCTTTATTGAAGGGGAGATGTGACTTATGAGGAAGGGTTTTGGGACCCAGCTCTCATGATTGCAAAACCATCCATACATTTTTTTTCTGTGCCATCTCAGCTTTATCGAGTGACCATGCTTGTAGTTTGCAATATTTTTAAAGGCAGAGAAGCTGATGTTAAGGTCCCACACTTAATTCAAATTGAGAGAGGTTAGCACCTGTTGGATCACCGTTGGCCAGTCGTTCTCATTTTTTGTCTGTTTTTTTATTTTTGTCCAGTGTGGCCGGTGAGTCTAGCTGCGCTGCTCTCAGTCTCCAGGACAGTATGATGAGTGAGGCCGTCCTAACCGGAGATTGGTGGATTAAGCCAAATTACAATCGCAACTGTGCCTGAGAAATGAATTGCGGGAGGTGGAAAATACATTTGAACAGAGTAGCCTGCTATTGATTCAGTATGGTCACAGCCTTTCCCTTTAGGAGTTCTGAGGCGTAAGTGAGTGTGGGAAGAAACTTGACTGCAATTACTTGTATAAGGTGGGCGTGGGACAGGCACCCCAGCTTTGTTCGTAGAGTGTTGAGTGCAAATCGCAGTTTGTTAGTTATATATATATATATATATATATATATATATATATATATATATATATATATATATATATATATATATATATATATATATATATATATATATATATATATATATATTCAATGAAAAAACCATTGGTTTTAGGCCATATATAGTTAGGGATTTGCATTTACAAAACCTTATTTTACTCGCATAAAACCATTTAAATTCCATATATAGTTATAAGCGCTAACTATATATCGCGCACCCGCAATCCACTGCTGATGATGTCACATATTACATCATTCATGACATGGTTAGTGACATCACTGATGACAT
Source organism: Lissotriton vulgaris (assembly GCF_964263255.1). NCBI lineage: Eukaryota > Metazoa > Chordata > Amphibia > Caudata > Salamandridae > Lissotriton > Lissotriton vulgaris. The sequence goes on from NC_141687.1 coordinate 1,423,380,342, forward strand.
CACTGATGACATCTCAAATGACATCACTGATGACATCACTGATTACAACATCCAGTGACTGTATGTTTCTGTAAAGTTAGAATATGTTTTACATATTGAAGAATGAGTGGATATATAAGTGTCTGGATGAAGGATTTACTAGGTGCATGACTGACTGATTGAGTGAGTGATTAAATGTGTCTCACTGAGTGCATGGGTTAGTGACTAAACTGTTTTAATTTGTGCATCATTATATCTGTTGTTCTACAAACTGCTGCATATGTTGATCAGTAGCTATATGAGTAACTGTATGGGTTATTGATTGGTTGTCCAAGTATTTGTATGGGAAACTGAGTGTGTGTGTATGAGTGGCTGGGAGGTGTGTGACTCTGTACATAGATGTGTGAGTAGTTGATTCACTATATGTATAGATTCAAAAGTGCATGTGCAAACAGCTGTATGGGCGGTTGACTGTGCATGAGTGTATTAGTGAGTGAATGGATATCTCAGTGCTACATGTCAAATTAAGTACATATGTAAAACACAGTACATGTGAGAGTTGACATCTATAAATAACTGTGCATAAGAGCCAGTGAATGTGTGAGTGGCTGTATGGATCATTGTGAACATGTATCAGAGATTGTATAAGAGAGTAAAGTAAATATGTGTTAGTATATGTTTGAATAAGTAAGGTGTGTATAACTGTATAGTTGAGAAAATGGAGGTGTGATTGATTTTTGGCATAACTGACTAGGTGTGTGAGTAACTCCATGGATGAGTGACAGTCTGTGACTGTCTGTTTACACTGATTGTATCTAAGGTTATATTAGAGTCTGAAGAGGTTCATGGTATTATCACATGAATGATATCATCAGTGATGTTATCAGTCATGTCAAATGAGATGTTTTCAGTGATGTCATCAGTGATGTCATTTGAGATGTCATCAGTGATGTCATCAGTGATGTCACTAACCATGTCATGAATGATGTAATATGTGACATCATCAGCAGTGGATTGCGGGTGCGCGATATATAGTTAGCGCTTATAACTATATATGGAATTTCAATGGTTTTATGCGAGTAAAATAAGGTTTTGTAAATGCAAATCCCTAACTATATATGGCCTAAAACCAATGGTTTTTTCATTGAATTTTCAAGGTTTTGTAAATGCAAATTCCTAACTATATATCCACTATAACCTATGGTTTTTTCTGTGAATTTCATTGGTTTTTTAATAGCAAATATGAAAAGCTTTAAAATGTCAAGTACGTGATAGATAAAAACATTTTCGTATTTATGCACGCTGATGTGCTTTGAACGCTGCCCCCCCCTCCCCTCTTTTCTCTTAGTAGTACTCTCTCTTTGCAGATAGTGAACGGTAGTTAACGCAGGCCTTTGCCCCCGTTGTAATCCGTCGTGCCTGCTTGTCTCTCCATTTGATTGATTGTTATCCAAGCATTTACTGTTTTAGAATTGGTTCTCTTTGGATCATTCTCTATTTACAAACAAGCACAAAGTCGCAATACTCTGTTTAGTCTTTGCAGATAGTGAAAAATCGTGTAAAAAAATAAAAGTAATCGAGCAAAATCAGTAGGCCACTAATTGGATCTCTTTTTGACCTCGCTAAAATAGAAATATTAGGAACAACCCTTCATGAGAAATACGAAAATAGTGAGATGAACTGAGCTCCACACCATGAGGGCTGCAAGACAGCTCGACTCCGTCACCCACACAGCCCAAAATAACGACAAACCCTATGCAAATATTAAAAATATAGACAACACACCAGCAAAGAAACAGGGTAAAACATTTTATTAAATAACTATTTACATAACTATTTTATACTTTTTATTGCCCGATCCGGCTAGCTCAATCGATCGAGCATGAAACTCATGCACTCTGATAGCAAGCGTTGCTACTGATGCTATGCAGACCAAAACTGGTTTTCAGTTTGTACATTTTTCTAGATTTTTCAATCCAAGGTTGGTTCACTTTGTAGAACGATGGCTTCAGATTTTCAACATACGGTGTGGTGGCGCGGACTGGGAGGGGGCGCTTCGCTCCTGCCCCCTCCCCAAGTAAGATTTTCATACGTGAAAGTACGTTAATGGTTTTGGTCCCTGAGTTGCTTCAATGTCACTGCCATTCTCAAATGGCATAAGTTCTGGATGTTGGGTGCCATAGTTAAGAGTTCTGAGCAGTGCTTGTAACACTGTCTGAAGCTTATTTCCACCTACTGCAGCTTCACTATTCTCAAAGTAAGTGAGTGTCGTTTGTGGACCTGACTGCATTAGAAAACAATGTGATATGTTACCTTCCTAAACAGCTTGACGGAGGCCCCTGAGGGGCGGTGTGATGGCCATGGACTCGGAGAAGACGCTTGGCTCCGACACCCTCCCCAAGTCTTATAGCACTGGTGTAGCCTGAGATCGCCCCCGACATAGGCGGCCGGCTCCCGGGGTCCGGCGGAACTTTTTGCCTTTTGATGACGCTTCAATTCTGGACCTTGTCCCACAATCCGTTTGACCTGAAGACACGCTGTAGTGGGGCGCCCCTTTACCGTTTCAGTTGCCATTCCGCCCGCTTTTGCTACACTGTGCCTCTTCCGCCATTCAGCTGTTTACCGCCCGCTCTTACGACTACAGCGTCTCGCTCATCATGTAGTTGAGTTGCTCCCGCTCTTGCGGTGCAGCGATAGGCGGCTGCCACAGGACTCTGAAAATGGCGGCCGGCTCTTCGGTTTTGGGCCTGGTCCACTAAAATGGCCCTGGGACACCTTTGAACTCGGACGCTTCCCTGATAGGGCTTGGGTCCCATTCTCGAAAGCGTCCCCTCAGCCGTGAAGATTCTACAAAAGTCTTGGGGGCCTCCGACTCCCGCAGGCTTCTGGTGGGGAGCGGCTGCCATGATTGCTCGTGGAATGGCCACGACGGAGCTACGAGATGGTAGTGCTCTCATGCTGACGCCAGCTTTAGTCTGAAACATCCAGAAACACTGTAGACTACCAATTCGATCAGTTCCGGTAGCGCCCCAACATGACCCGGAAGAGAAGAACTTGCCCTCCCCTCTTTGACTGATGGTTCTTGTTGCCTGTCCCCTCTGTTGTCATTTAACAGAACTTTTTGGACTGCTGAAAGGGGTTGTGTTCCGAACGCTGGTTGGTGGAGACATTTTGACTATATTCTTGACCTACGTTGTCGCGTAATGCGTTATATGACACGCGGCGTTAGCGCACCCGGAAGTGATCCGAGGCGCGGCGCGCAGCGCGTAACGTAAGCATAACAGGTCATGTGACTTGTTAATAAAACTTTTCATTGGTTCATTTTACTTTTGTTATTTTAATGATGAAAAGCTTGGTCATATGACCTAAAAATTACGCTTTTTATTGTTTTCGAACATTATTTTTTTTTAAACATATGTTATAATATTCCAGGCTAATGTACTTTCCCGGAAAATTTACAACTGTCCTACAAGTAAAATATATTCCTTTTTCGAGAAAAAGGGCGTTTCTTCCTTCCATGACGGAGCCGTTGAGTAAAAGAGATTCGGCCTGCTGTCTTAGTCGCCGATACGCCTGATTATCAGATTCTTATCGATCACTTTATGTTGCAGAAATGAAAAACACAACTGCCCTTGACCATTTATCTTTACTGCGTTCCTACATATTATACCTTTTATCCGTCATGTAATTGGACTGCTTTATTTCACTTGCCTTTTACTGATTCGAAAACAGTGACTAAAAGTAAAAACTTTACCAATGTAAATACTACTACCGTGTTTTGTTTTAAAAACCTTTATTGTGAAAATGTCAGTATACAAATACGGGCCTATAACCACGTGGGCCGGCCACGGAGCAAACTGAAATCGTATATGATGAGGAGACATTTACACTGTAGAGGAACGTAACGAGCGGGCCATTAGGTTGCAAGAACAAAGGTGTCTAACAGTTGCGGAATCGGTGGACGTACATTTTGTAATTAAAATACGACAGGGCCACTTACAATAACATTTTCTAGATATACATTTGCGGGCAAGGAGTTACGAGTCCCATTTATACCGGCGCCATTTTGGGCGAGGCCGGGCAGGTCCAAGATATAGTCAAAATGTCTCCACCAACCATCGGCCAGACCAGAACCCCTTTCGGCCCTTTATGCTACAAGATGGTGTCTTCCATTCAGAAAATATTGTTGGCAGCATTTTGAAAGGAAACAGAAACAGCCGTTCTCCTAGTGAGTTTCACATTGTTACATTTAGGAAGAATGTTGAAGAGTAGTATGTGGAAAATCTGAAGCCATTTTTCTACAAACTCTCAATCAGACTTGGATAGAAAAAAAAATCCTGAAGAATGTACAAACTGAAAACCAACTTTTGTCTGTATAGCATCAACAGCAACGCTTGAGTCAGCTTTGTGTCAAGCCGCCATTTTCATTCAATCAATAGCGTCCCCCTGCACACATTCAGGGACCTGGTCGTGTCTTCAGATGAAACGGATTGTAGGAATAGAAGCAGAAAGGAAAAGGAAAAAAGTTCCGCCGGACCTCGGGAGCCGGCCGCCTATGTCATGTGCGACCTTTGGCCACACCAGGGCAATAGTGAAGCTGCAGCAGGTGCAAATAAGCTTCAGACAGTCTTACAAGCACTGCTCAGAACTCTCAACTGAGGCACTCAACATCCAGGACTTGCCATTCGGATCTTGGCGCCTTGTGCTGGTTCCGACCTATTCACACATCGGTCCACTACTGACATCACCTCATAAGCCAACGGGGCACCCCACGCCGACTTTCGGCGCAGCATTGTAGGATGGCCACACCAGTGCGGCAACTTGCTGGACACAACCTCGGTGCCATCCGGATCTCGGCACGTTCGACTCACTGTACCGCAAAAGTGACCGCAACTCAGCTGGACACGCCGTCTTTCGGCGCAGCATTGTAGGATGGCCACACCAGTGCGGCAATTTGCTGGACACCACCTCGGTGCCATCCGGATCTCGGCGCGTTCGAGTCACTGTACCGCAAGAGTGACCGCAACTCAGCTGGACACGCCGTCTTTCGGCGCAGCATTGTAGGATGGCCACACCAGTGCGGCAATTTGCTGGACACCACCTCGGTGCCATCCGGATCTCGGCGCGTTCGAGTCACTGTACCGCAAGAGTGACCGCAACTCAGCTGGACACGCCGTCTTTCGGCGCAGCATTGTAGGATAGCCACACCAGTGCAGCAACTTGCTGGACACTAACTCGGTGCCATCCGGATCTCGGCGCGTTGTGCTGCCTTCGGCCTATTCGCACATCGGTCCGCTACTGACGCCGCCTCACGTGCCAACGGATTTTCTACGCTTTTTGTAGCCCTATGCCGCATAACAGGTCATGTGACTTGTTTATAAAACTTTTCATTGGTTCATTTTACTTTTGGTCTCCTAAAGATGGAAGGCTTGGTCATATGACCTAAAAATAACACTTTTCATTGGTTTAGAACATTTTTTTTTCCCAAACGATGAAAGCCCCACCTTGTTTCTGGATCATTCAGACTGAAGCTGGCGTCAGCATGAGAGCACCACCATCTCGTGGCTCCGTCGTGGTCATTCCGCGAGCAATCATGGCAGCCGCTCCCCACCGGAAGCCTGCGGGAGTCGGGGGCCCCCAAGACTTTTGTAGAATCTTCACGGCTGAGGGGACGCTTTTCGAGAATGGAGCCCAAGCCCTAGCAGGCAAGCGTCCGAGTTCCAAGGTGTCCCAGGGCCATTTCAGTGGACCAGGCCCAAAACCGAAGAGCCGTCCGCCATTTTAAGAGTCATGTGGCAGGCGCCTATCGCTGCACTGCAAGAGTGGGAGCAACTCAACAACATGGTGAGCAAGACGCTGTAGCCGCAAGAGCGGGCGCAACTCAGCTGAATGGCCGCCACCTGGGGAGGCCCGTTCACGCCGCCTCCCCCACGCCCCCCCCCCCCCCCCCGGGCCGCCGCACGCAAATTTTCGGAGCAGCATTGTAGGATACCAAAACCAGTGCGGCAGTTTACTGGACATCACCTGGGTGCCATCAACATCTCAGCGCGTTCTGCTGCCTTGGGACTATTCGCACAACAGACCGCTACTGACGAGGCCTCCCCCCGCCCCACCTGGGACGCCCCACGCCAATTTTCGGAGCAGCATTGTAGGATCCCAAAACCAGTGCGGCACCCAGGCGACATCACCTGGGTGCCGTCCAGAACTCTGCACGTTGTGCTGCCTTGGGACTATTCGCACAAAAGACAGCTTCTGACCATTGTTGCTTTTTTGGGTGAAAAATGTTTAAATGTTTTTACAGTTTTTGTTCCGTTCATTATAGTTAAATGTTAATAAAGTTTTATAATGTTACTTTGTTGGAGTGTTATAAATTTTTTTAAAAACGGGTGAATGGGGCCTTGAATCGGGTTATTGTCATGTGTGGGCTTTGCAAGTGTACTGCTACAGGATCGGACATTTCAAACTCAAATGCACGTTCTTTTTCTTACCTTTCCGAAGCATGGAGCGCAATAGCAGGCAGAGAAAGGGTGATGCACGTGTTGAACAGTACCTGACCTGGCAAGTTGCTGGCAGTGCCCCCCCGCCCGCTCCTGAAAGAGGGCACACACACACCGCCGCCCCGAGTACTTCACAAATCTTTAAAAGACCATGCGCTTGTTCATGAGGCTTAAATGGTTTATCACCCCTTCTAGAACCCCTGCATCGACCCTCTGACGTTTCCTGGAAAAATTACCACGTAACACAATACCAAGCCCTGTCAGCTGAAACCCCCGAGAAATCATGGGGCATATTATCAAGGGGTTTTATTTCCGCTTTTTGGGCTTTAAAAGCCATGAAAGCGGAGATAAAATTATCTCCCTATTACCAAGCTGTCGCTAACACCAGTTAGTGACAGCTAAAAGGAGATAGCGACCATCTTGGGCCCCGCTTTGCATGTCAGTGATACTTATCACTAATGACATGCAAAGTGGGCGTGCCAAGATGTTAGCGACTGGAAACAGTCCCTAACATCGCTATCTCCTATTACCAACTTTTGGAGATATTCGCGCTAAACGCGAATATCTCCAAAACCTAACACCTGCCCTGAGCAGTTCTTAGCCATGTTATCCAATGGGAGGTGGATAACATGGCTAAGAGCATTTGCTCGATAATACATGAATATCGCTGACTTTTCTGCGATAATAGCAAGGTTTATCTGCGATAAAAATCGCCGATGTGCGGCGAAAATTTTTGTCTCTAAACAAGTTAGAGACAAAAATTATCGCTAGTTGTTCGTAATATGCCCCCGGGTTTTTGCTTGCAGAAATCGGGAGGCGGGAGACTAGCACTGAAATCAGTAGTCTCACGCCTGAATCGGGAGGGTTGGCATGTCTGGATTCTCTTTAGCTGGGGCCATAAACTACATCCGCAGGGGTAGGTGATAGCCTGGGACCAGCCTGGCATCTAAAATGGCTGCCGTGCACGACAAAATTGTGGCATTGGAAAAAAGGCAAGATGGCGCAGACAATGTTTATCAATAAGGATTCATTTATAACAAAATATTTTATCGCAGTGACAAATTGGCGGTCAACACTTCCTGATTTCCATCGAATCGAACGTTAACAGACGTCACGCAGCAAAAAAAAAAAAAAGCTCACGCACAGCCGCTGGAAAAGATGTATCAACATATATGAGCCTCCTCAGCCACCCTCATGAAACATAGGGGATTAGGATACGTCTCCCGCACCCCCTTATACCTAGTAATTTAATTAAAACGAAGCACAAAATGGTGAATTCCCGTTTCGCTACCAGTTTGCGGCCCAGTTCGCGGCCCGTGAAGCGCTTCTACCGTGAAAAATCATTTTTTTATTTATTTTCCCCACGGGACCCTTTAATAACCCCAACAACATTCCTAGGAGGTCAAGAGGGGTATACCTTGCCCCCTTTCATTAAATTCCCCCTTCGTTTTTCACCTCTTCTTCTCTCTCGATCCTACCGAGAGATAAGATGGCGGCCGCTCCGGACTGTCACGCAGCAAAAAAAATAAAAAGCTCACGCACAGCCGCTGGAAGAGATGTATCAACATATATGAGCCTCCTCAGCCACCCTCATGAAACATAGGGGATTAGGATACGTCTCCCGCACCCCCTTATACCTAGTAATTTAATTAACGAAGCACAAAATGGCGAATTCCCGTTTCGCTACCAGTTTGCGGCCCAGTTCGCGGCCCGTGAAGCGCTTCTACCGTGAAAAATCATTTTTTTTTTTATTTTCCCCACGGGACCCTTTAATAACCCCAACAACATTCCTAGGGGGTCAAGAGGGGTATACCTTGCCCCCTTTCATTAAATTCCCCCTTCGTTTTTCACCTCTTCTTCTCTCTCGATCCTACCGAGAGATAAGATGGCGGCCGCTCCGGACTGTTTAGAATGTTGACAGACACCGGAGAGCCAATCAGCTTTCTGCGCTCAAAGTTCCGTTTCGCGAAAAGTAAGCGAACCGGAGCGCAGCCTGGAGCGCTGTTACAGATATATATCTTGATTTAAACGTTAATTTCTCAAAAACTACTGGAGCACATATATTGAGACCTAGCAAAGGCACATCGGGCTAACAGTCCCTACAATTTTGCCAAGTTTCGTGCAAATCCATTCAGCCGTTCGAGCTAAAAGTGAGTCCAACCGCCCTATGGAAATTAACATGGGAAAAACGTGTTTTGGGACCCCCCTTTTTTCTCGGCCCCCCCTCGACAAAACCCCCCCAAATTTTCAAGGGCTGCTCAGAAACAAAATGTGCCATTTTCCTGAAAATTTCAGCCGATTCCGTCCACAAACGCCAAAGTTATTAGACATAGAATTTTCAAAAATGCCATAGGGAAAAAATCCTAACTATATATACCTACTGGCGATAGCCAGTAGGTAATATATATATATATATCAAGCTGCACTCGTACAAACGAAAGCTGACCCAAGTCTTCAGGTGAAGAAAGTGTTTTATTTAATTTAAGTGCATCGCCACCAGCATAAAGTTTCGGCCTGCTCAGAGGCCTTGGTCACATGACGCTAGGGGTGGGACAGGCTGTTTTTAAAGTGCAAGTGCAAGCTTGAGGGGACACATGATTGGTTGTGCTATGTTACATAGTGATAAACATGGAAAACATTTCACAGATCGAACATTAAAAGCCCGAAAATGTACAATGTTAAAAAATGTTAATAAATTAATTTACATATGTACAGAGGCCAATATGTAATTAATACCAAATATCTCATTATATGTACAACAATGACATCTGTTGATCTGCAAGGGACCGATGTTGGTGAAATCCATCACCAATAAAGGAATGGCGGCTAATGAGAAACGCAATAATATGCACTTTCCCCATCAGTAATGTTTTAGCCTACATTTTACATCATTTAAACCTAGCAAATGTATTCGTAATATAACCCCAGTGGGTGTTGGACATAACAGGTCATATTAATAGTTAGTTAAACCACGTAGTATGTTCCAGTAATAAACCGATGTACTTAATCACCATGTCAACCAAGAATGTAAAAACCCAAAAGGAAAAAAAAGTGAAGCAAAGGGTGTCGTGAAGTGTGATGACAAGAACTAAAAATTTAATGTTAAAACACCTCCCTCTATGGATGATGGGAGTTTGATAAAGTATTCGTCTTGAATCATATTTCAGGGCAGAGGTTTGTGGCAGCAATATCAACATTTCGGACAATGTAACCATATAAATAAAAACGACAATTTTACAGAAAAGATTTGTATGGGTGCCCATAGGAAAAATCATACTCAGATCTACAAATGAGTCTAAAAATCCGCGCTGATGTTTAACCCATATGGTATCTTGGTATCGAGATCCAAGATGTACTTGGTCTCCAGGGCCCTTAAAATTGCTTCGCGGTTACCGCCTCTGCAAAGGGGAGGAACCGAGTCAATAGCAAAGTATTTTAGTAGATGGCTCTGTTTACCATGGTGTTCCTTGAAATGCCGTGCCACCGGGTAGGCAGGGTCCTCAGTGTTGATGGCCCTAATGTGCTGGAGTATCCTTTTGTGCACCTGCAACTTGGTGCTACCCATGTAACGCAGGGCACACGGACACTCCAGCACATACATTGTGAATTCAGTTTTGCACGTTAGCTTCTTGGTAATAAGCCGAGGAACATCAGAAAAGGGGGTTAAGTAATCAGTCATGTTCATGCCATGCCTGCATGCCTATATATATATATATATATATATATATATATATATATATATATATATATATATATATAGATATATATAATGTCACAAAGGGAGCGGCACACCAAAATTCTGTTTGAAGCCTTTTAATCAGAGCTTCACCCCACCAACGCGTTTCAGCCTCACAGGGCTTTGTTCACGGTCAGTAAGTCCTTCTACTATTTTCTTTTTTATACCAGCCCATATTAGCCTTAGGTGGCATTATGGGAGTTGTAGTTTGAAAACAGTATTAACAAACAAATCACATTTTTAAAAGAAAGACTGGTGTGTCATTAATTTCATACACATTTCTTAACATGTTAAATCACATGAGCCGAGTAGATTTTATGTTCATGATTGAAATAGTTCCAGTTATTACTCTCAGTTTGTAATTGGGTATAGTACCCTATTGAATTGAAAGTCTTTTAGCTGGTACTATCAAGAGCACTCTAAATGTATATGGAGGTCTTCCCCAAAGTTCATGCCTCTCTGTGTTTTCGTTCCTAATCGAATGATTAGGCAATATTCCATTTGTCGCAATTTACGAACTGTGTCGCCTCCTCTTTTTATTTTAGTGAGCATTTTCACCCCATAAAATCTCATTGTTCTCCAATCTCCTCCTTGACAGGCATTGATGTGTTTGGCAGTTGCGTAGAGCATGTTTTTGTTTTTGACCGCCCTAATGTGTTCTAACATCCTCTTTTTCAGCATGCAGGTGGTACTACCCACATATTTGCTGCCACATCTGCACTCGATGATGTATACCACATTTTTGGACATGCGCGTTATCTGTTGGTCAATATACATAATGTTGCCATTCGGTTCCTCATAGCTTTTTTTGCTGGTTCCTATTTTACATGCTTTGCATGATGAGCAAGGTTGGAAACCTTTCCGTTGGTCTTGTAGCCAATTCTTTTTAGGAGTTTTTTGAAAATGGTTTTTCACCAGGAGATCATGAAGAGAGATATTTTTTTTTGTAGGTGATTGCTGGTTGTTTGCCCGCTAGTTCTCCAATGTCTGGATCTCCAGATATGAGATGCCAATATTTCTTCATTTTATTGGTGATGATTCCACTTTCCTTACTATATGTGGTCACAAATCTCGGTGGATCCTTTTCCATTGATTTTTTTTTGGTTTTTCAATCAGAATTTCTGCTCGTGTTTTTTGATCAGCTTTCTGTTTGCAGTTCCTTAGGATGCGTTCATCATATCCTCTTGATTTGAATCTTAATTTACTCTCTTGAATTTTGATTTCAGCATCTTCAGGTTTGGAACAGTTTCTTTTTAACCTTATATATTCACCATATGGGATGCTTTTCAACAATGACTTGGGATGAAAACTGGTCCCGTGTAGCACACTGTTAGTGGCTCTTTTTTTGCGAAACAGAGTGGATTCTAATTTGCCGTCAGATATATAGATCTTGGTGTCAAGAAACTCGATTTGTTTTTTACTCGTTGTGCAGGTGAATTGCTGACCAACGTCATTCGTGTTCAGTTTTAAGAAGTAATTTTGAAACTCCAAGTCTGATCTGTGCCAGATTAAAAACAAATCGTCTATGTAGTGTACCCATAGAATTATACGATCTACATCTCTCTGATTGTTATTGTTCCATGCAATGGTCTTTTCCCACCCACCATCCCATGGTGGTATTTGCATAGTTCGGCGAAAATGAGATGCCCATGGCGGTGCCACATTCCTGTTTATATAGTTCCCTATTAAACAGGAATACATTGTTGGTCAAACACATGTTGATCATTTGTAAAAGCATGTTAGTGTGTTCCAATGTGGTGATGCTGCGTTGTTTTAGAAAGTACTGGCATGCCTCTATCCCAACCTTATGTCTAATTGAAGTGTAGAGAGATACCACATCGATTGTAGCTAAAAGATATTCCTCATTCCAGGTTACATTCAGGAGTGTCCTTAAAAATTCTCCTGCGTCCTTAATGTAGGAGGGCATACTTTGAGCAATAGGTGCAAGAAACGTGTCCACATATTTAGAAATTTTCTCATATAGGGAGCTACATGAGGAAACAATAGGTCTCCCCGGTGGATTTATCAAAGTCTTGTGAATTTTTGGTAAGAAATATATGCAGGGCATTGTTGGAAAATCCGTATCTAAAAATGTCTTTTCCTCATCACTTAACAATTTTCTTTTATGCCATTCATTTAGATGGTGTTTCAGTTCTTTTATCATGTTGGCAATAGGTTTCTGTGTTAGCTTGGTGTAATTCTGTTGTACATTCAGTTGTTTCATTGCTTCTGCAACATAATCCGTTGTTTCCATTATCACAATATTGCCCCCTTTATCCGCGGGTTTTATTGTAATATTATCATTTTCTATCAAAGATTTTATTGCCTTTCTCTCATCCAATGTTAAGTTTTCTCTGCTGTTATTTCTTACCTTTATTAGTTTATCCAACTCTTCATTCAGAGCATCCGAGAAGAGATATATATATATGTCCAAAACAAAAGCCTCCACGCTTCAAGGACGCAACTCCACCAAGGATCGGTTCAACTGAGCCTTTGTTCATGGAAACGGTGAAAACACACCCTCACAATGACATTTCCCTGACGCGTTTCGGTGCAGCTTGCACCTTAATCATAGGGAAGGGAGAGATGAAAGATGTGGCTCGCACTTCAACATATACGACCCTTCTGGCATTCACTCTCCAGTGAGTGGCATGCGGGGAGTTGAAGTGCCGATTCTTCCCCTTCAGTGGGTGCTGTTTGTTTTTCAAGTTCCGTTTTACTCCCAATCTGTGCAATAAATTATTTCAAGCCCTCCAGTGGGCTTCAGGGCATGCCTGTCCGTTTTCCAATTCAAAGTCCTTGGTGCTGCAATTAGGCTGTTAACTATTCCCAGCCCTGCAGCACTGGTATGCCGGTGTGTCAGGCTGTGCAATCCTTCATGGCCGGAGCAGCCGTGCAAAATGTCCAAAACAAAAGCCTCCACGCTTCAAGGACGCATCTCCACCAAGGACGCAACTCCACCAATTGATCGATCATTCAGCTCTAAGCCCTCCTCCTACACCGAGATCCTGACTCCAGCAACAAACGGCAACACCCCAGTAACCTCGTCTATCCGTTGGTCATCCTTTCCGGCCCGTCCAGGATGAAGTGATAAGCAATCTAATTGCCTCCCCCAAACCCTCGTCCCACACCCTCGATCAGCTACCCTCGAGACTGACCAAAGACCTGAAGCTTACCCTAGCCCCAATTTGGGGCAAGATCATGAACAGCTCTTTGAGCGAGGGATCCATTCCAGATTGCCTCGAAGTAGGACAAGTCACGCCGCTTCTACAAAAACCTGGTCTTGACCCCAAGGACATGAACAACTTCAGACCGGTATCAAACCTCCCTCTCTTATCCAAAATTCTTGAAAAAATGTGTGCTGTCACAGTTAACCGAACACCTAGAGAACACTAATCTACTAGACCCACACCAATCAGGATTCAGAAAGGGCTGCAGCACTGAAACCGCTATCCTAAATGTCCTAGATGATCTGCACATGTCACTCGACTCCAACCAATGTAGCCTTCTCATCCTCTTAGACCTCTCGGCTGCGTTCGATACAGTTGATCATACCCTGCTACTCAAAGTCCTCCAGGAGAGAGCGGGTATTGATAAGACGGTTCTAAAATGGTTCTCCTCCTTTATCACCAACCACACACAAAGAATAAAAATTGACAGCTTTGAGTCGGACCCCCTCCCCGTTAGTAGAGGTGTTCCACAAGGCTCTGTACTCTCCCCGCAACTTTTCAACATCTACATGGAACCCCTCACCTCACTTCTAAGGAACTCCAACATCCCCTTCCACCTCTACGCGGACGACACACAACTCTATCTGGAAACCACATCGATCGTAGACATTCACAGACTGAACATTACACTCATGGAGGTCCAACATTGGCTCTTATCCAACCACCTCAAACTCAATGAAGAGAAAACAGAAGTGCTCCTCATCCAGATGAAAACCCCCAAATAGTAGAATGGCTCAAAGCCTTAAACGCTTACGCCAACGGACTCTGTGAAATCCCTAGGGATTACTCTCAACCCCAAACTGGACATGAAAGAACACATCTCAAAAACCGCCATAAGTGCGTTCCTTAACCTGAAAGTTCTCTACAAAATAAAACCCTTCCTCCCCCCGAAAGATCTGAAACAGGCCACTCAGGCACTGGTGCTCTCCAGAATTGACTATGGCATCGCAGCCCTGACTGGAACAGCCAAATCTCACCTGGGGCCTCTTACCACTACCCTCAACGCCGCAGCAACAATAGTCACAGGAACAAAGAAATATGAGCACATCTCACCGGCACTCAAGGAACTGAAGTGGCTCCCTATAGACCAATGAGCCATCTTTGGTACAGCTTGCCTCATACACAAAGCCCTGCACACTGGCAAACCAGAATATTTGGCCTCCAAACTCAAAAGGGCCGGTCAGTCTAGGAACCTCAGAAGTTCCAACACGCTCCAACTCATCCCTCTGAAATCACGGAAACGCAAAACCTCAAATAAATACTTTGCGGGAAATGCTCCCAGGATCTGGAACGCCATCCCCCCCATATCAGAATGACCTCCTCCTTCCCGAAATTCAAGATTCTACTCAAAGCCCTCTTCCTCGAACGCTCTCGATCGCAACGAGAAACCCACGTTTGACTGTGAAAGACCGCTATCTCCCCTCTTTGATATCCCAGAGCCGGATGATTCGCTCTTGATCTCTGTCCCGTATTGCTCTCAAGTTGATGTTGTGCAGACTTAAACTTCCCGCTTGTGTTCCTTGTTCTTATTTATCGTCACATTTTCTTTTTGGTGCATATCTGTATTTGCTGTGAAGCGCTCTGATATCCTCGGGTCCAGCTAGAGCTATACAAAACTTCAATAAATAAATAAAATAAATAAACCTGGCGCGCACTCAACATATATGACCCTTCTGGCATTCACTCTCCAGTGAGTGGCATGTCGGGAGTTGTAGTGCTGATTCTTCCCCTTTAGTGGATATCGTTTGTTTTTCAAGTTCCGTTTTACTCCCAATCTGTGCAATAAATTATTTCAAGCCCTCCAGTGGGCTTCAGGGCATGCGTGTCCTTTTTCCAATTCAAAGTCATTGGTGCTGCAATTAGGCTGTTAACCATCCCTGCAGCCCTGGTATGCCGGTGTCAGGTGGTGCAATCCTTCACGGCTGGAGCAGCCATGCAAATTGTCCAAAACAAAAGCCTCCACGTTTCAAGGACGCAACTCCACCAAGGACCGGTTCCACTGAGCCTTTATACATAAAAACGGTGAAAACACCCCCCCACAATGACATTTCCCTGAAGTGTTTTGGTGCAGCTTGCATCTTAATCATAGGGAAGGGAGAGATGAAAGACCTGGCCCGCACTTCAACATGTACGACCCTTCTGGCATTCACTCTCCAGTGAGTGGCATGCCGGGAGTTGAAGTGCAGATTCTTCCCCTTCAGTGGGTGCCGTTTGTTTTCCAAGTTCTGTTTTACTCCCGATCTGTGCAATAAGTTATTATATATATGGTTTTATATAAATAAATGTATACATATATATATGATCAATATATTAGTATATGTTTTTAAATGTGATTTTTATCTTTTTCTTGTATTTTTGATTCTTTGCAGGAGGAAAGGAAGGGACCCAACACACTGGCACGGGTTAAGAACCTTCATGAGATCCCTACCCTTTTCCTCGGTGGATAGACTCATGCACCTCAATATAAGAGACTTTCTGAACTTTTTAGGTTATGGCACATCACTACAGTTTTCTTTATTTTCATCAATGTGATGGAAGTATTTTGTTGTGTTACATAAACAAGTACAGCTTTCTGATACAGTATCAATCATAGAACACTGAGTTTAGTGGGCACCTGAAGGCAATAGTCTGATTGAACACCTACACTACTGGGAACAACATTACGTATGGCACTAGACTGATTGTAACTAGTTACCCTGCTTAAGTGTATGTATTCACCTAGGCGATTAGATAGAACATTTGTACTCATGCTCCCTTTTTTTGATTCCACCATGCAGGATCAAATCACTGCGAATTCGCTTTGACTTGTGCTAAAGGATTTTGTTTGATTTTTATTGAACAACAATATTTGTTATGTATATATCCTTTACGCGCTAGTATGTTGCATTTACTTTCTTGCATAATACATGACCCGCTGATTGCCCAGTTGTACATACCAATTTTACCTATGCGATGGCGCCATTTAGAAATACTTTGGTGGTACATTGTGTCAGTGCATCGTTTATGTTTCCACTTTGTTTATTTAAGCGCGTCCTATTCCTATTTTGTGTTTATCGTGTGACCAAGACACCATCGTGTGTCGAAACGCGTAACAAATCAAGGAATACATCTATGGTGAACTTTCTCTCCTGAGAGTGCATTTGACTTTCTTTGTTGTTTGGAAATTGAATTACCGGCTTGAGGGTGCCTGCCGGCAATGCGCCACCCAACTAAGGGATTAACCTCGGAAGGACCCTGAATGCGGAAGTTAAGTATATATATATATATATATATATATATATATATATATATATATATATATATATATATATATATATATATATTCTCCAAACTTCCTGCACAGCACCGTGAGGGAATGACAAGCCGCACCAGCCGGGTAAGGTAACAAGTGTTCTTTATTGGGCACAAAGAAGACGCGTTTCGAGCACACAGGCTCTTGGTCACATGACCACCACGGACATAGTTGCTCTTTATATAACGTAGCAAAACATAAAGCAATGAAAATGAAGGAAAGACTCATGTTTACATCACATAGAGCTTTCTATTGTGCTTTAGAGAGGTTAAACTTAATCATGTAGTTACATGTAAAAGGAATAAGTAAAGCACAATTTCAGTGTATGTGTGATTTACAGCAAAACATTGTATATAGTTTAATACATATAGTACAAAATTAAGGGTGTAGTACCCGATTGGATTTGTAACTAAGGGTTTATTAAGAGGATAGGGGAGAAGGAGATACCAATTCATCATCCAGATTTCAAAAACGACTGTGATTCGGAAAATAAGGACTTAAGTGAAGTTTGTGGGGCTATGGCGGATTTAGGTATCGATGTGATCGAGTATAAGGTGACTAGAGTTCAACATACCGGGTGTAGTACCCATATCGGTGATGATCCATTCAGAGCTAGAGGTGCAGTTCATTAGAGTAATAAGGTCTATGTCATATTGGCAAAATCATTCCTATTACGACAGTGTTGACCCATTAATTGTAAATAAACTAAATAACACTAGTGTACCGTGTCTATTCTTCATGCAAATCTGTGCTCATATCATGTTATCAGTACAAGTTGGTGAATGTAGTCGTGCTCATATCAATATCTTATATCCGTGAGGTGGTTTTTTCATAGTGCTGCGTCCATAGCCCGTATTCTAAAGATAAGATAAAGACAAAGGGATTATGGTCATTATATCATTATCACATAAACATTATACAGTCTGTTCATCATATAATAATTCATTGGGTTCTGTTCTCCTACCATTAATCAAAAATGTTTTGCAACTACACACAATTATATACAAACAAAATTATAAGTGGGTGTTTAAAAACCATATGGTCAAAGATTCAGAGTCCCTAAAGGTAGACGAAAAAGGTCTCAGATCAGAAAGCAATTTACAAATGAACGTACATTTCTTCATCAACGTACATCCCCATGGGAACAATACTGCCTGTCTGGAGGATGAATCTCGAATCTGCTCTGTGTAGTGCTGTCACTCTATCACCACCTCTTACATGTTTTGGTATAGAGTCAAGGACGAAAAATTTAGCCTTTGTCCAATCTCCATCATGATGGTTATGGAAATGTTTGGCTGTGCTATATGTGAAGTCTTTATTAGTGATGGCACGCCAATGCTGCAGAATTCTCTTTTTGGCTGGAAAGGTGGTAGACCCTATGTACCATTTTCCACAGGGACATGTCACAACATAAATAACAAATTCCGTATTGCAAGTGATTTTCTTGTTTATCTTCTACTTTTTATTGACCCTGCTGAGTACCACCTCCTTCACATTTGTACTGTACCTACAAGCTTTGCACTTACCACATTTAGAGAAACCACCCTTTGGTTCTAGCCATGTCTTTTTCTTCTCCATGTGGCTTTGTACAATTAAATCCTTAATCGATTTATCTCTCCTGTAGGTTATTGATGGGCGTTTGTCTAGTTTGTCTCTCAATGTTTTATCCTGTAAAAGGATATCCCATCTTTTTCTTATTATTTTACTGAACTCAGGCGATTGGGTGTTATATGTTGTGATTAGCCTTATGGGTTCAGTCGAGGGGTCCGTTTGCACCTTGGTGCTTGAAACAGGGTGTCTTTCCGGTCTATTAGGGAGACTCTAGCCTCACCTTTCTGGAGCATATTCTGATGGTAACCTCTTGTTACAAATCTCCCATGCATGGCTTTCTTATGTTTCTCAAATGATTTGGGAGAGCTGCAATTCCTCTTGGCGCGTAAAAATTCGCCAAATGGTATTGCCCCCCTGAAACTCGGGGGGTGACAGCTGGTGGAATGTAGCAATGAGTTTCCAGCTGTTTCTTTTCTAAAGCTTTCAGTTTCAATTTTATTTTCAATGATATTCATTCTAATGTCAAGGAAGTCTAAGGTTTTTTGACTGTATTCCATTGAAAATTTCAAATTAAGACAATTTGAATTCAAAACATTCACAAATGTGAATAGTTCATTCTCACCTCCCTCCCAGACAAAGAAAATATCATCGATGAACCTTACCCAAACGTTCACATTTTTAGTCCATTCCTCAAGGGCATCGTCTCTGAGCACCTGTTCCTCCCACCAGCCTACCAATAGGTTGGCATAGCTGGGGGCAAAACAGGTGCCCATCGACGTGCCCTGTATCTGTTTGTACAGGGATCCATCAAACAAAAATACATTTTCCTCGAGACATAGCTCAATCATTTGTAACAGCATGGTAGAATGAGCTTTCAAATGTTTACTTCTAGTCCGTAAGAAGTATTCACACGCTTTTAGGCCGTCTCTGTATCTTATTGACGTATAGAGACTCTCCACGTCTAAAGATACTAGCCAGAAATTATGCTCCCAGTTAATGTTTTCCACTTTTTGGAGAAAATCCTTAGTGTCCTGTATGTGAGAAGTTAAACCCTTCACATAATCTTTCAAAAAATAATCCACATAGTGAGATACATTTTCCATCAGGCTATTGACAGAATGGGCCTTCCTGGGGGTGTTGTGGGGTTCTTATGTACCTTGGGCAGTAAATAGAGTGTGGGTGTAGTTGGATTTTTATTGATGAGGAACTTGGTCTCATCCCAGTTTAACAGATCATTATTATTCCATTCATGTATGTGTTGGTGAACTCTGCTTTGTAGTTTAGTTAGGTAGGTATGGTCTACTTTAACATAGCATGTGTTATCTGACAGTTGTCTCATTGCCTCAG
The DNA here is from genome assembly GCF_964263255.1 of Lissotriton vulgaris. Lineage (NCBI taxonomy): Eukaryota > Metazoa > Chordata > Amphibia > Caudata > Salamandridae > Lissotriton > Lissotriton vulgaris. The sequence goes on from NC_141687.1 coordinate 1,423,399,974, forward strand.
TGATGTATAGTTTCCTGTCCCATAGGACGTCATTTCCCCCCTTGTCGGATGGCTTAATAATTACAGAGTCGTCATTTCTTAAAGATCTTAATGCCTCCCTCATTTCTGGTGATAAATTTTGTTTCTCAGGGGATTTGTGTAGGAGTCTGAGCATGTCATTAGCGACTAGGTCATGGAAGAGATCGATGTTGTCTCTGGGGAGCTGTGGTCTAAATCTGGACTTAGGTTTGAAGGGGGTCACAATAGTATGGGATTGAATGTCACTCTCTGCGGGTGTTGTGTCTAATGTCTGGATTGATGTTTGCGTTGAATCTATTGCTCCCTCTTCATATAAGTTATCCAGAACAGCTTGAAGTTCAGTACCAACTGTCAACAAAGTGCTCCCTAGATCTGGGGTCTGACTAGTGGATTTCTTACCAGAGTGGATTTTTTACAACTTCAGTTTTCTAGTAAACATATACATGTCAATGCGTGTCTGCGTGTAATTAAATCGGGAATCAGGACAAAATGTTAAACCCAATTGCAAAACTTTTTCTTCATGTATGGTTAATTGTCTATTAGAAAGGTTTATTACCGTAAATTCTTTACTTTGTACATCCATTATTTGGCTTTCGGCATCTGGTTTTTGTTTCCCACTCCAGAATTGTTTGTTTTTCCATCTCCGCTCTCGTCTCCTTTTGCTCTTCCCCTTCCTCCTCGGCCTTGATATCTTGTTCTCCCTCTGATGGACTGTTCGTTGTCCTCCAATAAGAGGCGCATTTCATCGGAAAAAGCCGTTATTTCCGATTGTGCAACTCCATCCAGAGAGCTTGCTTCAGAACTCACACTTGTTTCTGATTGGCGTCGATCTTTGTCTGCCATTCCTAATGCTTTATCTTTCAGGAGTGAGGAACGGGGTTTGTCGAATTTTTTAGCAAAGGTTAAGATCCTTCCAGACATGTAGTCGCGTTCGTCACGCTCAAATTTGCGTTGTTTTCTGGCCATAATGTCTTTTTCGAATTTCTTTATTTTGTCATCCACCAGAGCTAGAATCTTGGTCACCTCCGTTTGGTTAGAATCCTTAGCCAGATCGTCAATAAGCAATTGTATTTCTTTGAGTAGTTCATCGTGTTCTTCCCACGCATTCTTGATCAGGATCTGCATCATTTCTTTGGAACATGCATTGGTATTCTCACGCCATGCTTTGAGAACCTCAGGTTTCGGTTTATTCAGTGTAGGTACTATAAAGATCCTCAGTCCCCTGGGCACACGATCCATCTCAATGTAATTTGCCAGAGATGTCGCCTCCCACCACCGGTTGAGTTCTTTTTTTCTTAGTCTTTCCAGCTGAATACCCTTTTGTTACAGGGAAGGTTCATTTGCTTGGTGTGTATTGCCAGTTGCTGTTCTATCTGCTCCATTGGGCGTTCTCTTTTTGAAAACATTCTCTGCTGAGGCTTCCCGTCCATTTAGGAACTCCATTGCCCAGAGTGCACTGCGGCCGCCTGGCCGTCTCGTACCCGGTCGCGCTCTTGGCAACAGTTGCCGAGCGAGTCCTGGCTGTTACTCTCGTTTTCGCCTCCACCGCGCTCCGTTTTTCAACTTAGTTAGCGCGATTTCCTCGTGGGTGCGGGGGGATTCTTAAGGCTGTAGTCACACCGAAGAGATTTTCAACGAGGTCCTTTAAACAGCCAGCGGGCGGAGATTTCCTGACTTGCCGTCACTTTCCAAACTCGATGATTCAGAAAAGGGGGTGGTGATGAACAGAGTGTCTGAATTAAGCAGACCACTCTTGCCCAGTCCAAAGATCAGGGCTTGATCCATCACCGTTTTTTAGCTCACTGCACCATCCCAGCTCAGAACCTGGCTACATGCAAATTAGTCTGTTCCTGTCCCAGTGCATGATGGGAACAGGGCAAACCAAACTACCAAGCCAATTCTTATACTGGGAAGAAAACAAGCTTCCGGGGACCGGTTTCTAGCATTTCAGCCGTCGTCGGCCCGGCTTGCTTGAATCCTGATGGTGCAATGAGCGAAGAAGGCTGAAATGCCAGAAACCGGTCCCCGGTAGCTTGTCTCCTTTCTGGTGAAGAATTGGCTTGGTAGTTTAGTCTGCCCTGTTCCCATGATGCACTGGGCCAGGGACAGACTGATTTGCATATAGCCAGGTTCTGAGCTGGGATGGTGCAGTGAGATAAATAACGGTGATGGATCAAGCCCTGATCTTTGGACTGGGTAAGAGTGGTCTGCTTAATTCAGACACTCTGTTCATCACCACCCCCTTTTCTGAATCGTTTTTGGCCACTATAGGTGTGGCAAGGTATACTCAGACATGAGTCCCTTTCTCACTGCACCATCAGGATTCAAGCAAGCCGGGCCGAAGAAGGCTGAAATGCCAGAAACCGGTCCCCGGTAGCTTGTCTCCTTTCTGGTGAAGAATTGGCTTGGTAGTTTAGTCTGCCCTGTTCCCATGATGCACTGGGCCAGGGACAGACTGATTTGCATATAGCCAGGTTCTGAGCTGGGATGGTGCAGTGAGATAAATAACGGTGATGGATCAAGCCCTGATCTTTGGCCTGGGTAAGAGTGGTCTGCTTAATTCAGACACTCTGTTCATCACCACCCCCTTTTCTGAATCACTTTCCAAACTCGGCGCAACTCTCCGCCCTTCCAAGCGGGCTGGGGCTTGTCTCTCGAGCGGGCGCCACCGCTCACGTAGATTCTCCAAACTTCCTGCACAGCACCGTGAGGGAATGACAAGCCGCACCAGCCGGGTAAGTTAACAAGTGTTCTTTTGAGGTAATAGAAATTTTCAGGTAGCCAAAGTGTCCCCCTACCCGCACCCTATCCATGCACCCATGTTCCTTGTATGTCGTGTAACTTCCTTCCTGTTCATGCTAGAGAGACGCAAATTCATTTGCGTCCAACGTTAACATGTCAGCTATCCAGCCATGCATAAATATCCTGTTAATTAGGTTTCTAGACCTACGGTGCCAACGTCTTTACATGGTACACTTTCACGTTTTCGTTCACGTTTTCTGGCCCAGTCGAGTTAAGCCCTTAAACGAGGCCCCGAGTCTCATCTCTCCTGTCTCTGGAAGCTGTATGCATCCCTGACCCTTGCCTTACTGTTGCGTGCTTATCTAGGTTCCTGATCGATACTGTGACCTTATGCCCCTATTCGGCTATAAACCCATTTATTCCCTATATTGGCATAACCGTTCAAGTGCGATTTTCTGAAAAGTCATCTCTGGCCTCACACGAACAGAGCCACATTCCAGCATGACTCTCTGCTACTTCCTTTGCGACCAATTAGTGCAATGACAGAGCAGCAGTCACTATCTGATATTCCTAGATAACACTCCGAGTTCTTCAACAAGATAAAAACTTAGCAAACCTGGAAATCCCCGCTTGCTATGTTTTGATTAGTAATGGAACTCTAATGAGCAACTGATAACTGTCACTTCCTAGTGACATCTTTATTTGACGTCTTATGTCCAGCAAACTTGCGTCAAACCCGGCACCTGTCAGGTATAAATATTACCAACGTTGCCTTAAGCGAAGAGCTACTGTTGCTGATGCCAGCTGCCTGCGTGACCCTGTGTTGGTAAATCTAGCACTCTGTCGCTGCAGCCTGCTATCCTGTGGTGGTGAAGCTACTGATTACCATTATCGCCGCTAAAGCGCGACCTATGGTGCAGTACGCTTGAGGAGCCGTGCAGCCGTCCTCTGCGAAGACATCCAGCCCAGCTGCCCGCGGACGCTGTCACCCCTCCTTCCTCGACGCGCTGAAGGGAGAAGCCGCTGCCTTTCTCGTGCAGAGAAATCCAGTCCCGGCGCTTCCGGTTTACCCTCGCGGGTGACTGGGATATCGAGAGAGACCCCTGAAGGAGATACCAATCCTCCATCATTCTATTCAGAGGTATGGTGTTGACTAAACCCTTAGACGAGAATTCTTGAAACAAACCTTGGCAAAACCAACTCAACTTAAGCTACTTACTTACTCCCCTTTTCACGTGTTAGGCTTAGGTCAGGCACACTGGGGTAGGCTTAGTTAGAAGCACCAGTTGACTATGTTAGCCTAATGTATATATGACTGTATATATGTTTTATTACTTTTAAACCATTGTATGGCTAAGAAACCATATCAATGCTTTTACAGTTCTATTTCGCAATACTTATCTTACTGTACGTACTTTTTATAATAACAATTATTGCAATTGTGGCAATACATTTCTCTTGTACGAGAAGAAAGACTGTTCAATAAATGTTAACCTTTATTGATACACGCCCGTCTCTCTATTCTCTACATCTCGTGAAAGTAAACTGCACTAGACTGACTGAGTGAAATACGTGTCTATTGTTTCACACGACCCTAGAGATTGACTCTTAATCTGAGGAGCAAAGTTGTCATGTTGCACAGTTGTTGGAAAACTGAATCCCTTCTTGTCTGTGCCAAGGAAGCTGATCACTTCCTATGCAGAGAAGAAAGTTTCCAGTGACCTCTGAGCTAGTTGGTAACACAACCCAATTAAGTTTAGCATAGTCAGTGGAGGCCTGGAATATCTGCAGTTCCACGTCGATACTACTGTTTATGTTATTCCAATGCGCAGGGCCTAGTGGGAAACTAGGAACTACACTACATGGCGCCCAACGTTTGGTAAGGCGATAAACTAACGCAAGACTTATAGAGTAACTCAGTCGTGCATATTTCACAGACCCCTTTCTCCCGTAAAAACTCCAATAGACGTCTGGAGTGGGTGAAAGGTTAAAATCCGCCCGACCTTAGTAGGAAGAGATTCCTATGTAAAGCTCCGGTTTATTCAACGTTGAAGGATACAGTGTTCCAAAATATTGTGCACCTAATCTTTGTCTCCTTAGAGACCTACTCTGCAAAACCTGCATTTTTTAAATGTCAGACAGTGAAGAAAGGGAAGCAGCTAGGCTGGCTTCCATACTAATAGAGGAGGACTCGAGTCTCCTACAGGCAGACCCGGATGCTATTATCATCCCGGTCCACTTAAGAAGATCTATAACGTTAAAACTTATAGATAACGGACTGACACCACAAGGTGGTACAGTAATTTTCGTGATAGAGGCTCACGAGTATCGGCAGACAGAGGTATTCTATTCATGGATAAACTTTCCAGCGGTAAACGCTATAACAAAAGAGTTTCACTATTACAAAATAGGGGAACCTCCGGATGAGTACGCTCCTTTCGAGGAGATTGAAATTCCACTTAAATTTCAAGAGCACCTGCTCTGGTTTAATGGCGCCCTAAAACACAATGATCACATTACCAGGCTCGGTCCACTAGGTAGACCAGGAGCCACGTGGCCGGTTCTAGCCAGCTACACACCACATCCTGACATTGTAAAAATGTCCAGAGAAGAGCTGTTAGTACAGCTAAACACATTAATAAAAATACATAGGCAATTAGTCCAATATGTAATGCGGACTGCAACAGTCCAGCCAGCTGTTAATACACCACAGCTGACCCCTCATCAGGGGAACACAAATAAAATTACACCACAGAACATACAGTCATGTCTTGGTAAAACACCCGTAAAACGGGAACAAATTCCTTTCTGGTTAGCCCAGAAAATAACTCAAATAGAGGCAGTATTTCCTGATACTACCCCTATTGAGAAACACAGAATCTTGACCATCTGCCTTCCTATGGGAATCGCACCACACGTGGAGGACTGCGAAACTTGGGGTACAGTCTTTGCTTCCATTTCCACAAAAACACACGGTGTTCCGTCTATGGCGGTAATACCAGAAGTGCTAAAACAGATTCAAAATGAATTCGGTCCAGAGCCCGCTTTAAATCTAGGTATGAAATTACTGAAAGACTTTAAGCAGGTCTCGGCTATATTATTAGCCAACGTAAAGGGAGAAGCAGCATCTGTGGCGATCCGCCAGAAGTTGAGGGAAACAGATATAAAAGATCCTGTTGAGCTAGCAAAAATCATAGAAAAATGCTATGAAGAATTAGGTAGAGACAGCTTGGGTGGAAAACCAGTAAAGCCCCAACTGCTCGAAAATCCAGAAAAATTATTTATTAAAAATAATTTAAATACTCCTAAAAAGAACTGGGATGGAAATAAACAATCCACTCCCAAGGAAAAAGTTTTCCAGTCCAGAGGAAGGTCTCCTCGACGGAGGGAAAGAACTCCGACTCGAGAACGCCAGTCTCCCCAGAGGGAGCCCTCTGAGAAAAGATATAACCTTAGAAATAGGGATAATCTGAAAAAACCTGATAGATATCAAAGTATTGATACACGTCCCTCTCGATCTCTTCCACAGAATTCGGAAAGAAGAGGACGGTCAGACCCAGGAGAGCACACCAAGTCCAAAGACAAGGAACCTGCTCAAAATAAGAAATCTCAATTTCAGAAAAAGAAGGTAGCCAGTATTAGAGTAATCAACCATGCCGAGAATACTAAGGACACAGTTGAAAAACGGGGAGTGGGCATTGACAATGTTGGACAGTGCAGCAGAAATCAGTATAGCGCGCAAGAACTTGATGAGTCATCTGGAGACAGTGGACACGAATGAATACATTCAGGTTGAAACTGCCGACGCCAGACTTAGCGAGCCCCATAAAATATACGAAATAACATTGCGTATAGAGGGTGATAAGACTAGGAAAATTAAGGGTCTATTTTGGGATAAGCTCTCAAAAGGCTATGATATTCTGTTAGCTGAAAAAGATTGGCCCCCGGAGTTTGTCAGGGAGTGCCCTCGTGGCGAAGAAGTGATTATGCCTGCCTTCTCGAATCACATACCGATTCACAAAAAATACACATATGCAAGGAAATGGGCAGTAGCCCAAGCACCTGCATTGTATAAAAATCATGTAGGATGGGATGAGGATTCACCGCCTCACAAAATCCAATTAAAAAGTGAACCAACTGCCCAACGGCAGTATCCCATAAAGCAAGAAGCTAAAAAACAGGTCAGGGAGATCTTAGATCAACTTGAATACCAGGGGGTGATTGAAACATGCACCTCTCAAATGAACAATCCTTTGTTTCCTGTCTCCAAGCCAGACAATTCATATCGTCTAGTTTTGGACTACAGACATCTTAATACATGTTGCAAAACTTTTGCAGTACAAAACTCGCATAGTGCAGCCCTAATGAATAACATAGTTAGGAAAAAATACAAAACGACATTAGACATTTCTAATGGTTTCTTTTGTCAAAACATTGCACCAGAAAGCAGATATTTGACCGCTTTCTCTGCATTTGGGTCGCAGAAAAAATGCTGTCGATTCCCACAGGGGTTCAAGAACAGCCCAGGACTATTCTCAGCCAGGGTAACAGAGTTACTACAAATCTATGATGATGAAGCATTATCTTACGTAGATGATATTTATCTCACAGACAACGACTTGGATACTCACTTGAAAAGAGTGAACACCATTATACTTGGGTTCGCAGCAGAGGGTTACAAATTCAACTTTAAAAAGTCCCGAATTGCCCATCTGACAGTACTATTTTTAGGGTACGAATTATCAAGTGAAGGGAAAAGCCTAGCGGACCACTTCTTAGAGAAGTGCGCTGTACTCCAAGCTCCAAAAACGCTGAAGAATTTACAATCCATTCTAGGTTTTCTGAATTTCGGAAGAACTTACATCCTAAATTACGCAGAGAGGGTTAAACCTCTCTACGAACTAATTAAACCTGATTTCAAACAAATCAATTGGACTCAAAAACACACAGAAATTTTGAGAACACTGCAAACAGACATGTTAGCAAAAACAAAACTAGATACACGTGACAACACGATCGATCTTGTAATCCGAGTCATCCCAGGAAGATGCGGATTCACGTACCTAACCTCTAATGAGGGAGAAAAGGTACCCATTTCAATTAAATCTCACTTGTACACACAAGCAGAAAAAGCATTCAGTCACACAGAAAGAACTGTGAACGCAGTGCAAATCGCATTAGCAAATGAACGAGAACTAGCACACGGCAAACGGATTAATATCCTTACAGCGGAATCCGCCTTCGAAGCGCTATTCAGCCCAGTAAACCTGCCTACAGTGTCACTGGATCCAAAATGGATACAGTGCATAGATTCTCTAGGAGCGGAAGACGTGAAATACTATTTCGCCCCGCAATACGAAGAACTGAATGATTTAGAATATGAAGAAGAATATCCTCTGCCAATCGAAATTCTGCCTCTTCCACTATACGCCTGTATAATCTATACAGATAGCTTTGTACAGCATTTTAACGTAGAGAGAAAATCCTACGATGCAGCATGTGCGATCATTAAATGTCGTTGGCTGTGCGGTAAAATCAAACCGAAAATAACAAAAACTGAATCAGTAAAGTACTGTTCGGTTCAAAGAACTGAAATCAGATGTTTAAAGATGGCGCTCGAAAATGCAGAACGCGAATTCCCCACACTTATAGTGTGCGATTCTCATTTTTGTGTCAATTCTTACAATAACAAACTGCAGAGTTGGATCGAAAACGACTACAAAGATGACACAGGTGCCACAATAAAGCATAAAAAGCTCTGGAACGAGGTAGCTCTTTTACACAAAGAACTACAAAAGACTCACGTGATTCACGCACAGAGTCTTCAACGTGATGGCGTTCACGTTGCAGGGAATTCATTGGCTAATACAGCCACCGCGGAAGCAACTAAACCGGCTTCCGTAGCCACAAAAAAGCGTACAGATAAATACATAGACGGGGAAACCATGCTGGCAGTAAAAACGACCGTAAAAGGCGACTGTGCAGCACTACCCGTAAACTATCCACTCAATTATGCATACATAATCGATGCAAACTCCATTCCTTTTGCTCGAATCCCTGGAGTGGGGGATAGAGTAATTCCAAACATGAACAGGAGAATATTTTTAATAGCAGACGCACATATGGGTTTGGGTCTAAGGCACAGAGAGATCAAGGAATCACTGACTGAATTGCAATCAGTATTCTGGTGGCCGGGAATGAGTGTAGAACACCAAATATATGCAAACAACTGTGAAAACTGTAATAGGAATCGCAGTAGCGAACCTTGCTACCGGCTACCAGTCAGAAAGAGCGTAATGCTGCCTGCACCCCAACCTGCGTCCTATTAATTAGTTAAGACGAAAAGCACTTTAAAAATGAGGCCTCCAGCACTCGGCTGACGCCTAGAACTGTTATAAAAGATTTGCGAGTCTTTATCGGCACATACGCAATTACCACGTTCCATTCTGACCAGGGTCCTGCTTTCAGCTCTCGAGCTTATAAGGAGGCCATGGCCAGCATGGGAATTGGATTGCGGTATTCTTGTCCGTCGCATCCCGAAGGGAATAGTGTGGTAGAAAGAAAAAACCGTGACATAAAGCAATCTATAACAGCGAAGGTATTAGGTTCAGGCGCTGGGTGGGTCAAACATTTAATAAGTGTCCAGACTAGTCTTAACAACATGCCAAGAAATTCTCTAAAACGTTTCAGCCCATACGAACTATTGTTCGGAATTAGAATGCGAGTTCAGGACCTCGATAGTCAGATGTCAGTGGTACAAGAAGAAACAACGCAGTTTGATGTAAAGGATCGTTTGGCTGTTTTACAGGAACTGAATGAAACAAGAAAATCATTAAGCAACATAAAGTTAAAGCAACAGCCAAGTACCACTGACGAGGCACCACCCGCAACAGCCCCAGCAAGGCCTATCTGGATTCCAAAGATTGGGGATCTAGTCAGAGAAAAGATCGTGGTTAAGAAGGAATTTGGGCCTTCTTACAGAAAAGCAGTACCTGTCTTAGCAGTCACCGGAACAAGATCAGTTGTGCTACCGCCCCTTGCTGGTAAAAAGGAGAACAGAATCGTGTCTATCGATCTGGTAAAACCACAAGCATGTGGCCTATAATCAACAGTAGGCCCAGTGGACTCCCAAGAAACAACAGAATACCCAAACTTGCAACAATCCAAGAGGTTCAAACTGAAAGACTCATCACATTCGATCAGCCTGCAGTGCACAATGAAGGACTATGCAATAATGCCATGGAACTCGTGCCTCTTGAAACACAGATTGAAACAGTTCGTCAAGAAACAACATCAGTCTACAATGATGTGGCATCAGAAAGTGCTACCGAGAGACAGATTGAAAGAACAATCCCATCAATTGACAGAACTGCCTCTGGTTATTTCATCAACTTCGACAACTTCTCTGAAGATTTGAATGACCCCGAAGTGATGCCAGAAACAAAAAAGTATTCTAAAGAAAATACAACAGGACTCCTTCAACAAATCAAAGAACTATATCTGGATTCACCGTTGATTGAGCATTGGATTATCTCAGGGGTATTCATACTCCTACTCTGCCTAATTTTAGTTTTAATTTTAGGAAAGTTCATTACAATTGAATGGACACAGCAAGTCAGAACATCAACCTAGTCCTGAAACCACACAGATCATCCCACGTGAAGAAAAGAGAACTGTCAACAGTAAATGTCACAGCAATTCCAATACCTGGTGGGGTAGTATGGGAAAAAACAGACTATGAGATCTATGGTCCGGTCGAAATCCTGAAGTATCCTCATCAACTAAAGGTTTCTTTAAGTGACTTTGTGACACCTAGTACATTCTCTGATGATTGGGACTTTAACAGTATTAATGACATGATGTCTGATTTAGTAATGTCAGCTAGATTCACAGATCATGATTATTTACAAGGTTCATCTAGTTATGAGCAGTTATTCTGTTACACCCACTATGGGGATCATTACTTGCATAAATCTGCGCAGCCTAGAAATGTTTTTATGTATAATCAATGGGAACATTGTTCTACACCACCTAAAAGCAGTTCTAAAGCATTTTTTGAGAAATTCAAATACTTCTCAGGGTTTAACACAAGTGATGCAGAAACGTTTTATTATAAACTGTTAGATAAAACAGGAATGAAAACAATGCTGACAAATTCTAAATTGATATATTCAGAAGCATTTTATGACAAAATGATGACATTTGGTTTTGATTATTGGAAAAATAATATTGAAACGAAAACAATTTGGGGTACAAAAGATTGGCAGGTGCAAGGCATAGAAGCACTATTTAGAACCTGCATGATACCAGAACAAATGTTATTTTTAAATGACACTGTACACCAAACATCTTGTCTTGGCCTAGCTAAGAACAAAGAACTTAGAACACCGTCTATACCAAAGCCAATAGCTGAGAATGCAACCACAGATATTGAGTTAGACGTGTCACACATTTTACATTTCAACAGAACACATCCTGATTGGAAAAAGTGGTTAATCTGGCCTACAGACACAAATAGCTGTCAAGATAGGTTCCTGAACAAAACACAGGGTTTAAAAATGACCAGATTAGACTCAAGATATTCCCAGAGACAACATCCAGGGATTATAACCACATACAGTGTAGGGAAACTCTGCCTCGAATGGCTTACAACATCCACACTGGCTGAAATTAAGCAACACTTGTCTTTATTAAAAGATGGTGCTGATTTGCGCGATTTCATCCTTGGACCACGCAAACAGCGTCAAAAGCGTTTCATAGCGACCAGCATCTATGCTTCTTACAACGAGGCTTGGAAAGTAAAGCAAATTGAAACTGCAGAAAAAATACGAGAAATTGATCGTATTAATTTGGAGAAATCACTTTCTGTGGTAGACAATGGGTTAATGACTCTGTCTTCCAGAATATATTCGTTGGACAATATTGTATCCTCTGCCTTTGATGTGATAGACAGAGATTTGCTAATGTTACAACATGGCCAATCTCAATTACGCTCTATTATAGAATTAGGCTGGACGCTGCAAAATCTTCGTTCAGGCTATGTGCCTTGGCGTTTAATCAACACAACGTCATTATTTTCCAGTTTTAACCTTACTGATAAACAGATCAGTTTGGCACAGAAAGGAGCAGACTATACAATCCTGAGCATCGAAAACCTCGAGAGATTACCATTGACAATGTCAGAGAGTCCTGTCATTGAATGGATAATACACGGGATTATCACAATTCCGATAACAACTTTCCGATTTAGAAAGTGCCTTGAATACATACCTGCTGGCCAATATGAACAATTGGGTAAAGAATATGTAAAATCCGAATGGAAATTACCATACACTCATTCTTGCTATAGTGACAGTGACAAGAATATATTTCTTAGTGGTGACAACTGTAAACACTCACTAAGCGGTATACTTTTGTGTCAGGGTATTAATTTACATGGAGCATGTGATGGAAATTCAAACAACCTTTCATGCCACCAGCTAGTCACACCTGCAACTCAGATAGAGCCCTTCTTTATGCAACTCGCAAACGGGAGTTACATTCTAAGAACGGATCACAGGTGCTGTGGCCTCGCGCCAGGGACAAGTTATCTAGTACAAGTAACATCCACGGTCAAATGCTGTATGCAAGCATTGTTTCCGAGCGGGCCTCCAGACATAGTGACTCCCCTCTGGCCTCGTCTGAATCTCTATTCTATACGAATTGATACATTAAGCAAAATGAAATCTGGGCTTTTACAGACAACAGTGCCTATAACGTCATCTAAAGAGACGTATGATCTTCTAGTCGCAAGGACGGCTACTGAGGTCCATGACCTTTTATCAACAAATTGCCCCGTGCATTTCGTAGAAATGTTTAGCCAACTCCTTAACATGTCTAGTGCAACAAGCATCCCAGGCATATTTAAGACAGTCTTTACGGGACTGCTAACACCCTTCCAGGCAATTTTGGGAATCTTTCCTAATTTTGTGCACTCCATCTTTGGCGGCATTCCACTATTTTTGGGACTCGTCGCAGGGATTCTATTTTTGACCATCCTGCTACGTTATGGCAAGCCTCGGCTCAGACATAGCTCCCATGGGAATGGAAGAGACAATCCTAGCAATGCGCTACAGGGACAGGATAACTAACGTCCTCGGATTGGCCAGGCTGAGAGATCTAAACATGACCTGGTTCCTTTCATTCAGACCGATATGGCAAAATTGCATTTTACCTGTGCTACGGTGTATGCTTTGCGGCGAGGAATGCGTGTTGGACATCTGTCTTTCACTTCCATCAGCAGTACCAATGGACGTCGATACTTTGCTAAGTCCAATAACGGCTCACGCATTGTGTTGTCCCCAGCGGCTACCAATCCTGATGACGGCATTCGTGGAGACTCCTGTACTACAGCCAAGTGGTAACAGTGGAGCAAGTGACAAAAGCAACATCACCCAGGTACAACGTGCTGTGAGCATTGCTGGTCCTGCCTTCGATGACAGCAATCATTCTCACACCTGCCAAGTTACAGCGCTATCTAATTTGGTTGAACTATCACCTGATTTTGTAGACCAATTCTTTGCGAGCCTGTCTGATACGATGTTCTCACCCTCAGAGAAACAATAACTTTTGAAAAGCTTTCCGACACACAGCGTTCCCATGAACTCTGAATTCGGCCTTCAGTTTTGATCAACAAAAAACTGCCAGGAGCTTTGGAAATCTATTTTCTTTGAATTGGACAATTTTTCTAATATTGACCCTTTTTGGCACGAACAATTCTTTGCTTAACGTAAAAACTATTCTTAGAGAACAGAAGCTTCACACTTCTATTTCTAAACAAATCTAGAGACATAACAACATAACACCAGCCTCTAGCACACATGTTATTACAATGCATTTTTATGTGATGATTTATCTCGCATTTCTTCTGTCAGAGATACTTCATGTGTAATTCCTTTTGCATAATCGTTCATTGATTTCATATGCAATAGTTTTTTGAATGATTACTATGCTTTAAAAAAACGTACAGTACCTAAATTCCATGTATTTCAAGTACGCCTATTTCGAATGCATTTATGTATTTTGGGGTGGGCAATGTTACACATACATCTAATTGCTTAGTTTTAGTAATTTTGATGGACATGTATACGTGGAGTGGGTGTTGCGTGCTTATCTAGGTTCCTGATCGATACTGTGACCTTATGCCCCTATTCGGCTATAAACCCATTTATTCCCTATATTGGCATAACCGTTCAAGTGCGATTTTCTGAAAAGTCATCTCTGGCCTCACACGAACAGAGCCACATTCCAGCATGACTCTCTGCTACTTCCTTTGCGACCAATTAGTGCAATGACAGAGCAGCAGTCACTATCTGATATTCCTAGATAACACTCCGAGTTCTTCAACAAGATAAAAACTTAGCAAACCTGGAAATCCCCGCTTGCTATGTTTTGATTAGTAATGGAACTCTAATGAGCAACTGATAACTGTCACTTCCTAGTGACATCTTTAATTGACGTCTTATGTCCAGCAAACTTGCGTCAAACCCGGCACCTGTCAGGTATAAATATTACCAACGTTGCCTTAAGCGAAGAGCTACTGTTGCTGATGCCAGCTGCCTGCGTGACCCTGTGTTGGTAAATCTAGCACTCTGTCGCTGCAGCCTGCTATCCTGTGGTGGTGAAGCTACTGATTACCATTATCGCCGCTAAAGCGCGACCTATGGTGCAGTACGCTTGAGGAGCCGTGCAGCCGTCCTCTGCGAAGACATCCAGCCCAGCTGCCCGCGGACGCTGTCACCCCTCCTTCCTCGACGCGCTGAAGGGAGAAGCCGCTGCCTTTCTCGTGCAGAGAAATCCAGTCCCGGCGCTTCCGGTTTACCCTCGCGGGTGACTGGGATATCGAGAGAGACCCCTGAAGGAGATACCAATCCTCCATCATTCTATTCAGAGGTATGGTGTTGACTAAACCCTTAGACGAGAATTCTTGAAACAAACCTTGGCAAAACCAACTTAACTTAAGCTACTTACTTACTCCCCTTTTCACGTGTTAGGCTTAGGTCAGGCACACTGGGGTAGGCTTAGTTAGAAGCACCAGTTGAGTATGTTAGCCTAATGTATATATGACTGTATATATGTTTTATTACTTTTAAACCATTGTATGGCTAAGAAACCATATCAATGCTTTTACAGTTCTATTTCGCAATACTTATCTTACTGTACGTACTTTTTATAATAACAATTATTGCAATTGTGGCAATACATTTCTCTTGTACGAGAAGAAAGACTGTTCAATAAATGTTAACCTTTATTGATACACGCCCGTCTCTCTATTCTCTACATCTCGTGAAAGTAAACTGCACTAGACTGACTGAGTGAAATACATGTCTATTGTTTCACACGACCCTAGAGATTGACTCTTAATCTGAGGAGCAAAGTTGTCATGTTGCACGGTTGTTGGAAAACTGAATCCCTTCTTGTCTGTGCCAAGGAAGCTGATCACTTCCTATGCAGAGAAGAAAGTTTCCAGTGACCTCTGAGCTAGTTGGTAACACAACCCAATTAAGTTTAGCATAGTCAGTGGAGGCCTGGAATATCTGCAGTTCCACGTCGATACTACTGTTTATGTTATTCCAATGCGCAGGGCCTAGTGGGAAACTAGGAACTACACTACATTACTTCCTGCCTCAGACGAGCAGTGCCCGGCTCGGCCTGGTTCGCTTGCCAAGATGATGTTTTAACTACAAGTTATCTGTCCAGCCTCCTCGAAAACACATTCCAGTCTAGTGAAATAGGTAAACATATTCCCGGCTGCAGAGCAAAGGGCCCTGCCTTCCTGTCTCCATGCAAGTAATTTACTGCTCCTGTTACCATGGTAGGCCCATGGCCCCGCACTCTACATGAAGATCCCTTTGCACACACTCGTATTCAGTGTTGAACGACCCTTGCCCGAGAGACCTTTTACTCCAGACACTACATCCTCAAAACATACGATATCAGATATGTTATAGGTACAGGTGGTTTTGACACCCCAGACACCAGTCTCCTCTACTCGTGCAAAAGTCAAAGCCCCCAGTTCTCCCCGGTTACACGTCATGCTCAGCTGCGCGCGCATATAGGTTAGAAGTTTCTGCGGACTCTGCAAACTTTCACTAAGCATCCACCCACTTGTGACGTTTTATGTTACGTTTCTCTGACATGTCCAGTGCACGCCCATGTGTACGCCTTCTTACACACCTCCTGTTACGCACATGTGTTCTTATCACCTCTTTTTTCACCTGTTACGCCTATTGTATTCACTTCCATGTGTACTGTTTTACTATATATATTGTGTGATGTTAATAAAAAGTGAGAACGTCCCTTCCTGAACCTGAGTGGTGATGGAACCCGATGTCCCATGCTTCGAAGCATTATAATAAAGCCCGTATGACTCAGATTCCACGGACTCTGCCTCTCATTTGAATGAGCTGTCTTGTATTGATAATTATATGGAAAAATTGATTAGGTAAAATTTATTTACCACACTTTATTGGGCACAAAGAAGACGCGTTTTGAGCACACAGGCTCTTGGTCACATGACCACCACGGACATAGTTGCTCTTTATATAACGTAGCAAAACATAAAGCAATGAAAATGAAGGAAAGACTCATGTTTACATCACATAGAGCTTTCTATTGTGCTTTAGAGAGGTTAAACTTAATCATGTAGTTACATGTAAAAGGAATAAGTAAAGCACAATTTCAGTGTATGTGTGATTTACAGCAAAACATTGTATATAGTTTAATACATATAATACAAAATTAAGGGTGTAGTACCCGATTGGATTTGTAACTAAGGGTTTATTAAGAGGGTAGGGGAGAAGGAGATACCAATTCATCATCCAGATTTCAAAAACGACTGTGATTAGGAAAATAAGGACTTAAGTGAAGTTTGTGGGGCTATAGCGGATTTAGGTATCGATGTGATCGAGCATAAGGTGACTAGAGTTCAACATATATATATATATATATATATATATATATATATATATATATATATATATATATATATATATATATATATATATATATATATATATATATATATATATATATATATATATATATATATATATTACCTACTGGCGGTCGCCAGTAGTCATATATAGTTAGGATTTTTTCTCTATGGGACTTTTGAAAATTCTATGTCTAATAACTTTGGCGTTTGTGGACGGAATCGGCTGAAATTTTCAGGAAAATGGCACATTTTTTTCTGAGCAGCCCCTGAAAATTTGGGGGGTTTTCGTCAAGGGGGGGCCGAGAAAAAAGGGGGTCCCAAAACGCATTTTTCCAATTCATTTTTCCATAGGGCGTTTGGCCTCACTTTTAGCTCGAACGGCTGAATGGATTTGCACGAAACTTGGCAAAATTGTAGGGACTGTTAGCCCGATGCCTTTGCTAGGTCTCACGATATGTGCTCCAGTGTATTTTGAGAAATTAATGTTTTAAAAAACAGATATATCTGTGACAGCGTCCCGGGTAGCGCTCCGGTTCGCGAACTTTTCGCGTAACGGAACTTTGCGAAGCGAAGCTGATTGGCTCTCCGGTGTCGGTCAACATTCTAAACAGTCCGGAACGGCCGCCATCTTGTCTCTCGGTAGGATCGAGAGACAAGAGAAGGAGAAAAACGAAGGGGGAATTTAATGAAAGGGGGCAAGGTAGACCCTTCTTGACCCCCTAGGAATGATGTTGGTGTTATTAAAGGGTCCCGTGGGGCAAATAAAAAAAATTAGATTTTTTGCGGTAGAAGCGCTTTCCGGTTCGCGAAACGGGAATTCGCCATTTTGTGTTTAGTTTTAATTAAATTACAGATGGAGGAAAAACAATGTGAGAAATGGGTATAAGGGGGTACGGGAGACGTATCCTGACCCCCTATGTTTTCTGAGGGTGGCTGAGGATGCTCATATATGTTGATACTTGTCTTCCAGCGGCTACGCGTGAGAGTTTTTTTTTGCTGCGTAACGTCTGTTAACGTTCGATTCGAAGGAAATCAGGAAGTGTTGACCGCCATTTTGACACTGCGAGTAAATATATTGTTAAAAATAATTGTTATAAATTAATCTGTATTGATAAACATTGTCTGCGCCATCTTGCTTTTTTTCCAATGCCACACTTTTGTCGTGCACGGCAGCCATTTTAGATGCCTTGACCAGACCCACTCTCTGCACGCCGCCGATCCTCAGCATGGCTCCCCACCCTCGCAAGCATCTCCTCCACGCACTGGTCACCCCCGCTCTCTCTCTCATGCATGGGCCATAAACCGCACCCTCTGACACTCCTCTTTCTCTGTGTCTGATTGTCCAGGCCGGTCCCAGGCTATCACCTAGCCCTGCGGATGTAGTTTATGGCCCCAACTGTAAAGAATCACCCCTCTTCAAAGGAGTTACAGTAGATCAAGGCCCCCACTCCATGAGATCCGTCACACCACACGCGTTCCTACTATCTGATAACGATCCTGTATTGTGATTGGGGAGGGGATTCTCACTGTGAGGGTGTGTGGGACCGAGCCTGAAGCGGAAGATTCCAGGGATGCCTTTTTGTACATCAAAGTCTTCACAATTATGTGTCACATTAAATATATATAGCACTCCAACAGAGTAGTAGGATTATAACACTTTAATAACTTATAAATATATACAACGCTCCAGCAAAGTAAACACGTTAAAAAAATTTTTTTTAAAACAAAGTAACAATGGGCTGCTGTGAGGTGGCGTCAGTAGCGGTCTGTTGTGCGAATAGTCCGAAGGCAGCACAACGCGCTGAGATCTGGACGGCACCCAGGTGTTATCCTTTACTTGCCGCACTGGTCTTGGCATCCTACAATGCTGCGCCGAAAAACGGCGTGGGGTGCCCCGGGGGGGGGGGGGGGAGGCGGCGTGAACGGTCCTCCCCAGGTGGAGGCTCCTCTGCTGCAATGGGGCGCCCCTTTACCGTTTCAGTTGCCATTCAGCGTTTTTCCGCCCGCTTTTGCTGCACTGTGCCTCATCCGCCATTCAGCTGTTTACTGCCCGCTCTTGCGGCTACAGCGTCTCGCCCACCATCCAGTTGAGTTGTGCCCGCTCTTGCGGCTACAGCGTCTCGCCCACCATCTAGTTGAATTGCGCCCACTCTTGCTGTGCAGCGATAGGCGGCTGCCACAGGACTCTTAAAATGGCGGCCGGCTCTTCGGATTTGGGCCTGGTCCACTAAAATGGCCCTGGGACACATTTGAACTCGGACATTTGCCTGCTAGGGCTTGGGCCCCATTCTCGAAAGCGTCCCCTCAGCCTTGAAGATTCTACAAAAGTCATCGGGCCCCCGACTCCCGCAGGCTTCCGGTGGAAGCGGCTGCCATGATTGCTTGCGGAATGGCCACGACGGAGCTACGAGATGGTGGTGCTCTCATGCTGACGCCAGCTTCAGTCTGAAACATCCAGAAACACTGTAGACTATCAATTCGATGACTTCCGGTGGAGCCCCAACGTGACCCGGTAGGGAAGAACTTGCCCTCCCCTCTTTTGACTGATGGTTCTTGTTGCCTGTCCCCTCTGTTGTCATCTAACAGAACCTTTTTGGATTGCTTAGTGAGAAAAAAAAGGTGGGGCTTTCATCGTTTGGGAAAAAAAAATGTTTTAATCCAATGAAAAGTGTTATTTTTAGGTCATATGATCAAGCATTTCATCATTAGGAAACCAAAAGTAAAATGAACCAATGAAAAGTTTTATAAACAAGTCACATGACCGGTTATGCGGCTTTGGGCTATAAAAAGCCTACAAAATCCGTTGGCCTGTGAGGCGGCGTCAGTAGCGATGTGCAAATAGGCCGAAGGCAGCACAACGCGCCGAGATCCGGATGGCACCGAGATGGTGTCCAGCAAGTTTCACTGGTGTGGCCATCCTACAATGCTGCGCTGAAAGACGGCGTGGGGTGCCCGGGGGGGGGGAGGCGACGTAAACGGGCCTCTCCCGCCTCCCCAGGTGAAGGCACCTCATCTGCAGTGGGGTGCCTCTTAGCGTTTCACTCGCCTTCCAGCTGAGTTCTGCCCGCTCTTGCGGCACAGTGCCTCACCCTCCATCCAGCTGAGTTCCGCCCACTCTTGCGGTACAGCGTCTCGCCCGCCATCCAGCTGAGTTTCGCCCGCTCTTGCGGTACAGTGACTCGAACGCGCCGAGATCCGGATGGCACCGAGGTGGTGTCCAGCAAGTTTCACTGGTGTGGCCATCCTACAATGCTGCGCCGAAAGACGGCGTGGGGTGCCCGGGGGGGGGGGGAGGCGGTGCAAATGGGCCTCTCCCTCCTCCCCAGGTGGAGGCACCTCATCTGCAGTGGGGCGCCTCTTAGCGTTTCACTCGCCTTCCAGCTGAGTTCCGCCCGCTCTTGCTGCACGGTGCCTCACCCTCCATCCAGCTGAGTTCCGCCCGCTCTTGCGGTACAGTGACTCACCCGCCATCCAGCTGAATTGCGGCTACTCTTGCGGTGCAGCGATAGCCGGCTGCAACAGGACTCTCAAAATGGTGGCCAGCTCTTTGGATTTGGGCCTGGTCCACTAAAATGGCCCTGGGACACCTTGGAACTCGGACGCTTGCCTGCTAGGGCATGGGCCCCATTCACGAAAGCGTCCCCTCTTTTGACTGATTGTTCTTGTTGCCTATTTCTTCTGTTGTCATTTAACGGAACCTTTTTGGACTGCCGAAAGGGGTTCTGGTCCGACCGCTGGTTGGTGGAGACATTTTGACTATATCCTGGACCTGCCCGGCCTCGCCCAAAATGGCGCCGGTATAAATGGGACTCGTAACTCCTTGTTGTGTACTGGTTGCCCAACCTTGATATCACGAGATACGTATGCAGTTTTGAAGCACATGGCGGGCGGGGACGAGTATTGATTGAACATTTGGACATCCCTATTGATATTAAGTTCTGATGTGTTATTGATTACTGTACTATTGAAAGTTCGAATTAACGTCACCCATGGTACTTGCCCGCAAATGTATATCTAGATAATTTTATTGTAACTGGCCCTGTCGTACTTTAATTATAAAATGTACGTCCACCAATTCCGCAAATGTTAGACACCTTAGTTCTTGCAACCTAATGGGTCGCCCGTTACGTTCTTCTACAGTGTAAATGTCCCCTCATCATATACGATTCCAGTTTGCTCCGTGGCCGGGCCACGTGGTTATAGGCCCGTATTTGTATACTGACATTTTCACAATAAAGGTTTTTAAAACAAAACATGGTGGTATACAACGTTTACCATGCATTTTTTACCACGCACTACACTTACAACGCAGGCATAACCACGCATACCATTACAACGCATTGCACTGGGGGGCGCTCTAGGATAGGGAATAAGTTTAATTTTATATCCAACACCTTCCCTAGTATCCACGGGGACTGGAGTTGGAATATAAAATTATACTTACCACTATCCAGCACCTCAAAGCGCTATGCGTTGTAATGGTATGCGTTGTAAAAACCGCGTTGTAATGGTATGCGTGGTAATGGTATGCGTGGTAACGTCATACATCCAACATGGTAGTAGTACCTAGATTGGTAAAGTTTTGAATAATAGCCACTGTTTTCGAATCAGTAAAAGGCAAGTGAAATAAAGCAGCCCAATTACATGACGGATAAAAGGTATAATACGCAGGAACACAGTAAGGATAAATGGTCAAGGGCTGTTGTGTTTTCCACTCCTGCAACATAAAGTGATCGATAAGAATCCGATATTCATGCCTATCAGCGACTAAGACAGCAGGCCGACCCTCTTTTGTTCAACGGCTCCCTCATGGGACGAAGAAACGCCCTTTTTCTCGAAATAGGAATATTTTACTTGCAGGACAGTTGTAAATTTCCCGGGAAAATGCATTAGCCTGGAACATTGTTAGTGATAAACTGTAAATGCATCTGGGTCCTTTGCTTTACAAGTCAGAGTGAGAAAAAAAAAGCTGGGGCTTTCATCATTTGGGAAAAAAAAATGTTCGAAAGCAATGAAAAGTGTTATTTTTAGGTCATATGACCAAGCCTTTCATCATTGGAATAACAAAAGTAAAATGAACCAATGAAAAGTTTTATTAACAAGTCACATGACCTGTTATGCTTATGTTACGCGCTGCGCGCCGCACTCTAAATCGTTTCCGGGAAGCTGCGCCTCGCGCACCGGAGCACTTCCGGGTGCGCTAACTCGGCGCGTCATATGACGCATTACGCGACAACGCAGGCCCAGAATATAGTAAAAATGTCTCCACCAACCAGCGGTCGGAACACAACCCCTTTCAGCAGTCCAAAAAGTTCTGTTAAATGACAAGAGAAGGGACAGGCAACAAGAACCATCAGTCAAAGAGGGGAGGGCAAGTTCTTCTCTACCGGGTCACGTTGGGGCTCCACCGGAACTGATCGAATTGGTAGTCTACAGTGTTTCTGGATGTTTCAGACTGAAGCTGGCGTCAGCATGAGAGCACCACCATCTCGTGGCTACGTTGTGGCCATTCCGTGAGCAATCATGGCAGTCGCTCCCCACCGGAAGTCTACGGGAGTCGGGGGTCCGGGTGACTGTTGTAGAATCTTCAAGGCTGAGGGGACTCTTTTGGGAATGGAGCCCATGCCCTAGCAGTCAAGCGTCCGAGTTCCACGGTTGCCCAGAGCCATCTTTGCAGGCCAGGCCCAAGTCTGTTGAGCCGACCGCCATTTCGTGAGCTCCGTAGCAGCCGCCTGTCACTGTACCGCAAGATTGGGTGCAATTCCATTGGATGGCGGATGAGACGTTGTAATAGGAAGAGCTGGCGCAATTCAGCTGGCCGAGCGAGGCACTGTGTCGCAAGAGCGGGTGCAAGTCAGCTGGTCGAGTGAAGCGCTGGGGTGTATCTGAGAAACCTCCACCTGGGGAGGTGGGGGAGGCTCGTTCGCGCCGCCTCTCCCTTCTACTGCACCCCACGCCGTCTCTTGGCCGAGGTATATGTGATGGTCGGACCAGGGCACCGCAGGACGTGTCTTCAGGTCAAACGGATTGTGGGACAAGGTGTGGAGCAGGTGCAATTATCTAGGGGGCCTCCGTCAAGCGGTTCAGGGAGGCACCGCATCACATTGTTTTCCAATGCAGTCAGGTCCACAAACAGCCCCCACTTACTTTGAGAATAGTGAAGCTGCAGCAGGTGCAAATAAGCTTCAGACAGTGTTACAAGCGCTGCTCCGAACCCTCAACTATGGCACCCAACATCCAGGACTTATGCCATTTGTGCAAGGCAGTGACATCGAAGCATCTCAGGGACCAAGCAACATACCATATCCAGAGTCCTTCCCAGAACCTCTGCCTTCCTTCTTACCTAGTTATTGTTCTTTCACTCCCACTCCAGGCTTTTAGTCTGTGGATGGAAAACCATGAACCTACACTCACCTATGAAAATCTTACTATTGATGGTTTATTTTGAGCCCAAAATACAAAGGCTTGTTTGGATCGATGTTGCAGCAGGCTGCCATGTAAATAGTTATATAATAAAACGTTTCACCCTGTTACTTTGCTGGTGTGTTGTATATATTTATAATATTTGCATAGTGTTTGTCGTTATTTTGGGTGGGTGGGCGGCGGAGCAGAGCTGTCTTGCAGCCATCATGGTGTCGAGCTCAGTTCCTCTCACTAGTTTTGTATTTGTCATGAGGGGTTGTTCATAATGTTTCTATTTTAGCGAGGTCAAAAAGAAATCCCATTAGTGGCCTACTGATTTTGCTTGATTCCTTTTGTTTTTTTAACGATTTTTCACTATCTACAAAGATTAAACAGAGTATTGCGACTCTGTGCTTGTTTGTAAATAGAGAATGAACCAAAGAGAACCAATTCCAAAACAATAAATGCTAAGATAACAATCAATCAAATGGAGAGGGAAGCAGGCACGACGGATTACAACGGGGGCAAAGGCCTGTGTTACCTACCCTTCACTATCTGCAAAGAGAGAATACTCCTAAAAGAAAAGAGGAGGGGGGGGCAGCGTTCAAAGCACATCAGCGTGCATAAATACGAAAATGTTTTTACCTACCACGTACTTCACATTTTACAGCTTTTGATATTTGCTATTAAAAAAACCATTGAAATTCACTGAAAAAACCATAGGTTATAGACCATATATAGTTAGGAATTAGCATTTACAAAACCTTGAAAATTCACTGAAAAAACCATAGGTTATAGACCATATATAGTTAGGGATTAGCATTTACAAAACCTTAATTTACTCGCACAAAACCATTGAAATTCGCATATATAGTTAGTTGCACTAACTATATATCGCGCACCCGCAATCCACTGCTGATGATGTCACATATTACATCATTCATGACATGGTCAGTGACATCACTGATGACATCACTGATGACATCTCAAATGACATGACTGATGACATCACTGATGACAACACCCAGTGACTGTATGTTTCTGTAAAGTTAAAATATGTCTTACATATTGAAGAATGAGTGGATGTATAAGTGTCTGGATGAAGGATTTAGTAGGTGCATGACTGACTGTATGAGTGAGTGATTTAATGTGTCTCACTGAGTGCATGGGTTAGTGACTAAACTGTCCAAATTTGTGCATCATTATGTCTGTTGTTCTGTAAACTGCTGCATGTGTTGATCAGTAGCTATATGAGTAACTATATGGGTTATTGATTGGTTGCCCAAGTATTTGTATGGGAGACTGAGTGTGTGTGTGGGTGGCTGGGAGGTGTGTGACTCTGTGCATAGATGTGTGAGTAGTTGATTCACTATATGTATAGGTTCAAAAGTGCATGTGGAAACAACTGTATGGGCGGTTGACTGTCTGCATGAGTGTATTGGTGAGTGAATGGATTTCTCAGTGCTACATGTCAAAGTAAGTACATATGTAAAACACAGTACATGTGAGAGTTGACATATATAAATAACTGTGCATAAGAGCCAGTGAATGTGTGAGTGGCTGTATGGATCATTGTGAACATGTATCAGGGATTGTATATATGTATCCATAGGCCCCCGTGCACACATTTCTGATCAATATTTTCACTGCAAATGTTGCAGTGATATTATCAATAATGTGATAGAAGATGTCAAGAGTGATGTAATATTTGAGGTAATTAGAAGTGCATGGCGAGAGCGCAAGTTATAGTTACCTTAGGCTATGAGTCATAGTTACTTGAGATAAATATAACTATGACTGCTGACTTTCTATGGTTTTGTGTGTGTAAAATCTGAACCTAACCATAGTGTCCCTGTAACCTTCGGTTTTGTGTGTGTGTGTGAGTAGGTGCGTAATGGCTGTGTGGGTGTGCAAATGAGTGTGTAAGTGTATGAATGGGTGTGTGAGTGACTGTGTGGATCTGGGAGTAGATGTGGGAGGGGTTTTCTGGCTCTTTAGAAAGCTGTGTGAGTGGACTATATGGGTGTGTGAGTGGGTGTTTGAGAAGTTGTGTGAATGCAAGTTGGCATGTGAATGTGTGAGTGGGTGTATAACTGGCTGTGTGTGCCTGTGAGTGGGTGTGGTGGTGGTTTTGTGGGTCTGTGAGTAGTTGTGTGAGTGGCTGTATAGGTGTGTGAGTGGTTGTGTCGGTGTGTAAATAGGTGGGTAAGTGTGTGAATGGGTGTGTGAATAAGTCATATGGGTCTGTGAGTGGGTTTGGTAGTAGTTTTGTGTGCATGTGAGTGAATGTGGGAGTGGGTGTGTGAGTGGCTGTGTGGGTCTGTGAGTCGGTGTGGGAGCGGCTGTGTGGGCATGGAAGAGGGTGTGTGAGTTACTGTGTGGATCTGTGAGTGGTTGTGGTAGTGGTATTCTGGGTCTGTGAGTTGGTGTGTGAGTAGCTGTGTGGGCAGTGTAAGTGGCTGTGTGGTTGTGGGAGTGTGTGAATTGGTTTGTGAGTGTGTGTTTGAGTGACTGTATGGGACTGTGAGTAAATGTGGTAATGGCTTTGTTGGTCTGTGAGTGGGTATTAGTTTCTGTATGGGTGGATGTGTGAGTGGCTGTGTGGGTGTAAAAGTGTGTGTGTGTGTGAGTGTGTGTGAGTGACTGTGTGGGTCTTTGAGTGGGTATATGTGTTTTTTTGATTGGGGTCTTGATCCATGGATCTTCTGTGGACCGCAACGGGGGGCTGGGCTGAGGGCCATGGTGGATCCGCAGATCCTTGCACTTGCAAAAAAAACATTTTTACACAATGTTTCTGCTTGGTGCCATATCTGGTGGAATTCCGTTCAGGGGTTTGGACTGTAGTCATGTCTAAACTCCCTATGGGAAACTTCATGGGGAAAACGCATTTTAGGACCCACTTTTTCTCAGCCCTCACTTGACAAATCACCCCAACACTTTCGAGACAGCAGCTGAAGTGACTGGCAAACTAGTTTTGAAATGTTAGTGAAAATTAATCAAACATATATATGTGTGTGTTAATACAACTATATATTTATATATAGTAATACATGTTAGTGAAATATATTACATTTGAATTATATTAAATTTCAATATTCAACATGAAATACTTTGAACTCTATATTAAAAGAACATACTTTTGTGACGTATGTTTTGGACCATATTAGTGTTAATTATACTTCTTTCTGATATTGTTACTTACCATAATAATTATAAGAATGCGACTTAGTAGTAGTAGACAATATTTTTTTTACATTATTTTTTTTGTCAACGATATTGTTTACCCCTATAGTGTGTGATCTATAGGATGTTAATACATTTATGCCCACATGCATCATTGAGAATTGCATTCGCAAACGGTGCGAATCGCAATTTTCGCCCGTTTGCGAATGCAAATCTCAAATTTGGAATGCATCATGCTTTTTACAATTTTAGAAATCGCAACCATGTTGCGATTTCTAAAATTGCGATTGCATTTAAGAAATCGCAATTTGAGATTTCTTAAATGCAATGCATGATCATTTTTATTTTGCGAATTCGCAAATAGGAAGGGGTAAATTAGCATGAAGTTGACCTTCATGCTAATTTGCGAAAACTTTCAAAAATGCACAAAAATGCATTTTTGAAAGTTTCATGTTACACACACACATGTCTTTGGGACATGTGTGTGTGAAACTTGCACTTAAAGTTACATTTCAGGGGTGCAGGGGGGGGTCCTTTGGAAGCCCCTCTGCACCCGTGAAAATGCATTCACAAATTGCGATGCGCATAATGCTTATCACAATTTGTGAATGCCTTCCCATTCATTCCTATGGGCCTCTAGGCCCATAGGAATCAATGGGAAGGGATTTCTTAATTGCGATTTGCAAATTGTGAATCGCAATTAAGGAATTTTTAGAAATCGCATATAAAAATGCGATTTTTTGATGCATAGCAATTTGCGATTTCTTAATTGCGATTCCTTAATTTTTGCAATTAAGAAATCGCAAATGCTAACTTTGATGCATGTGGCCGTTAGCCTCTAGGAGCTTTAGACAGGGAAAAGGTATCTTTCTGAAAGTCAATTTTACCTCATTTTTTGTTTTTTACAAAAATCAAACTTCACCATTAAGCTGGACTTTTAAATAATAAACATTAAAATATGTTTTTTTAAAAGCTGATTAATTATTTTCTTAGCTGGGACCAGGCCTGAGATAGCAGAATGCAAATTAAATATTGCCCCTAACATTTCTCTATGGACCCACCAGCCTTCCAACAGTGAAAATAAGTGTACTGTTCTAGTCATTGTAAAGATCTGAAAACTACATTTTCTATATGTCCTACTTTTAATTACCATATACCATGCCTTGTGGGCTAAAAGGCCTGCACCCCGGGTGACATATTAATAATTAAAAAAGAGGTTTGCTCCTGTCAAAATGGGTCATTTTGACAGGTAGGCATGTAGTTTTCAAACTGCAGCATCCAGGGTACAGTGGTAGACTCGGAGTCATGTTTTCTTGTCACACTAGTGGATAGCACAGTACTGCTGTTGTCCACAGGGGATATTTAACTTTCCATTCCATTGCTATATTTTGGGACATCATTTACTACAGCCTTATAGAAAAGTTAATTAGACCAATCTAGAGTAAACTAATTTCAGTATGTTATAATGATCAGAGCACATGCAATGGGGCCTGGTTAGGAGTGTCCCAGTGCAAAGTCAAAAACCCAGCAGCATGAGTTCAAAAAAATGGGCATGACCACACAAAGTGAGGCACTTTGCCACAGGTATTCTATTTATTATTTCCATTTGTAGCCAGGGAGATCTACCAGGTTTGTGCCCTCCACACCAAGGCGAGGTGAACACGACAATGGAATAGATCAAGACAATGTTTGCACAAGGCAAACGTAGCACAGGAAGATTTCTGATGTGTCACCACGGTAAAGCAGTGAAGAGAATACATTTGTTTACTTTTCAAAAGTGAAAGCTAGAGCTAGATTTTGGGCATTATCAGTTTGCTTGATATTTTTTAATCAAGTTAGGCATCAATTAGGCAGATATATGTGGGGAAACCCCAGGTGACCTGAATTTCCCCATGTATAGCTTCCTATTATGAGCAAAGCTCTCAGAAAGGGGAATCCTATGCATACCCAGATTTACTAAGCACAATTCTGCACAGAATTGCCAACTCCATGGGGTGTAATGCTGTCATTAACCACCTGCTCTCAGGACGGGGTAAATGACTTTAAAGTGATCAGTGTGAGGCGGGGGGAAAGGAACTGAGGGGCATATTATCAAGGGGGGCGATAGCCACTTTTCTCCGGTTTAGCGTCCGTTTTCGGCCGCTAAGCGGCGAAAATTCTATCGCCCTATTATCAAGCTGTCGCTAACAGCAGTTAGCGACAGTTCGAAGGCGATAGCGAGCGGTTTGGGGCCCGCTTTGCAAGTCAGCGATATTTATCACTAATGACATGCAAAGTGGGCGTACCCAACCCGTTAGCGACTGAAAGCAGTCGATAACGTCGCTATCACCTATTCACAAGGCTGGTGTAGCGATGGAAATATTCCCGCTATCGCCAAAAACTAACGCCTGCTCTGACCAGTTCTTAGCCATGTTATCCAATGGGAGGTGGATAGCATGGCTAAGAGCATTTTGTCGCTAATGCGAGAATATCGCTGTATTCTCAGCGATATTCTCGCATTACGCCGCTATCGCTGGATATTTTAGCGCTATGGAGAAAAACGTTGCTAATAGCATGTTTTCTCTGCTAAAATATCCAGCGATAGGCAGCGATAAAAAAAAGTCGCTAAGCGCATTAAGCGATAAATATCGCTAGTTGTTGGTAATATGCCCCTGAGTGCGGCAGGGGTTTAAGGAAATGCAGATGTTGCCTGGTGGTGGGTTGCATTACATGAACCCCTGTGCCTCGGTAGAGAGACAAGAGTGATCGAGGGACTTAGAACAGGATGTACTGCAGTGCATTTCCAATGCTATTTCTTGCTGGTAAAATCAAGTCCAGTGCGCCCAAACCTGGGAAATCCTGATATGGCCACTTATAACTTACTGGGAATACTCTGTGTATTCTATTTGTTATCACACAAGCAGCACAACAATGCAGCATTATGTTCTCTCAGTTCTTAGTACAAATGCAGAGCTCCTGTAATACAGTTGCTGATGTGGCTGAAGTTGCACATGGGTGTCCATAGGAGATAGATGCTTCAATAGATTAGTTGTAGTAGTCTTTGCCTCACATTTAAAGCTCCTGCCACTGACAGACATTTTTATGGTTCCAATCTCTCTCTATCTCTCACTTTCTCGCTCGCTCTCTCTCCCTCTTTCTTTGCTTATCTCTCTTTCGTCCTTTCTTTCACATGCTCTCTGACATCTCTCCCTTCATCTCCGTCTCTTTCTCCTCACTCTCTTTCCTTTCTGTCCCCAGCTCTCCATTTTCTCTTTCTCTCTCTGTCACGCTCTTTCCTTAATGCTTTCTTTCTCTCCTCTTTTTCAGTCTCCCCATATCCTCTAAACCTCTCTCTCACTCTCTCTCTCTCCCTCTCTCTCTCTCTCTCTCGCTCTCTCTCTCTCTCGCTTCATCTCCTATTGCCTCTTTCTTGTCTTCGCTCTTGTTCACTCGTCTTCTTCTTCTCTCTCTCTCTCTCTCTCTCTCTCTCTCTCTCTCTCTCTCTCTCTCTCTCTCACTTCTTCTCCTTTTCCCCCTTTCTGTTCCCCCTTTCTGTCCCCCCTCTCTCTCTATCTCTCGCTCCCACTTCTCTCTCGCTTCTATTCTTCTTCTCTCTCTCTCTCTTTCTCTCTCTGTCTCTCGTAATACTATCACGTAGTGCAGATCTGGTGGCATATTGTTGGAAAAATACAACCTGCACATATACTAGCAAACCATTTTCAATTTTTCACATTTTTATAGAGCAACCGAGCCGAGATACTATAGTTTTTTTTAGGCATAACTTATATTTTTCATCACAAAACGACAAAACTAGAGCTAGTTTTTTATTCGGTAGAAATCTTCCATGAACACATTATAGATGCATTTGAAATGACTCGGAGTTAGATGTGACTTGACAAGGCAGTGAATCCGTGCTCTGACACTTAACTGCAAGATGCTGCAGCCCTTAAAAGCCTACTTAGTCGAACAGATTTAGCAAGTTGGCAATGACCAGTCCTCCAGATAAATGAGCTCTGATAAAAATGACTTGTAAAGCACATCAATTAGGACCCCAGGGCCTTCTGCTGCATTTCCCATCCGCAGGACAAAGCTATTTATCACAATAAAAAGACGAGCTGTACCTTTACAGAGCTCTCTAAATATGCGCTGGTTATTTCTCTCCAGACCCTCTCTAGATAATTCAAATGGCCACCAAGTCGAGCGCAAGTAATAATCTGCAAATCTCTGAAAATGTACCCTGGAGGCGCATACTTTTGAAAAGACTCAACTCTGAGACTGTTTTTACAATACTATTTTACAATAATGAAAAAGAATGAAATAGAAAACGTCCAAAATATATTCTTTAAAAAAATCTTAAAATGTGGAAACTGTTTCACTCTCTTCCACGTGTTTAACTACGTTTAACCCTTGAAATTTGGTCGAAGACACATTAGTTAAGCACGTTTTGTGAACTGCAGCATTAAACATTCGATCCAAATGAATGTATGACCAACAGTTGCCGAGCAACTGGAAGCTGATAGAAAAACACTATGGGGCAGATTTAGAAGCCCCTTGCGCCTCCTTGCGCCTGCTTGCGCCGCCATTGTTTCACTTTTTTTGACGCAAAGGCGGTGCAAACAATGTGGCCAATTTACAACGTGTATAATGTATGCAGGGTAGGCGATACCATGCAAAAAGCCATGTAGAACTGACACAGTGAAATGTACAACATTTCACCGCATCACTCTACTCCTACACTGCTTCAAAATCCCTACGCCTGCTCAGACCAGGTGTAAGGAATGACGCAGGGCTTTTTGTATGGGACTCACACAACTGTTGTGCGCATTGCTAGAGCCACTCCAGCAATGCGTCACTTTTGGGCCAACAGATGGGTCAGAATTTTGGACGCATCTGTTTATGCTCGCACCATGGAGCACTGTATTGTAAATACAGAGCATCCATGGAGGCGCAAGGACATTTGGCACCGGCCCCAGGAAACGGATGCATCTATGAAGATGCTTCAGTTCCTTGTAAATCTGCCGCTATGAATGATTTAACTGTGGATTCAAGAGAGAATACCATATAAGAAGAGAATACCATATAAACTTAACAATGTATTATAATCTATACAAAAACAAGCATTGTCAAATCAAATAGTTCTGGTGACGGCTGATAGCATTTTTGCTGAGCAAATATTTATTTGTCATGGTTTTTGTAAAACTTTATCTTGAGGGAACTGTGGGGTCATCACCATTATAAAAAAATATATATTTGCTATAAAAGTACTGAAGGGAACTACTACTGTTACAAAATTCTCTCTATTACTATAAAGTTAGCCAGTGACTGAAGTGGGCTGACCCTCTGCCCCATGCGGTATGCTGTAAGTGGAAGAAAAAAGTGAATGACAAAAAACAGACCAGTGTATGAGGACAGGTGACTGTAAGTCTCTTTAAGAGCATTATATATAGTTTTAGTAACACTAAGGAGATATTCACAAGGACTTATCTCTGATTCATCCCCACCTTAACGCATCAAAAGTGGAGATACATTTAACACCCCATTCACAAGCTGGTGCAAACTGCAGACATCACCAGTATTCCCGCGATAACTGCCCCAAAATGTATCTGCATGGTGGACACCACCAACTAACCCAAATGAGATACAGAGTAGGCGTTCCTGTGCAAAAAAGCATGAAAAACCACAACACCACTTTCACAACGAACTGCCAGATCTCTGAAGCGAATCATTCAAAAACAGGTGATAAGCCGCGAAGCCACCAGGGATTTAACACCT
The DNA here is from genome assembly GCF_964263255.1 of Lissotriton vulgaris. Lineage (NCBI taxonomy): Eukaryota > Metazoa > Chordata > Amphibia > Caudata > Salamandridae > Lissotriton > Lissotriton vulgaris. Next base: position 1,423,432,045 of record NC_141687.1, read on the forward strand.
GCCTTTTGCTGGTGCTAAGCAGGACAACTACCCACAGAATGAAATGGAGCCCAGCCAAGAGCCACACCTGAAGATCCACAGATGCCATGGAGACAATGATCATGCAGCTCTGATACCCATAAGGGCCACAACATCCCCCGCCAACACCCCCAACCCCACCCGGACATAAACATACCGCGCACGACACGAGAGCCACAAAAGCGCATGATGACTCACATTGCCAAAATAAATACACACATGTGGCCAGAAGAACGAGAAACAGTCACACAGCACTGAAGTAACAACCAAGAACTTTATTGAAATACAACACAAAACACCAATGCGGAAGACTCCTGTTGGGTCCGTCAGGGACAATCTCTACGTCACAGCCTGGAAAATGAAGCAGAAAATCAGACTTGTGTCATGCACACATCAAAGGAGCAAGACAAAGAGGAACAGAGAAGGAAAGTAAGCTAGTGAGAGAAAGAGAGGGAAGGAAAGGAAGGGGGAGAGAGAGAGAGAGAGAGAGATGGAAAGGAAGGGAGAGAGAGAGAGGGAAGGGAGTGAGAGTAGGAAAGGAAGGGAGAGAGAGAGAGAGACACCGCCGCCCCTGCACAGACAGGCCCCACTGTTCACCTGCTGCCAGTGGTGTGTCCACCTGTAGGCACACCACGTGCCCGTGCAATCTCCAGGCACCGGTCCTGCCATCATGGCATGGTTCACATCATGCGGGCCCACCCCGTGGCCCAGCAGGTCCCACACATGACGCTGAGTCCTGAGTCATCAATGGCGGAGACCACATCAGTGCACACGTCATCAACACAGGCTGCACACCCGCTCAGCTATTTCTGTGCCATTAACCCTGTAAAACGCCAGTAAGCGCCACATGGTGGTAGGCCTGTGACGGCCGCAAGGCTTTGGGTGCCACTAACCATGTGCAACGCCAGTCATTGCCACTTCATACCTACTCACACATCCATACAGCAACTCAGACATCTACTCACAGACCCTCAAAACCACTCACATACCCTCTCACAGACACACAGCCACTCAGATACTCACACAACCACTTACATACCCACACATCTACTCACACACCAATATAGCCACTCAAACATCCACTAAAAATGACTTACACACCCACTCACAGACCTTCACAGCTTTCACACACCCAATGACATACCCACACAACTACTCCCATACCCACTCACAGACCAGCAGAGCTTTCACACACCCACTGACACACTCACACACCCACTTACACATCCACTCATACAGCTACTCACACACCCATGCAACCACTCACAGACCCACAAAACCACCACACAGCAACTCACACACCTACAGTCACTCCCACACCAACTCACAGACCCACACAGCCAGCCACATGCACTCATACACCAAGACAACCACTCACATACCAACTCACATACGCCCTCACACACCCAGATTGCAAGAACATTATAATTAGTAAATAGCATTAAAAAAGTATAGAACTTCACTGAAAAACCCAAAGGTTACAGGGACTTTATAGTTAGGGAATAAAATTACAATAGCCTTAGAAATTCACAGAAAAAAACAAAGGTTACATGGAAGTTATAGCTAGGCTCAGGTTACACTCCTACAAAACCATTGAAATTCTGAAGTTATAGTTAGAATCATCTCAAGAAACTGTAACTCGAGCCCTAAAGTAACTATAACTTGCACCCTCGCCATGCACTGCTACATACCCCACACATTTCATCCGTCATAACATCTTCTATGACATCCTTGATAATATCACTGCAACATTTGCTGTAAAATTAGTTATGAGAAAACTGTGTATGGCGGTGGTGTTTTTAGGGTTTAGGGAGGGTTTGGGAGTTTGGTTAGTAAAATAATTTGAAGGGAGGGTTTTGGCGGTAAGGGAATTTTTAGAGTTTAGGGTGGGAATGGGTTTTTGAGTGATAAGGGAATTTTTAGGGTTTAGGGTGGGTTTGGATTTTTGGGTGGCAAGGGTATAGAGTGGGTATGAGTTTTTGGGTGGCAGGGGAATTTTCGAGTTTAGGGTATATTTGGGTTTTGGGGTTGTAAGGGAATCTGTAGGGGTTAGGGTTGGTATGAGCAAATAGGGAATTTGTAAGATTTAGAGTGGGTTTAGGTTTGGGTATTAAGATAATTTTAGGGTTTAGAGTGGGTAATGGTTTTTAGGTGGTAAGAGAATTTTTGAGTTTAGGGTGGTGTTTTTGGGTGAAAGGGTATTTTAGGGTTTAGGGTGGTTATGGGTTTTTGGGTGGCAAGGGTATTTTTAGGATTTAGGGTTGGTTTGGCTTTATGGGTAGTAAGGGAATTTTTAGGGTATAGGGTGGTTTTGGGGTTTGGGTGATAAGAGAATTTTTAGGGTTTAGGGTGGGTTTGGGTTTTTGGGTGGTAGGAGTATTTTTAGGGTTTCGAGTAGGTATGGGTTTTTAAAGTTGTTTTTCCAAATGTAGTTACATATAAATATATGCATACATAACAATAAGTATGAGTATATATATATATATATATATATATATATATATATATATTTATATATATATATATATTTTTTTTTTTCATTCAGTATAAGAAGATCTTGATCGACGGTCATAATTTATTCTTATCAGAAACCCATAATTTGAAGTCCTAATGGAAAAAGAAAATAACAAACGTGCTCTAAGTATAGGTGCCAAACTACATTTGCAAAAAATATAAAACCAGTAACTATATTTTCAAATTAAAATCATTCTACATATTATATACAAGGAGTCTCTGAAAGAGCCACTGTTACATGCCACTGACTATAATACAGTACTATCTATCCAAGATGGACTGCCAATTCCTCACTCGAGTTGAGGCCTACCAGCATAAGAGTTTCAAAGTCTATTATGTATTTAGACTCTAAGACTCTTAGCTGATGTTCTCTGTTACCTCCTCTTGTTAGAGGTTTAATTGCATCTAAGACAACAAATGCTAACAATTTATCATTCTGTTTGTGGTACGTCTTGAAATGGTGAGCCACCGGGTATAACTCATTATTGTTTCTTATTGCACGCTTGTGTTCCAAGACTCTCAATTTAGCTTTTTTCTTTGTGCTCCCAATGTACAGTTTTTTGCAAGGGCAAATTAGACAATATACGCATAGTTCTGGAGCAAGTGTCCATCTGCTTTGAACAATTCAATGAACACATTGTCCTGTGGTCAAAATTTATTGACGACATTTTCGTCATTTGGCGAGGGGATCGCAACAGTGCAAATGAATTCATTCGAATGTTGGGAAGCAACCAAATCAATAGGGTCTGTTTGGCCTTCACATTAAAAACACGCGCATATTGGACACGCGTATATTTGAATCCAAACTTGTGTATATATAAACTCGCGCTTAATTGAATACAACGTTGTGTCAAAATTTCAAAGCCATCGGTGAAGAACTTTCGGAGATTTAAGATTTTGAACAAAGGAACATTGACATTTTTATGTGTCTGTTCGGGCTTTCGATTAAAAACACGTGCGTTTTTGACACGCGCATATTGGAATCCAACGTTGTGTATATAAAAACACAAGCGTATTCGAATCCAAGGTTGTGTCAAAATTTGAAAGCAATCGGTGAAGAACTTTTGGAGACTTACGATTTTGAACAAACGAAGACTTACATTTTTATTTATATAGATATATATATTTTAAAGCGGATATGCTTTTACAGCATATACCTTTTCAATGAAAATGTAAGTATTTTGCAGGTACTACTGAACAGATTTACACCATTTAAGAAAAAGGTCGCTTTTTGGACTAAGAGCTACTTTTTTGCCAAATTTGGTGTAATTCCGGTCAGCAGTTCATGCTGTAGCTGTGTCTAAAGTTTCCTAAGGAAATCAACATGGAGAAAAAGTGTTTTTTTTTCTCGGCCCGCTTGATGGATCAACATGAAATTTTCAAGACAGCAGCTGAAGTGAATGCCACGATAATTTTGAACATTTCACGAAGATTTGTCAAATGAATATGTGATGTCATAAGCAGTGCATTGCGGGGGAGCAAGATATGGTTAGCTCAGCTAATTATAACTGCTGAATTTCTCTGGTTTTGTACGAGTATAACCTCAGCCTAACTATAATGTCACTGTAACCTTTGTTTTTTTTAAATACATTTCTAAGGTTTTCTAAAAAAATGAATTCCTTTTCCATAATGTCCCTGTAACCTTTGGTGTTTCAGTAAAAATAAATATATACATATATCTACAAAGACAAACTCCTGCCACTTCCAACCCTCAGCGGCAAAGAAGGAGACTCAGACCCCACAGCTCTTCAGGCAAGGTGATTTTATTTACTACTAAAGCCCACGCACGATGCGTTTCGGGCCACGAGAGCCCTTGTTCACATGTGGTTAGGTACTGCGCCATTACTTATTTATATGTGCAAATGTGAGTTTGGTAACCACCCCTCTTCACTTTCTCTGGTCACATGACAAAAGCCATAGTAAACAGACTTGCAGAGAAAGACAGCCTTTTCTGGTAAAACCATTTGTAAGTCACCCAGAAAATATACATAAAATACCAATAAAAAGTCTTCATATCAGTACATATAAACATACATATGTAAAAACTGATGTAAACTCTAAATGTATAAATACATAAATGACATCTTTCAAACAACCCAAATTAGATAAGCTTAATCCTCCAGTAAAGAAATTTCTCATTTTACATAATGTTTAGTTTGGGCGTTTTTGTATACAAAAATGTTTATATATATATATATATATATCCTCCTCTCCTGGCATAGGACCTTTAGTCGCAGCTACAGCTCGAACTGCTGAACGGAATTACACCAAATTTCTCAAAGAGGTAGTCCTTAGTTCAGACTCGAGCGTTTTGCTTAAATGGTATAAATCTGTTCAATAGTTCCTGAGAAAATTACATTGAAAAATATATATATCTATGGCCTCGGAGGGTCTGGGTACCCTAAGCGCAGCCTAAGCGCACCCTGCTGTGCACAAGCTGTATTCTAATTGGCTGTCAACACTCCAAATCAGGAAGTGTTGGCAGCCATCTTGTGCCGCAGTAGAACTGAGGCACAAGTAACCCCCCAAAAAACTCTCAAAACGCAAAAAGGGAGCAGGGTAGAAACACCCTGACCCCCTAGGCCTGCTCAGGGGGTCCCACAAGGACCTCCAAGGCCCACAATTTCTTTTTTTATTTTATTTTTTAAACGGGAGGATGCGCGCAGGATCCGTGCATCCTGCCGATAAAAAAAAATAAGAAAATTCAGTGCAGGCCTCCGTGCTTCATTGGTATTTAGCCTCCGGGGGCCAAATCCAAAGGGCAATGGTTTTTATGTAAAGGGTGACCCAGAGGGGCCCCCCAGCCCCGGGGACTGCCACCCCCGGGCCTTTTTAAATTATGTATGGGGGCTCTCAGTCCCCACTAGCCCCGGGGACCACTACCCCCGGAGGTTAATAAAATTGGGTGGGCTCTCAAGCCCCCCCAGCCCCGGGGACCACCACCCCCGTGGCTACTTAAAATAGGGTGTGTGGGGGCTCTGAGGCCCCCCAGCCCCAGGGCCTGCCACCCCCTGGCGCATCTAACAAATGTGGGAGGGGGCTGCCCGGCCCCCTACTGGAGCCTTGTACAGACCCTGGGGACCACCACCCCCCTGGGCCAGCTCCTGCAGTGTCCCGAGGTGCCCACCCACGGGACACTGTAGTTTGCAATGACAGGAAGGGAGCCTCGTAGCTCCCACCCTGCCATTGCAAACTGCTTTGCTTCATTGAAGCGAGAGCAGGGACACCTGCTCTCGCTTCAATGAAGCAAAACATATTGATTTTCCATGTGAGGAGCAGCATGTTAGCTGCTCCCCATTTGGAAAAACAATGCCGGCTCCCCCAGGAGGCGAAGAGCCGGCAGGACCGTGAGGGTATTGGGGACCCACCCACGGTCCCCAATGAAGAGTGCCAGCCCCGGGGGATGGGGTCCCCGGGGCTACAAGTGGCCTGGGAGGGGGGCCACGTAGCCCCCCTCCCCCATAAAAATAAAATAAAAAACAAATAAAAGAATGGCCAGCCCCGGGGGGATGGGGTCCCTGGGCCTTAAGTGGCCTGAGGGGGGGCTATGCAGCCCCCCTCCAAAAAATATTTAAAACATTTGGCCATGCCCAGGGCATGAGGTCCCCGGGGCCAGGTAGGCCACGGGGCAGGGTCCACGTGGCCCTCTTCCTGAAAATAATATTTTTTTCCTTTTAATTTGGGGGTGAGGCCCTGGGGGATGGGGTCCCTAGGGCTCCAAAAAAGTAAAAGGAAGGGGGCCAAACAACCTCCCTCTCCCAAAATTCTTCTAAAAAAAAGACACGATCATCCCTAGGCCCCGCCCCCTCTGAAACACACTCTGCAAACGTGCCCTGTTGCGCGCCGTAAATTGGGGAATACAAGTCTCTAAAAACGTACTCAGTGATTCCTACATCTACACACACATCTAAACATTTACCTGTAGATTCACTCATACATGCTAACAAAGATCAATATAAAACTATTATATATACTTATACACCTACATCAACATTACACACCAGCACACATCCTATTCTCTTATGCAGTCATACTACTCATTTATGCAAACAATTGATCATACTTACATTTACTCAGCTACACACTTATACAAACACCACTTTATTGACATCAATAGTAACTTATATTTAGTGTGTTATTAAAACACTATTACAAGTATACAGTTTTCAATACAGTCACTGATACAATCACTGAGTCGTATGTATACATATTTATAAACAACAACTGTCACATACCGTACCTTTTATATTTCTACTTTGTTGGTTATTTATCATAGAGAAATATATTTACTCATCACCACACCCATAAAGAGATTCAGTCACCCAAACAAGTGTTTCCACGTGCAGTCTGAACCTCATACACCTACTAAATCAACTATTTACCCATCTTTGGACAGTCACACACCTCTCACTCAACCACACACACACATTCAACATCCCATAAAAATAATCACTTAACCAATTAATACTAATATAAACTTTCACACACCTAGTAATCAACTAATGTAGTAGTTTACACAAGAACAGACAAAGTAAAACGGAGATCCACACAATTGTATCACTATACTATATATTTAGTGCGACACTTTAAATTAGTCACTTAGACAGTCAATCACAGTGCTACTAAATCCTCCATCGAGACACTTATACATTCACTCATTCTTCAATGCAGATTGGTATATATATATAATACTTATTTAAATATCGAACCAAACAACATTCACTGGATAATGTCATCAGTGATGTCATCAGTGATGTCATTTGAGATGTCATCAGTGATGTCATCAGTGATGTCATTTGAGATGTCATCAGTGATGTCACTGACCATGTCATGAATGATGTAATATGTGACATCATCATCAGTGGATTGCGGGCGCGCGAGCTATAGTTAGTAGTATAACGGAGGAATTTCAATGGTTTTGTACGAGTGAAATGTCCAGGTAAATATAACACCCTAAAACCTATGGTTTTTTCAGTGAATATATATATATATATATATATATATATATATATATATATATATATATATATATATATATATATATATATATATATATAAATAACGCTCCAAATCCTCCTCAGATACGAAGAAGACAACAGCACTCGAGGGGTACTTTCTACCATGCAAGGTTTATTTTCGCAAGCGCTCTACACAGACGCGTTTCGGCGTGCTGCCTTCGTCAGTGTGCAAGGATGCCGAAGCTGTGGGCTCTACTTTGCTTTCTGTCGAAAATTTTCAGGATCTCCATTCCTGTTTGTGAGCCCGTCCCTGCAGTGTTGGAGGCCCCCGGTAAAATGGAACTATGTGAGGAATGTTTATGGAGGGGGCACGACGCGCTCGTATCACGCCAGTCACAGGACTTCCATGAGTATTTTGGCGTGAACACGAGAAAGGGAGATGAAGGAGGGGTTCCTTCCTTCTGGCAGACTTCGTGTTTTCACTCGCATACACGGATTTTTGGGACTGTGGCAACAAAGTGCACTTGCTATTGATTTTTCCACTCTGCATCAAGCGGTAACATGGAAATTGGCGAATGAGCAATAACACTGCAACAAACTAGCCATGCTGCCAAATTTGAATAATGGTGCATTTTGGGTATGGTGGTCCGCTACTGAGACCATGTGACCATTTGGACTTTGTAATCACTAAACCAACTCACCTGTGATCAAGGCGCATGGCGCCGAAACGCGTAGGGAGACAAGAGGTGTTTAAAAGCTGCCACTTGATCAGACCAAATAAAGCGTCAGTGTGCAAGGATGCCGAAGCTGTGGGCTCTACTTTGCTTTCTGTCGAAAATTTTCAGGATCTCCATTCCTGTTTGTGAGCCCGTCCCTGCAGTGTTGGAGGCCCCCGGTAAAATGGAACAATGTGAGGAATGTTTATGGAGGGGGCACGACGCGCTCGTATCACGCCAGTCACAGGACTTCCATGAGTATTTTGGCGTGAACACGAGAAAGGGAGATGAAGGAGGGGTTCCTTCCTTCTGGCACACTTCGTGTTTTCACTCGCATACACGGATTTTTGGGACTGTGGCAGCAAAGTGCACTTGCTATTGATTTTTCCACTCTGCATCAAGCGGTAACATGGAAATTGGCGAATGAGCAATAACACTGCAACAAACTAGCCATGCTGCCAAATTTGAATAATGGTGCATTTTGGGTATGGTGGTCCGCTACTGAGACCATGTGACCATTTGGACTTTGTAATCACTAAACCAACTCACCTGTGATCAAGGCGCATGGCGCCGAAACGCGTAGGGAGACAAGAGTTGTTTAAAAGCTGCCACTTGATCAGACCAAATAAAGCGTCAGTGTGCAAGGATGCCGAAGCTGTGGGCTCTACTTTGCTTTCTGTCGAAAATTTTCAGGATCTCCATTCCTGTTTGTGAGCCCGTCCCTGCAGTGTTGGAGGCCCCCGGTAAAATGGAACAATGTGAGGAATGTTTATGGAGGGGGCACGACGCGCTCGTATCACGCCAGTCACAGGACTTCCATGAGTATTTTGGCGTGAACACGAGAAAGGGAGATGAAGGAGGGGTTCCTTCCTTCTGGCAGACTTCGTGTTTTCACTCGCATACACGGATTTTTGGGACTGTGGCAGCAAAGTGCACTTGCTATTGATTTTTCCACTCTGCATCAAGCGGTAACATGGAAATTGGCGAATGAGCAATAACACTGCAACAAACTAGCCATGCTGCCAAATTTGAATAATGGTGCATTTTGGGTATGGTGGTCCGCTACTGAGACCATGTGACCATTTGGACTTTGTAATCACTAAACCAACTCACCTGTGATCAAGGCGCATGGCGCCGAAACGCGTAGGGAGACAAGAGTTGTTTAAAAGCTGCCACTTGATCAGACCAAATAAAGCGTCAGTGTGCAAGGATGCCGAAGCTGTGGGCTCTACTTTGCTTTCTGTCGAAAATTTTCAGGATCTCCATTCCTGTTTGTGAGCCCGTCCCTGCAGTGTTGGAGGCCCCCGGTAAAATGGAACAATGTGAGGAATGTTTATGGAGGGGGCACGACGCGCTCGTATCACGCCAGTCACAGGACTTCCATGAGTATTTTGGCGTGAACACGAGAAAGGGAGATGAAGGAGGGGTTCCTTCCTTCTGGCAGACTTCGTGTTTTCACTCGCATACACGGATTTTTGGGACTGTGGCAGCAAAGTGCACTTGCTATTGATTTTTCCACTCTGCATCAAGCGGTAACATGGAAATTGGCGAATGAGCAATAACACTGCAACAAACTAGCCATGCTGCCAAATTTGAATAATGGTGCATTTTGGGTATGGTGGTCCGCTACTGAGACCATGTGACCATTTGGACTTTGTAATCACTAAACCAACTCACCTGTGATCAAGGCGCATGGCGCCGAAACGCGTAGGGAGACAAGAGTTGTTTAAAAGCTGCCACTTGATCAGACCAAATAAAGCGTCAGTGTGCAAGGATGCCGAAGCTGTGGGCTCTACTTTGCTTTCTGTCGAAATTTTTCAGGATCTCCATTCCTGTTTGTGAGCCCGTCCCTGCAGTGTTGGAGGCCCCCGGTAAAATGGAACAATGTGAGGAATATATATATATATATATATATATATATATATATATATATATATATATATATATATATATATATATATATATATATATATATATATATATATATATATATATATATATATATATATATAAATAACGCTCCAAATCCTCCTCAGATACGAAGAAGACAACAGCACTCGAGGGGTACTTTCTACCATGCTAGGTTTATTTTCGCAGGCGCTCTACACAGACGCGTTTCGGCGTGCTGCCTTCGTCAGTGTGCAAGGATGCCGAAGCTGTGGGCTCTACTTTGCTTTCTGTCGAAAATTTTCAGGATCTCCATTCCTGTTTGTGAGCCCGTCCCTGCAGTGTTGGAGGCCCCCGGTAAAATGGAACTATGTGAGGAATGTTTATGGAGGGGGCACGACGCGCTCGTATCACGCCAGTCACAGGACTTCCATGAGTATTTTGGCGTGAACACGAGAAAGGGAGATGAAGGAGGGGTTCCTTCCTTCTGGCAGACTTCGTGTTTTCACTCGCATACACAGATTTTTGGGACTGTGGCAGCAAAGTGCACTTGCTATTGATTTTTCCACTCTGCATCAAGCGGTAACATGGAAATTGGCGAATGAGCAATAACACTGCAACAAACTAGCCATGCTGCCAAATTTGAATAATGGTGCATTTTGGGTATGGTGGTCCGCTACTGAGACCATGTGACCATTTGGACTTTGTAATCACTAAACCAACTCACCTGTGATCAAGGCGCATGGCGCCGAAACGCGTAGGGAGACAAGAGTTGTTTAAAAGCTGCCACTTGATCAGACCAAATAAAGCGTCAGTGTGCAAGGATGCCGAAGCCGTGGGCTCTACTTTGCTGTCTGTCGAAAATTTTCAGGATCTCCATTCCTGTTTGTGAGCCCGTCCCTGCAGTGTTGGATGCCCCCGGTAAAATGGAACAATGTGAGGAATGTTTATGGAGGGGGCACGACGCGCTCGTATCACGCCAGTCACAGGACTTCCATGAGTATTTTGGCGTGAACACGAGAAAGGGAGATGAAGGAGGGGTTCCTTCCTTCTGGCAGACTTCGTGTTTTCACTCGCATACACGGATTTTTGGGACTGTGGCAGCAAAGTGCACTTGCTATTGATTTTTCCACTCTGCATCAAGCGGTAACATGGAAATTGGCGAATGAGCAATAACACTGCAACAAACTAGCCATGCTGCCAAATTTGAATAATGGTGCATTTTGGGTATGGTGGTCCGCTACTGAGACCATGTGACCATTTGGACTTTGTAATCACTAAACCAACTCACCTGTGATCAAGGCGCATGGCGCCGAAACGCGTAGGGAGACAAGAGTTGTTTAAAAGCTGCCACTTGATCAGACCAAATAAAGCGTCAGTGTGCAAGGATGCCGAAGCCGTGGGCTCTACTTTGCTTTCTGTCGAAAATTTTCAGGATCTCCATTCCTGTTTGTGAGCCCGTCCCTGCAGTGTTGGATGCCCCCGGTAAAATGGAACAATGTGAGGAATGTTTATGGAGGGGGCACGACGCGCTCGTATCACGCCAGTCACAGGACTTCCATGAGTATTTTGGCGTGAACACGAGAAAGGGAGATGAAGGAGGGGTTCCTTCCTTCTGGCAGACTTCGTGTTTTCACTCGCATACACGGATTTTTGGGACTGTGGCAGCAAAGTGCACTTGCTATTGATTTTTCCACTCTGCATCAAGCGGTAACATGGAAATTGGCGAATGAGCAATAACACTGCAACAAACTAGCCATGCTGCCAAATTTGAATAATGGTGCATTTTGGGTATGGTGGTCCGCTACTGAGACCATGTGACCATTTGGACTTTGTAATCACTAAACCAACTCACCTGTGATCAAGGCGCATGGCGCCGAAACGCGTAGGGAGACAAGAGTTGTTTAAAAGCTGCCACTTGATCAGACCAAATAAAGCGTCAGTGTGCAAGGATGCCGAAGCTGTGGGCTCTACTTTGCTTTCTGTCGAAAATTTTCAGGATCTCCATTCCTGTTTGTGAGCCCGTCCCTGCAGTGTTGGAGGCCCCCGGTAAAATGGAACAATGTGAGGAATATATATATATATATATATATATATATATATATATATATATATATATATATATATATATATAACGCTCCAAATCCTCCTCAGATACGAAGAAGACAACAGCACTCGAGGGGTACTTTCTACCATGCTAGGTTTATTTTCGCAGGCGCTCTACACAGACGCGTTTCGGCGTGCTGCCTTCGTCAGTGTGCAAGGATGCCGAAGCTGTGGGCTCTACTTTGCTTTCTGTCGAAAATTTTCAGGATCTCCATTCCTGTTTGTGAGCCCGTCCCTGCAGTGTTGGAGGCCCCCGGTAAAATGGAACTATGTGAGGAATGTTTATGGAGGGGGCACGACGCGCTCGTATCACGCCAGTCACAGGACTTCCATGAGTATTTTGGCATGAACACGAGAAAGGGAGATGAAGGAGGGGTTCCTTCCTTCTGGCAGACTTCGTGTTTTCACTCGCATACACAGATTTTTGGGACTGTGGCAGCAAAGTGCACTTGCTATTGATTTTTCCACTCTGCATCAAGCGGTAACATGGAAATTGGCGAATGAGCAATAACACTGCAACAAACTAGCCATGCTGCCAAATTTGAATAATGGTGCATTTTGGGTATGGTGGTCCGCTACTGAGACCATGTGACCATTTGGACTTTGTAATCACTAAACCAACTCACCTGTGATCAAGGCGCATGGCGCCGAAACGCGTAGGGAGACAAGAGTTGTTTAAAAGCTGCCACTTGATCAGACCAAATAAAGCGTCAGTGTGCAAGTATGCCGAAGCCGTGGGCTCTACTTTGCTTTCTGTCGAAAATTTTCAGGATCTCCATTCCTGTTTGTGAGCCCGTCCCTGCAGTGTTGGAGGCCCCCGGTAAAATGGAACAATGTGAGGAATGTTTATGGAGGGGGCACGACGCGCTCGTATCACGCCAGTCACAGGACTTCCATGAGTATTTTGGCGTGAACACGAGAAAGGGAGATGAAGGAGGGGTTCCTTCCTTCTGGCAGACTTCGTGTTTTCACTCGCATACACGGATTTTTGGGACTGTGGCAGCAAAGTGCACTTGCTATTGATTTTTCCACTCTGCATCAAGCGGTAACATGGAAATTGGCGAATGAGCAATAACACTGCAACAAACTAGCCATGCTGCCAAATTTGAATAATGGTGCATTTTGGGTATGGTGGTCCGCTACTGAGACCATGTGACCATTTGGACTTTGTAATCACTAAACCAACTCACCTGTGATCAAGGCGCATGGCGCCGAAACGCGTAGGGAGACAAGAGTTGTTTAAAAGCTGCCACTTGATCAGACCAAATAAAGCGTCAGTGTGCAAGGATGCCGAAGCTGTGGGCTCTACTTTGCTGTCTGTCGAAAATTTTCAGGATCTCCATTCCTGTTTGTGAGCCCGTCCCTGCAGTGTTGGAGGCCCCCGGTAAAATGGAACAATGTGAGGAATATATATATATATATATATATGTATATATATATATATATATATTCACTGAAAAAACCATAGGTTTCACACCAGTTATAGTTAGCTGGAAATTTTACTGATATAAAACCATTGAAATTCCCACGTTATAGTTAGTCGGACTCACTATAACTTGCGCGTGCAATGCACTGCTGATGACATCACATATTACATCACTCATGACATGGTCAGTGACATCACTCATGACATCACTGATGACATCTCAAATGACATCACTCATGACATCGTCCAGTGAATGTGTGTCTTTCTGAAAAATAAATATATTTTATATATGTATATGTTAAGGTCGATGGAAGAATAAATGTTTAAATAAGAGTCTAAATGGATGTTTTTTTTAAAAAAATTGATTGGTTAACTGGCTTATTAAGTGTATCTTAGTGAATACATATATTAGCGAGTAATGTTTAAATATTTAAATATATGTATCAGTGTTTTACTTTGTGTATAAGTGGCTGCATGGGTTGGTGAGTAGCTACATGTGTGTGTATATGGGTTATTAGATGCTTTTTTAGTATCAGTATGAGTGTCTGTATGGTTTGGTGGGGCTGTTACTTAGCACATAGATGCATCAATGACTGACTCACTGTTTGTATGTGTTTTGAAGACAGCATTTGTGTAGGATTGTATGGGTGGATGAGTGTGTATATGTGTGTGTTAGAGAGTGAATGCCTCTCTCACTAGTGTCTTTATGAGTAACTACATATGTTTTAATCTTGTATATATGAGAATTGATGTATATAAGTGAGTATATGTGAGAGTGAGAGATTGAAAGAGTTCCTGTTTAAATAAGTATGTGTTTCTATAAGTGATTGTTTAAGAGAGTAAGTATGTGCAAGTTTCCTTAGAAGTAATGTGCTAATGTGTGTATAGTTGTATATGCAAATAAATGGATGTTTATTAGTTTATTTGCATGTGTGAGTATATGTATGAGTAAGTTTTTGATGACTGTCGGTGTGTAACAGAATGAATAGGGGTATCACTACATATGATGAGTGAGTATATGTATGAGTGAATACATAAAACTGTTGGTGAATGTGTGAATTTGTATATAGATGGTGAAATTACTGAATTGGTTGTTGTAACTGGTATGGGTATATCCACTTTTTTGTTAATGTTAGTTTCTATTTTTGAATATGTGTTTCAAAGGTTACTTTACAGTGAAAGGAGGTCTGTCACTGTGTCACAAGGATGTTGTCATCAGTGATGTCATGAGTGATGTCACTGACCATGTCATGAGTGATGTAATATGTGATGTCATCAGCAGTGCATTGCACGCGCAAGTTATAGTGAGTCCGACTAACTATAACGTGGGAATTTCAATGGTTTTATATCAGTAAAATTTCCAGCTAACTATAACTGGTGTGAAACCTATGGTTTTTTCAGTGAATTTAATAGGTTTTTTAAATGCTAATTCCTAACTATAACTGGTGTGAAACCTATGGTTTTTTCAGTGAATTTAATAGGTTTTTTAAATGCTAATTCCTAACTATAACTGGTGTGAAACCTATGGTTTTTTCAGTGAATTTCAAAGGTTTTTTTAATGCTAATTCCTAACTATAAGTTTCACTTTATAAATAAGACTGTTAGCACTCTAGTTGTTCTTTTTAACACTCTGGTACATTCTCTCATTGGGCTACAGTTGGGCTACATCTAGTTGAATTTTGGGCTACATTTTCAATTTTTGATCTCTGGTGGCCATCTTTGGGCTACATTGGGCTACTTTGGGCTACATTTGGGCTACATTTTGGCTCTAACATATATTAAGCCCAATGTAGCACAATACATATTTTTCTAAAGTTAATGTTTTTTACAAACCACTTCAGAATAGGGCTACCTGTCCCTACAATTATCCCAATTTTTTTTTTTTTTATTATTTTGGGGAGCGCTCCCGGAGCGCGCCCCGGGGAGCGCCCAGAAAAGCGTATTTTTACAAAGCGCCCCGGGGCGCGCTCCGGGGAGCGCCCCGTGAGCGCCAATATCGCAAACGAAAACATGATCGTGACGTATCGCGTAGCCGCGACCGCGTGATACGCACGGCGTAAGCGCACCCGGAAGTACTCGAGCGAATACGATCGCACAACGTAAACTTCCGACGCGCTTACGCTGCGCGACCCGGGGCGCGCCCCGGGCGCGTAGCGTAAGCGCGTCGGGTCATGTGAGCAGAGAATAACACTTTTCATTGGTTCATAACAGTTTTGGTTTCATAATGATGAAGCCCCTGGTCTTGTGACCTGAAAATAACACTTCTCATTGGTTCAGGACAGTTTTTGTTTCTAAATGATGAAAGACCCCACCTTTTTTCCTTATTCTGACTTTGTCCTTTGACTGAGGAAGACCTGTTTGTTGCTCTGTCTACTTTTTTGCTCTAAATAATGGCTTCATTAGTAGCATCAGCTGGTGCATCTGCCCCACCACCACCACCACAACAACCAAGAGGACCAGCTCCAAATTATATTGGTGGTCAAGAACAGGAGGAGGAAGAGGAAGAGGAAGAGGAGGAGGGGAGAAGAAGATGGCTGCCAGAAGAAAATACACCTTACAAACCCAAACCACACTTTATTTGGCAGTTTTTTTCAATTCCAGAGGGGAAAAAAAAGGTGAATGCGCCCAAAGTGACTTGCCTCATCTGCAATGATGAACTTTCACGGGGCAACCCAAATAAGAAATATTCTTTTGGTAACTATACCATGATTCGGCACATGACAAGAAAGCATCCAAACAACTACTCTCGTGCAGAGTTCCGGGAACTGGCCAGTAACCTCCCCCATTCATCAAGGACCCCCTCCCAAAGAAACCAACCCACTTCCTCGGAACCAGAAACATCCGAGGTGATGCCTTGCATTCAGCCGAGATTTGCTGATTTTAAAATTACTTGCACTGCTTGTGGCAAGCTTATCTCCTATGGGGAACAAAGTGTGAAACTCATCGTCCTTGCAGGTGATAATCACAAGTGCCCCAAAAAGAAGTAATTTTTTGGGTTTTTTGTTTTTTTGCTCCAGTTGAGCCAGTTTCAATTCCCTTTTTTTGTTTCTCCCCCTAAAAAAATACAAAAAAAATATAAAACTGTTTTGAAAAGCCAAAAAAAGTTCAAAAAGTTCAAAAAACATAAAAAAAATATAAAACAACAAAAAGAAGAAAAAAAAAAGTTCTTTTTAGAACTACCTCCAATTTCTAAATCCAAACTTCATTTTTTAAAAACTCTGTCACCTTTTTTCCTCATAGTACGCTCCCCGGGCCGCTCCCCGGTGCGCGCACCGGGCGCTTCCCCCGCGCAAAACGAAAAAAAAAAAATATTTTAAATGCCCCGCGGGGCCCTTTTATAGCCCCCACATCAAACCTAGGGGGTCAAGGGGGGTCTACCCTGCCCCCTTATGGTCAATTCCACCCTTTGTTTTTGCCACTTCTTATGACTAGATTTTACCGATAGACAAGATGGCGGCCGCTCCGGACTGTTTAGAATGTTTACAGACAACTGAGAGCCAATCAGCTTTCTGTGCGCAAGTCGCGTGTCGCGCCCGGTGCGCTCCCCGGTGCGCGTACCGGAGCGCGGCTACAGATATATATATTTTTTTGAACCTTAATTACTCAAAATCCACTGGAGCACATATCTTGAGACATAGCAAAGGCACATCGGGCTACCAGTCCCTACAATTTTGCCAAGTTTGGTGGAAATCCATTCAGCCGTTCGGGCTAAAAGTGAAATCGACCGCCCTATGGAAATTAACATGGGGAAAACGCGTTTTGGGACCCCCCTTTTATCTCGGCCCCCGCTTGACGAATGCACCCCCAAACTTTCAAGGAAGGACCGGAGCTCGACGAGGCCATTTTCAGGAAATTTTCAGGCAGATTCGTCAACCGGTGCCAAAGTTATTCCAAATAGAATTTTGAGATTTAACATTGAAAAAAATCCTAACTATAACTACCTACTGGCGACCGCCAGTAGGTAATATATATATATATATATATATATATATATATATATATATATATATATATATATATATATATATATATATATATATATATATATATATATATATATATATATATATATGTATATATAAATAACGCTCCAAATCCTCCTCAGATACGAAGAAGACAACAGCACTCGAGGGGTACTTTCTACCATGCAAGGTTTATTTTCGCAGGCGCTCTACACAGACGCGTTTCGGCGTGCTGCCTTCGTCAGTGTGGGTAACAACAATTCATGCATCACAGTGGATTAAATAAGGCATTTTCTCTTTCTTTCGTCATGAAGATAGACAGAGGACAACCCCACCATGGTCACTCTAGGCGCCATCTTGGAATGGTACATATACAACCCTAGGATGATAACAGGTTGTGCGATTAATCCCATGGATGGGCAAATCCATACAAAATAGTGGGTATACATAATATGTCAAGTGTTTATTATATAAACAAACAGAAAATTAAGCCGTGGATCGGCTAAGGTCCTCTATCCAATTTTCAATTAATAATCCACCTGTGTCTACATACATACAACCATTCATGTGACTATATATACAAAAAACTGTACATCCAGGATTCTATTATCGGTTCATCAACATGCTCATTTGGGCAGAAACTCAAGATCCCTTGAACACATCATTCTCATATTCCCTAGCATATGTTGATCCTGAGTACAGGAGAATTTCAAAGCATTATTCATAATGCATTGTGAAAAACGTTAGGCAACAGTCTGGTAACCTTGCAGATTATGCAGATACAATAAAACAAAATATATGCATTGGATAAGAAATCATGCTTATCAGTTCCAAAAGAAACAAATACTATAACTCAAGTCAAATTTCTACATCACTTTACAAATTTATATGATCACATATAGACTGTCTGATCACCATAACCCATACGAAAATAATTCTATTGTGATCAGAAATGAGCTCTTTGGATACTGTGTGACCCCGATGCTGCAGATTTAATTCCCCAAATGGAACGCCATCTCCTCCCCGCTGTTTAAACCTCTGGGGTGCTTCGTAGAGAGATCTATGATGAATCTAGATTCTAATCTACAAAGTCGTCTCAGACGGTCTCCGCCCCTCACGTGTACGAGTGAAATGTCCAGCTAAATATAACACCCTAAAACCTATGGTTTTTTCAGTGAATATATATATCTGGACAGTCGAGCCCCGGGGGGATTGAATTCCACAGAAGATTTTTACACGTGTCTCTGAAATACTAACAATTGTGTATACCTGTGGGCCTCCCCCACTGTTTAGATCATTGCCCTCCTAGCTGTATTGAGAATGTACTTGACTGTTTACGAGCAAAAATGTATCTCCTTACCAACCAATATATATCTAGTTTTGCGGATGGTCTCAGTGTGCAGTGCAGCCTAGGCTTAGGCTGCACAAGGATGTATCAATAGCTCAACACTATGACCAAACAAAAATGAGAGAACTGATAGGAAAGATAAAAGAGAAAAAAAGAAAAAAACTTTATATACACAAAAAAACTTTCACAAAAAAATATGTACACAGTTTCGTTCTTCTCACAACTTACTTAGATACATCATTGGCATGGTGAGGTTCAATCTGGGGTCACCAGTGTCAGCCGGAGGACGGGGGAGGAGAGGCTGCGATGGTCTCCTAACTTTGCGGTGGGTTAACATCTCCTCTCCTCCCAACCCTCCAGCTCTACATAGACTAATGAGCAATTTGTATGTGCAATACGAATAGGGTGCTGCGACCTCAGTGATAAGGCTTTACATGCATTTATGCAGTTAAACTTTATTAGTCCACTTGAGGTCTCATCCTGTGTAAATAGTGTTTATTGGGTGTATATATATTTATTGGCAAGATGCTTGTACATTCATGTTTTTATATATATATTTATATATTTATGAACTCGTTATTTATGGATATGTTATTTTATACCTGATTTTAAACATGATATTGTACATGATGTGTATTGCGTATATTGATAGCTAGAACAACTATGTGCATGAAACTATTTGCACTTTACTCAATATTTTGCACTGTTGCCTAAATTTGCACTGTCTATTTACTGGATTTGCCAGTGACTCCTGTACTGTATTGTTTACAATGGTTAGACAGCACTTGCACTTTAATTACTAGTATCTGCATTTTGCAACATGGGCGGAACTCAGGAATTATCCCGTGATGCGTTGTGCTCACAATCTGTGGTCTATGTCTATGATACTTATTGTATGACATGTGACCTTAACCCACCAATGTTATTACACTTCACTGAGCACTAGCACTTTAAAAATTGCCTCTTCCCTAGCGTGCGTCATGTGATCAAGGCCTCTGAGTCATGCTGAGGTGTGCCGTCTCCTCGAGGAAATAAAAATTAATGCTCACCTGCACCTGAGGTCTCCTCTCTTCTTCCTGCGCAGCGGTTTCCAGGACTGGGCTCCGGGCGAGAGGTAGCAGGGATTGCTACATATATATATATATATATATATATATATATATATATATATATATATATATATATCCTGGGCACTACACACGCAATTTGGGTGAGAGAAAAGATCATCAAATATCTGAGATACATAGATGATATCTTTATTCTTTGGCAAGGAAGTGAACAGGAAGCTTTGTTGTTTATTTCTGAGATCAATGACAATGTGTTAAACCTCCACTTTACTTCACATATTAGTGCTTGCCAAATAGAACTCCTTGATGTTCAGGTTTATGTGGAACAAAACAAACTTTTTTCCACATTGCATCGCAAACCGACATCAGGTAACACCTTGCTACACGCCTCCAGTCTCCATCCGAACCATACTATTTACAGTATCCCTCTTGGCGAAATCTTGAGAGTTAAAAGAATTTGCAGCTCTACACTAGAATTTGACAAGTGTATCACTGATCTCAGAGGCAGATTTTTGGAACGTGGTTATTCCAATCACATTTTCAACCAAGCTTTGGCTAAAGCAAGGTTGAGAAGTAGAGAGAGCCTATTCTCAACATCCAATTCTGATAATGCCAATATATCCGTGATGTCTGACTCCACTACCCACACTTGTCCCAGGTTTATCACCGCATACAGCAGTGATCAACAGGCCATTAAAAAAATTATTCAAAAAAATTGGCCTGTTATCCTGACTAATCATATTCTAAGCCCTACTTTACCTGTTAGACCTGTGGTGACTTTCCGTAGAGCAAGGAACATGGGTAGTTGTCTTGACATCTCCAGTCCTGAATTAAAACAGAAGGAAATATGGTTGAAGGCCACACCAGGATTTCGGAAATGTTCACACTGTAGAGCATGTAAATTTGGGGAGAACAAAACTCACTATCGTATTCCATTTTGCTCTAATGACATCCCTATCAAAGGCAGGTATGACTGCAAAACAGATTTTGCAGTCTATGTTCTGACGTGCACCTGTGGACTACATTACATCGGTAGTACTACTGCCCAGGTGCACGTCAGGATTCTCCAGCATTTAAGGGCCATATTACATACAGATACAGCATATCCTGTAGCACGCCATTTCGCGGCTAAGCACAACAAAGATCTCAATTGTTTGAGATACTTTGTAATAGGATCTGTATTGCCCTTACGCAGGGGAGGGAACAGAGAGCTGTTATTACGACAGCTCGAAACTCGCTTTATACTCGAGTTCGATAGTAAGTGGCCTAATGGCCTCAATAACACTGAGGATTTTTACAACTTTCTCTAGAAGTACTACGAACTCCAGCTACATGTTTTGCTTCCCGTGCCCATACCTGTGATACCTGTTGATTGGAAATGAGCTGTTCGGTTCTCTCCAGTATGGATTATCTGCCCTGTGTCCACGAGTAGTCAGGTTCCCTGTTGCTCAGTACAACTCAATATATAACACAGGATGGATGTTTATAGTATGTGCCTCTTTTTGATCCTGGTTAATGCTGAAAGACAGTCAGGTTCCCTATTGTCTTTCACGGTTTATATGACACTCATCTGTTCATAGCACTTTATATGTATAATAGGATTATTTATTTGCATATTTATGTGTTGTGTATTTTGAATTTTCTTATAGTGTGCCATCCCCAATTTTATATCTGGGGTTGATATATCTTCTCTTCACGTTTTTTACACTTTTAACACTATTTAATGTTTGTATTATAGTCTGTTATGTTCTTTTTGGATGTGGTTTTTATGAATTTCATGGTTTTAAGATTGCACTTTTTAGACAGAAAAACATGATATAGTTCCTGATTTTATCATGGGTAATAATAATGTTTTTTCATTTTTTAGTGCTCTATGTACATAATACCATGAACTTGATATGCTTAATCTAGTTGAACAGTATGCACTTTATTCTTAGCCTCCTTTGCACACTAGGCATGGTTTGTCCTAGCATGTTTGTGGTTGTTAGTTATATGGCTCTGCCATGCCAATATTTCTCTGTTAAAGGTTGATTCCTTTGTAATGATTAGGTATATATTGGCCACCTTATGATTTTTTACTATCTCTTTACGATCAATTTGACTGCTCCATTCTGCAGCTGTGAATACTTGCTATCTGGATTCATCCAGTTATAACTCCTTCCTTTGGACAAATGTCCTCAGAATATGTATTTTTTGTGTGTACAATAATTTTAAATGGATTCTAAATATTGGTTTTAGATCTTTGTTACACATTGCGCATTGATGCAGGAAATGTAAATATTCACAGTGACAAGTTTAACATACCTGTAGATATATACGTTTTTGAGATAGTCTGTTTTCCATTGTGATGCGAGTCACGTGACTCACTGGGAATCAGAATGGTGGGCGGAGCACTTTTAGCACTTTATAAGCACTATCATTGCACTTTTGCCTTGCATGTGAACAAGGGCTGTTTAGCTCGAAACGCGTCATGTCTGGTTACTCACAGAATGATCTGGAACAATAAATCTTTTTCCTGAAAGCTGTGGTCTGTCTCCTGCTTCGCCGTTCCTGCTGGTTCGGAGGTGGTTCTTCAGGAGTGACTGTCGATATATATATATATATATATATATATATATATATATATATATATATATATCCACACAAACACCCAGCGTTCGCTTTCAGTAGTCTCCGAAAGTAAAGAACACAGGAGCCGTGGCCTCGATAAGTGATGCAGTTTGAATGCAAATACAACGTTGTATTTGCATTAAAACTGCATCACTTATCGAGGCCACGGCTCCTGTGTTCTTTACTTTCGGAGACTACTGAAAGCGAACGCTGGGTGTTTGTGTGGATTTAAAGGGGGTGGCTACCCCTGCCGTGAGCCCGCCGACACAGAGGCAAAGGACCAGCCACAATCCTGTGTTTCTATATATATATATATATATATATATATCATCAAATCATCCTACCGCTTTTGCGAGGAAAGAACACCAGGACTCCCACGGGTGCTTTTGAAAGTTTATTCAAGGCAAGGTGACGCCTCACCATATATACATATTCTCTCGAGCACAGGTCACCAACAGGCTCCAGTCCAGGTCCAGTTCTTACTGGTCAACTGGGCAGTTCAGGGACAAGCTCGCTTGCAGCTGGTGTTCCTGTAGCCAAACAAAATGTCTGCCGCACCTGACCCTTGGGGCCCACTTCTTTGCTCTTGGTAGAGTACAAGTGAAAAAGGTCCAGCCCTTCAGGTCTCCTCACAGATACAGATCTCAAACAGCAGGTGCTGTCTTTGTTCTCTTTTTTCACACGTGTAGAGAGTGTTCGGAAGAGTGTGCCTTGGGTTGCCACATTTATGGTTGGCACCAGCTAGTTGATGAGAGTGACTACTGGTTCTGCCTTAGGCAGTAAGCTGAAAATTCCCAGGAGCAAGCCTGCCGACATTTACAGCCGTTCTTGCTTGTCCTACAATAAACAATCCCGCATTGCACTTTAATACAAAGAAATCAAAATATGGGAACCCTTTCCTCATGTCCAGTATCTATGTGACAAGACAAGGGACAAGAGCAGTTACGGCCTTTGTGGTCACACAAAGCTGTTTCTGGTGGAGCTCCCCTCCTACTCTGTTTAATACTAGCCCAGGTGCTGGAACAAAGGGTTGTCTTCTCAGGTATCGTCTTACATTTACTTGATAATATTTGGGATGTTACTGAGTTCACTGTAACTTGTCGTCCTATAAGTGGAAGAGTAACATGCCCAGTCCATTGCTCTTAGAGCATTTTTCATATCTTATTAAGGCCAAGTACTGACTGGGCAGCAGCTGGTAAATGAATGAAATTCAGTCTCCAGAAGCTTCAGCCAAAGAAAGGGTACATCCCTGAAAGTTACATTTCCTAAATGCTTATTAGAAATCTAACTTCTCCATTGAGTTGAGCTTTTCATTATTATCAAAAATTCTGGTTCACCTATACTCGAAGCTGGACCCAGCCTGAGATAGCAGAATTATTATTTTAATCTGCACTCTGTTTTCCTTATAAGACAGCAGAGCCTTCAACATTGAAAATAGCTTTCGGTGGCCCTGCCACTGTAAGAACATGCTAACATTACATTTATACATGTCTCATTTTTAAATACTAGGCACCCTACCAGCTGCACTTTACCCTAACATGCAACCTACCAACTGCAGCAGTCAATCTCCAATGGTAGCGTGAAGGTCCTGAAGGCATGTTTCCATGTCACAGTAGTGGATCAGACTATTAGTTAAGTAGAGTTCAATATGCCAATCAGTCATTATATGATTTCTACATGTTTCATGGGCCACAGCACCTACACTAGAAAGGAGACAGCGGTATCTTCTTACACACCTCACCTGCCAGCAGCATTTAACCTGCTGCTTCTGTGGCTTAGGTCATGGCTGCTATATTGTATGTCGCAGTGAGGTGGTTTACAATATTTTTCTTTGACCACACACCGGGGGGAGGGGGCATTCTTTGCCTTTTTCAGTCACCTGAAGTAATATGGAGTATTGAGGGCTTCTGAACTACCCATGGTCCCCTACCATTTTCTCAATAATGAGGTCAAAAGGGATGCATTTCCGTTCATAAGCAGACAACACATAAGATTTTGCTGTGTTACAAGAAGCTCAAATATTGATTTTGTTGTATTAAAAAGAGCTGGATTATGTCAACTTTGAAAGAAAGTAATTTGAAACGTAATGAGGCTAAATCCAATGTCTACTCTGGGCTCCCATTACAAGATGAGGGTTATAAGCCACACTCTCCACTCTTTTAACCGCATCACTGCGGCGGTTATTTTCGCGCTACGCTGCATTTTTCTAAAAGCCGCGTTAGATGACGAGCTCAGCTCGTCATCCGCACACGCCCCCCGTGGCTGATGACGAGCTGAGCTCGTCATCAGCATCGAAGGGGTTAAACTATTTGATCTTCCCACCCCTTCTTCGAAAATAGCAAGGAATCTTGGGTGATATAGGATGCTGAAAACATAAGTCTGTTCTGGCTGTGTCACAGGAATCAAGCTATACCTCTATGATGAGGCCAAAACTGCTGTGGAGTTTCTTGGATGCTATGAAACAGTGAGCGCGGGAACAAGTTCTGGGCACATCTGCCCGCTGCATAATCCCATAAAATAATAATAATTTGAACATTTTTTAAATTAAATACTTACCGTGTACTCTCGGAGCAAACCTAGTTCATGTGTAGGATATATAAAAAAACTTCTATATTTTCAGTCAATCCACTTTTGCTCCCCTAGCATTCAAGAATAATGGCCTACTTTTAAATCAACATCCACAATCATAATTTAGCAGTCACAGGTGAAATCTTTGCTTTTTGATTCTGTCTCTTATTTGTCTGGTCAACCCACTGGTTGCCATATATAACTTGAACCAGAGAGCATACTCTGGTTCCCAAGAATCAGAATCCAGTGGAGACCCTATGAATTAGCGGCATTTACTGCTGACACTGGGCTAATTAAAATGTCTGGAGTATCTTTCTGAATAACGCCAGATATGAGTTGCTCATGAATTTGAGATCTGGATTTGATTCTCACTGCATTGTCACAGGATCTCAAGTTATGTTATGTTATGCTTTGATGTGTTATGCAGATTTGTAGAGTTTAATTGAACCAAGGAAGACATCCTGGCGCTGAAGAGGTATAAGTCTATCCAACCTATTGCCTAATACGATTACTAGAAAAGCCAGGTCTTCAGCTTCTCATGGAATTCAAGAAGTGAGGAGTAGACTTTTATGTGTAGTGGCAGGCTGCTGCATGCTGTACGAAGGAGGTAGGAGAATACTTGACTGCTGGGTGTGATTTGTATGTTAATATAGTTAAGTTCTGAATGAGCAATAATTATAGTTTTCTCAGTAGACAGGATTTTTATTTATGGATAAGTAAGACTTTATAAAATCGTCCTGTATTTATACTTTTAAATAATATCACACATTGTGATTGATGTGCATACTTATCCTATTATGGAATAATTGCGTCTAAACTTGAAATGTGTGTCACAGAGAAACCATAAATCCGTTGGATAGTCTTAGAAAAAATCGTGGCAAAAGCTGGCATTAACACAGACAAAATCCGTCGCAAACGTGAAGTATTTTGGATATTTACTTTGGACACGTTTAAATCAGGCCTTAATTCCGAAATTCCGTGGCAGCAAGCTATCCTTTAATATTATCATCTGAGCATAAACTTAAATAAAAAAGAGGTACTTGACTCTAACCTTGTACTAATTATGAGAGACAAAGTACATATACCACTATTCATACATCTAATATACATATTTACTTAACAATTAAGCTAATTAATATGTGAGGTCTCTTTATGAGAGCATGTTTATATTTTAAAACAAAGGGGTACCTGAATTTAAGTTTGCAGAGAACTGTAAAATAGAGGAAACGTGCTATTATTTAAACTTCATATACCATCTAACTATAAATGTAAATTGTCCACAAATATAAACAGATCCTTGCTGATTAACTCTAACAGCTAAAATATAACATCTTTAAACGATATAAACATATCGATTTCCATAGTGGTTTCGGCTTTATGAAACTGAGAGCCAGAGCAAGTTATAGTCTTTTTTCCAATAGCTTCATAACCTTAACTATAGTATTCTAAACCCCGCACCAGTCTGCTTTTGATCTCCATGTAAACAAGCGGGATCCGTGTCCCGTTCGGTCATCATCATCGAGCTGCGCCTGGGGAAATTGGCTACAGCTGCTAGCCATGCAACGCGAGTAAACGAACGCGCGTTTTCTTAAATAAAAAGCCCGGACCCGCTCAGTCCGTTTACATCGCGAACGTCGGAAACATCATCGTAACAGAACCCCCGTTAGAACGCTCGAACATCAGTATTATAAGGTACGTTCTGAACTCGCCAACTATATCGTGCTGGTTAATGTAGAAACTCTTTGTAAAAAAAACTAGACTAAACATGGGTATGCTGATTTTAATATTGCTCCCATTCTGTATTCCCTTCAACAGTGGCAAATACCCTCAGCATGCGCAGCTGACAGCGCTATTAGATCAAGGTAATGACACCAACATGCCCTATCTGGGAAACACTATATAGCAATATTTAAATATGGTACAATAGAGTTGTCCTTTTTTATGTCCCTTTACATTCAGATTAACTACAAAGAAAGTGATTCAAAAGCTTGTACCTCTTCGGTGGTTTACCTTACGAAAAAAATACTTCAGAAATATCAGATTTTTAAGGTATGCGTTAATACCGTAAGAAAAATGTGATTAGGAAACTAATACTGCAAAGTGTGCATACACACCAAGATAATATTAGGACATATTATGATGCTAGGACCTGTCTTTGATATAAAATCTATACTTACCTGTACAGTGCCTGCTTCTAAATGACAAATAAGAGTCCTAAGATATGAATAACATATAATTAATAAAAGCACCAAGTTAAAATACTTTTAATCGCACGACCAGACTCTCAGATAGTAACTTTCTCTTGTCCTCACTCAAACTTAGAACCAGTTCTCTTAATTAAGGATCCCAAAGATTTACTCTACTTTTCAACATGTGATGTCATTTGATGAATAGAAAACCACGCGGCAGGAGTAAATAAGGTATTCCTATAGAATAGATAATACTATGATAAAAAATACACAGTCGGATTTGAACTCAAATGGGTACATGTCTATCTTTCAGAATACCTAACACTGGACTAATGATATCAAATGTGTCACCATAAGAGGCAAAAGCGTTGATACGTCATCCTGTCCCTTGTTTTGTAAGTAGAAATAGTCCTTACTTCACTCTATCTACATCCCATACCCTGATCTTTTATTCCATTAGTTAGGTTGCCTCTGGGTTGAGTGTGTAAGGCCTTATTCCTCTGTATCTATGTCTATACCTATCCTTTGGACTCTCTCCCTTTTTTCTATCTTTCTTTTTCATGAAACTCTAGTGCCTAATATGGAGCTGCTGGTAACAGAACCTATCCCCAAAGAAAACTATCAAAACTAGAACTGTTAATGAAATAGATACACTTTAAGTGACGATTTTTTATCTAGTTAATAAGGCAAATTGTCAACAAATATGCATTGATGTATCTGGAAAGCATAAAAATTAGATAGCCTGGCGTCAACTATAATCTGCTGTTTGCACAAAAAGCCAAAAATGTACATATACCCTTATAGCAACAGCAATAGACCCATAAAATATAGAAATATAAACTGAGTTGTAAATAGCTGTAATGTAGTAGTGTGTCTGATTTGTAGATATATTCAAAATATGTTTTTGTTCTTGTTTTTTCCATTTAGGTTATATCACTACTTTTTATTTATGTTTAATATACGAATGACGGTCACCTGACGAAGGCCTCAGGCCGAAACGCGCGTAGTTCCACTCAACCGCATTGCCTTCATCAATTTACCAACAACTGAATATTTCGTATATCACGGGGTTAATGTGTATATGTAATTGTGTTTATGTAAACTTTTCTGTTCTCACCTATTAATGTGTTTTGATATCATGGAATACACATCAAGCTTCTTTTTAAATGTAAACAATGAATTAAAAAAGTAAATGAATTTTGCACAAAAAATATGAATAACAAACAAAATATACTAAAAACAAAATACAAATAAACTAAAGGATTTTTGTATAAACTTTTGTTTCAGCACACAGTTATTTGATTGCTCTAGAGGGTCTATTATTCTGTTTGGATTTTGATTCAGGGAGTATCTATGCCCTTAGAGTTTAGCTACACTGCCTTTCTCTATATATCTTTCTGAATAACGCCAGATATGAGTTGCTCATGAATTTGAGATCTGGATTTGATTCTCACTGCATTGTCACAGGATCTCAAGTTATGTTATGTTATGCTTTGATGTGTTATGCAGATTTGTAGAGTTTAATTGAACCAAGGAAGACATCCTGGCGCTGAAGAGGTATAAGTCTATCCAACCTATTGCCTAATACGATTACTAGAAAAGCCAGGTCTTCAGCTTCTCATGGAATTCAAGAAGTGAGGAGTAGACTTTTATGTGTAGTGGCAGGCTGCTGCATGCTGTACGAAGGAGGTAGGAGAATACTTGACTGCTGGGTGTGATTTGTATGTTAATATAGTTAAGTTCTGAATGAGCAATAATTATAGTTTTCTCAGTAGACAGGATTTTTATTTATGGATAAGTAAGACTTTATAAAATCGTCCTGTATTTATACTTTTAAATAATATCACACATTGTGATTGATGTGCATACTTATCCTATTATGGAATAATTGCGTCTAAACTTGAAATGTGTGTCACAGAGAAACCATAAATTTTACTTAGCTACCTCTCTCCAGTCACAAAGCTATGCCTTCTGTTTAACTTATCACTTTATCTCCTTCTCCCATCAGCCTTCGACCTCAAGCTGTTTGCTCTTTCATGCACTCCATTTAAATCTGATGCAAATGGTTTGACATGTTCTAACAGTGTGAAGCTCTTAATGGAGTTCTTTTTATAACACACATTCACTGTCCAGATTCTTGGTACATTTTAAGTACGAAGCAAGTAGTGTTGTTGAGACTGGTGATTTTTTTCCTGTGAGTGCTGAACGGCTTACTTCGAAAGTTAACACTATAGCTGAACTAGATGCAAACAGAAACATAGGGGCATATTACCTAGAAGTGCGTTAGAAAACTCGCAACGCACATTCCCATATCGCTGGCTATCGCCGGATTTCTTCGCCGTGATGGCGCGCAATTATCTATGCACATCACGTAGGCGAAATGAAATCCGGCGATAAACGGCGATATGACACATTAGCGCATGAAAACAAACGTTGTTTTCACTCGCTAATGTGTGCCTTGATAATATGGGGGGGTGGAATCAGCGTTATGATCCACATTCCCATGTTATCAATGCCCTAACACCTGGTCAGAGCAGGCGTTGGGAGACCTGCGATAAACGAGTTTATCGCAGGTCTCCCTCCCCCAACGCCTAACTTGGTGATAGGGTATTCCCACCTCCAACCACATTTTACATGTGGTTGGACGTGGGAACGCCCACTTTGCATGTCATTAGCGATGTTTGTCGCCGACATGCAAAGTGGGCTTGAGACAGGCGTTAAAATGCCCTTGTGGATAGGGCTCTAGAAGTATCTCCTCTTTCTCGGCATAAATCGTCGAAAAAGCGGTAATAATTCCCCTTGCTAATATGCCCCATAGTTCAATGTGGGAAGCAGTTACTTCAGCTGCATAACAAAAAATCTTATAATAAACAACAAAGGAGTGACTGTGATACCATTTGGTATCACAGTCACTCCTTTGTTGTTTATTATATATCGAACCGGGGTACAGGAGTGTCTATGCTCTACCTCTCTTGTTGATATTTAATAACAAAAAATCTTGCCAATTACAGAAATATGAAAATGATGATGTGTTAGTAGATCCAGTTAAATTAGTAATTATTTTAATAAGTAGTGAAACGTTGGCATACATCCTCTTAAAATGACTTTGCTAATACTGGTAAGGTACACAGGATATATGTTTATACATATATACATGTCATGAGTGATGTAATATGTGACGTTTTCAGCAGTGCATTGCGGGGGCCTGAGTTATAGTTAGCTGAACTAACTATAACGGGGAAATTTCAATGGTTTTGTATGAGTAAAATATCCAGCTAACTATAACATGTGTGAAACCTATGGTTTTTTCAGTGAATGTTTAAGGTTTTTTAAATGCTAATTCCTAACTATAACGTGCCTGAAACCTATGTTTTTTTCTGTGAATTTCAAAGTGTTTTTAAATGCTAATTTTTAAGTGTAATAGTAGTTATACCTATTTTTTGTACTGATTTTCTACAGTGTGTTAACTGTTTATTTATAAATCTTTTAATCATTAAATAACATTATATATTTTTCTGAAAATTGCAAAAAAAATGTAAAAAAATTCAAACTGAAACATTATTTAAGTTTTTTAATTTTAATATATATATATTATTTTCTTTTTTAAAAATGTTTTCCAAAATTTTTCAGAGTTGTGCACCCAAAGTGTACACATCACAGTGGGTGCACGGATTCTAGCCACCATTTTAGAAAAGTCGTGAAGGATCAGCATACGGTGTGTGACAGACGGCTGCGTGTTTTGCAGTTACATCATATACATTTAATATTACATCATGTGCGCAATTGGTATGCGACCAGTCCGCGACTCCTGCTCCTGTGCATTTGTGACACATGCGCATTACGGTACACAACACTTGAGCGGTGGTGGGACCCGCGTGACATCATATACTTGCTGAGGCGCGCTTGGTGCATGATTACCGAAAAAAAATGTATGTTCTAAAATGATATGTATGTGTCTGGAATATAAATATTAGGGCAAGAGATTGTCTAAGATATTCATAAAAATAATATATGTGTGCTTATAATAAACGTATATTCTTTTTAAATATATTTTCGCGAAGTCGCGTCGGGTGCGTGCTTCGTGTGCACAGAGTGCGCGGATCCCATGTGACCTAAAAAAAAAAATTTCATTGGTTCATATAATTTCCTACTGTAACTATTGAAGGACCCGACCCATTTTAATCATTCTTGTAGGAGCATCATTAGAGAGACATCTCTTTTCTTACAAGAACCCTTTTTGCTTGGTTTTTTTGGTGCTTTAAAAAAAATATCAAACAAAATGGCATATGGACAGCAGCAGCAGCAGGAGGAAGTATCTTCTGAAGAAGAATTCTTGCAGGAGGCACCACGTCCACAGAGGCCGGAATCTGTCATTTGGAAATTCTTCACTTTTCCACCTAGAGAGAAGAAAATAAATGCGAGAAAGGTGACGTGCAAAATTTGTGACCAAGACCTGTCAAGAGGCAGTGAAAAAAAATACTCTTGTGGCACTGCTTGTATGTACAAGCATCTCCGGACCACACATCCTCTCAATATTGCTCAGGAGGAAATGAGGCGAGCTGCTTTGAACCCCTCACCTGCTGTGGCAAGTACGTCTGGAGCGTCCTCAGGAACACCTGCAATGGACATTAGGCCAGAATTCACCTTTCTCGAGCGACACTACGTGAAGTGTAAGAAATATGCTTCGGCAAGCAGTCAGTGGAGGCAGTTTGTGCTGTGCAATGCAACCATCGTTGTTAATTTTTTGGGGGGGAGTGATAAGTAAATTCAAAAGTTTCCTGTTTTATTCGTTCTTTTTTTTGTTCATTTTTTGAAAAAACACTAAAAAATACAAAATTGTCAAAAAAAAATACAAAAGAAAAACGACGAAAAAAAAGTTCTTATCAGAAATACCTCATCTGGTTAAAGAAAGAACTATAATTGCAAGGTAATGTGTGAAAGTTTGGTTGAATATATGTATACCGTATGATTGACTGAAAGAATGCATTAGTAGTGTATGGTGAATTTATAGGTGAAGATTTATGAGGAAGTACTGCAGAGTGACACTGCAAGGTCTTTAGCTGCACTGCACTGTGGCACTTCCGAAGCACAGGGATAAGACATGTGTTCATGAATATGTTGCAACTCTGGGCTTCCCTCTGTACTGCTGCACAAACTGCAGCCATGCGGTGAGAAAGGCACTCTTGCACCATGGTGGAAGGATGTCTGTGTCGTGTGGAGATTGTTTTTGTGCAGGAAGGGACACCTTCCTGCACAAAAACAATAAGTAAAGGCATTTTCCTCTTTCAATGTATGCTGTGGAATGCAGCATGCATTGAAAGAGGAAAAAATGAGGAGAAAGTAAAACAGTTCTCCTTGTTGCTCCTTGCTACACCAAATCTATGATGGCGCAGCATTCACACACATCTCCAGATTTACGTTTTCTCATAAATCTGGAGATGTGTCTTGTTCTATGGACGTGGCGTGGGAACACCCACAGCAACACCAATGGAACGCCCCTTCAACGCAAAGTTCTGGCTATGACGGGGTCGTATTCACAAGGAGAGGAAAAACCATGCAGGGTGGCTTTTCCTCTCCTTGTAAATATGAAGGAGTGCCTGGCGCCATCACTACGTTACAAAAAGTGACGTACAGGTAGCGCAGGTTGCTTGTAAATCTGCCCCATAAGTTCTTAGGTATTGGCAGACTGATAGAAGAAGAACATAGTGCTGGATGGGTGATTGAAAAATTGCATGAGACTGACAGGAGGTATCCTATGCTGCATGGGTACTACTTCAGTATTTAACACCTTGGCTGCTAAGGGTTTTCCCGCTGGGCGCTGGCACTCCTTTTTTTCCATTGTTCATGACAAGGTCAGCTCGTCATGAGCGCAGCGCAGGTAACACCCATGACGAGCTGACCTTGTCATTAGCATGGAAGGGGTTAATGGAGTGGACCAATAGTATATATCTGCTTAGAGATTTATAGGGATTATGCACAGAATATTTTATGTGTACTTGTTTTGGTGCCTAGGTCATTTTATAAGAATACCACTAGTAACTGGAATGATGACAGTGCTGGAAACAGAGTGAACACTTAATTTATAAGTGCTTACGTATTGGTGGAGTAATAGGATGAGTAGATAGTGGTAGATACGTGATAAAAGAAGTGCATGGGACAGACTGGACGATTCCTACACTGCATGAGTACTAACTGGTTATTTAGAAGAGTGTATCAATAATAGTAGCGAGTTAGAGGTCTGCTTGGATAGTGCACACAATATTATAGCTTTACTTGTGTTAGTAGCTAGGCCATTCCATAAGTTCATGACTAGTAACTAGAATAATTACAGTATTACAAACAGAGTGTATAGTGAATGTATAAGTGCTTATGTATTGGTGGGGTAATAGGATAAGTAGATAGTGCTAAATGGATGATTGGAGAAATGCATGTGACAGACAGGAGGATTCCTACACTGCATAGGTACTAACTGGGTATTTAGAAGAGCTTATCAATAGTTTGAAGCTGGTTAGAGGTGTGCATGCATAGTGTACAAAATATTGTACCTGCACTTGTGTTAGTGACTATGCCATTCCTTAAGTATACGACTAATAACTGGAGTAATTTCAGTGTTGCAAAGAAAATGTGTGTTGAATTTATAAGTGTTAAGGTATTGATGGAGTAATAAGATACGTAGATAGTGCTGGATGGGTGAACGGAGAAGTGCATGGGAAAGACAGAAGGATTCCTAGACTGCATAGGAACTAACTGGGTATTTAGAAGAGCGTATCAATAGCATGTAGCTGGTTAAAAGTCTGCATGCATAGTGTACAAAATATTGTACCTGCACTTGTATTAGTGACTAGACCATTTTTTAAGTATATGACTAATAACTGGAGTAATTTCAGTGCTGCAAAGAGAGTGCATGCTCAATTTATAAGTGCTTAGGTATTGGTGAAGTGATAGGATACGTAGGTAGTGCTGGATGGATGAATGAATGAAGTGCATTTAAAAGACTGTACCAATGACATGTAGCTGATTAGAGGTCTGCATGCATAGTGCACAGAATATTGTAGCTATACTAGTTTTTCTGGCTAGGCCATTCCTTAGGTACATGACGAGTAACTAGAAAAATTTCAGTGCTGCAAAAAGAGTACATGTTGAATTTATAACTGCTTAGGTATTGGCGGAGTGATAGGATACATAGATAGTTCTGGATGGGTGATTGGAGAAATACATGGCACAGACAGAAGGATTCCTACTCTGCATATGTATTAACTGGGTATTTAGAAGAGCGTATTAATAGTATGTAGCTTGTTAGAGATCTGCATCCAAGTATATGACTATAATAACTAGAGTAATTTCAATGCTGCCAAGAGAGTGCACGCTAAATTTATAAGTGTTTAGGTATTGGCAGAGTGATAGGATACATACATAGTGCTGGATGGGTGAATAGACAAGTGCATGGGACAGACAGAAGGATTCCTAGACTGCATAGGTACTAACTGAGTATTTAAAAGACTGTATATAGCTAATTAGAGGTCTGCATGCATAGTGCACAGAATATTGTAGCTGTACTAGTATTGGTGTGTCTATGGCTTCAAGCATGTTAGTCTGTATTTTAGGGTGTGAGGAGCTGCATCAGATGATCACGTGGATGATGTCATCAGTGATGTCATTTGAGATTTCATTAATGATGTCATCAGTGATGTCACTGACCATGTCCTGAATGATGTAATATGTGACGTCATTTTCAGTGTATTGCAAGTGTTAATATGCACACAATGTAATTTCAGCATATTTTGCCCTGTGACCACCATACCTATATATTCGTCAACGTGACTTATTCATAATAAACATACTTAGGATTGCAAACATCATCATAAACAATGGACTACACATTGCTTTAACCCCTTCCATGCGGCCGCGATTCCCCCCGTATGCTGTAAACAACATGAACAGGGGCGGGCTGTGACGAACCCCAGCCGTCATCAGCACACGAGCACCGTAGTGCATGACGGCTGGGGTTTGTCATCAGCATGGAAGGGGTTAAAGGGTATACAGTCAAAATATCGAGTTTTTATTATCGATTTGCAATAATATCGATTACAAAAAATATAGAATGGACACAATATCGACTGGACAGAATATAGACTACAAAAATATCGAATAGGATAGCATTAATATCGAATTAAAAAATGTAGAATGGACATAATATCGAATGGACAGAATATAGACTACAAAAATATAGAATGGACAGAATATAGACTACAAAAATATAGAATGGACAGAATATAGACTACAAAAACATCGAATTTGAGGTAAGTAAGTTAATATCAATTTTTAAAGTGTTTTTATGTTAGCATATGTTTGAAAAGTGCATATTTATTTTATTATTTATATTAATTAAATATTTTTATGGTATTTAATTTTTGTGCAATATAATTCTGTAGCGGGTTGTGGGTTAATAGGGGAATAGGGTGGGAAGTAATTTAATTATAATTAATTAAATATGTTAATTTATTTATTGGTATTTATTTTGAATTAATTGTTAATTAATTAAAATACAATTGGTAATTATTTTTAATTCATTGATTAATTGATAATTATGTTATTTTAGTAATTTATTTTCTGTAGTGGGTTGTGGGTTTATAGGGGAATAGGGTGGGAAGTAATTTAATTATAATTAATTAAATATGTTAATTTATTTATTGGTATTTATTTTGAATTAATTATTAATTAATTAATAATTGGTAATTAATTAAAATATAATTGGTAATTAATTTAAATGAATAGATTAATTGATAAATATGTTAATTGTAGTAATTTATTTTCAGTAGCGGGTTGTGGGTTTATAGGGGAATAGGGTGGGAAGGTATTTAATTATAAATAATTAAATATGTTATTTTTTTATTTGTATTTATTGTGAAATAATTGTTAAGTAATTATTAATTCATAATTAATTAAAATATAATGGGTAATTAATTTTAATTAATTTATTAATTGATAATTGTGTTAATTTTATTAATTTAGTTTCTGTAGTGGGTTGTGGGTTTATAGGGGAATAGGGTGGGGAGTAATTTAATTGTAAGTAATTCTATTTTTAAATTATTTTTTATTTTATCAAATTTTTAATTATTTCCTAATTGTTAATTACCTTATTGTTAATTGGTAAATAATTTGTATTAGTAGGTAATTATTTTTATTAATTAATTTTTATTTGCATTTTTAATTGATTAATTAATACATTATATAAAAGTGTTAATTATTTTAATTACTTTGTACTTGGTATTATTATTAATTTTTATTTTTATTTATCTATGAAGTATTTACTTTCCCTACTGTTGCACTCACTGGAGCGGGAATAGTAATTTTTACCCCTACGCTATCCAACGCTTTTCCTACTGTTGCACTCTCTGGAGTGGGAATAGTCATTTTTACCCCTACGCTATCCAACGCTTTCCCTACTGTTGCACTCTCTGGAGTAGGAAAAGTAATTTTTACCCCTACGCTATACAACGCTTTCCCTACTGTTGCACTCTCTGGAGTGGGAATAGTAATTTTTACCCCTACGCTATCCAACGCTTTCCCTACTGTTGCACTCTCTGGAGTGGGAATAGTAATTTTTACCCCTACGCTATCCAACGCTTTCCCTACTGTTGCACTCTTTGGAGTGGGAATAGTAATGTTTACCCCTACGCTATCCAGCGCTTTCCTACTGTTGCACTCTCTGGAGTTGGAATAGTAATTTTTACCCCTACGCTATCCAACTCTTTCCCTACTGTTGCACTCTCTGGAGTGGGAATAGAAATTTTTACCCCTACGCTATCCAACGCTTTCCCTACTGTTGCACTCTCTGGAGTGGGAATAGTAATTTTTACCCCTACGCTATCCTACGCTTTCCCTACTGTTGCACTCTGTGGAGTGGGAATAGGAATTGTTACCTCTACGCTATCCAGCGCTTTCCCTACTGTTGCACTCTCTGGAGTACGAATAGTAATTTTTACCCCTACGCTATCCAACGCTTTCCCTACTGTTGCACTCTCTGGAGTGGGAATAGTAATTTTTACCCCTACGCTATCCAACACCATCCCTACTGTTGCACTCTGTGGAGTGGGAATAGTAATTTTTACCCCTACATTATACAGCGCCTTCCCTACTGTTGCACTCTCTGGAGTTGGAATAGTAATTTTTACCCCTATGCTATCCAACGCTTTCCCTATTGTTGCACTCTCTGGAGTGGGAATAGTAATTTTTACCTCAACGCTTTGCAACGCTTTCCCTACTGTTGCACTCTCTGGAGTGGGAATAGTAATTTTTACCACTACGCTATCCAACGCTTTCCTACTGTTGCACTCTCTGGAGTGGGAATAGTAATTTTCACCCCTAAGCTATCCAGCGCTATCCCTACTGTTGCACTCTCTGGAGTTGGAATAGTATTTTTTACCCCTACGCTATCCAACGCTTTCCCTACTGTTGCACTCTCTGGAGTGGGAATAGTAATGTTTACCCCTACGCTATCCAACGCTTTCCCTACTGAAGTACTCACTGGAGTGGTAATAGTAAATGTTACCCTTTCTGCTATCCTATGATAAAAATATTGTAATTTTTTTATTAATATTTCATATATATATATATATGTATTAACAAATCAATTTATATGTTTTTTTTGCTTACATTAATTATTTATTAATTTTAAGGTTATTTAAGTATTTTAAGTATGTTTAAGTTAATTATATTTATTATTTCATTAATTGTTAATTAATTTAAAACATTTAAAAAAATTCGATATTTTGACTAACTATATTTTTTACATCGATATTTTTGATTCGATATTTTGTACTGACCTGTTTGGAGATAGGAGGTCGATATTTTGGCATTCTATATTTTCACCTCGATATTTTGGTAGGTCGATATTTTGACATTCTATATTATGTCAGTGATCCGCTTTAAAGTGAAGGGCTATCGACCATATTAATCTGGGCACGTTGCGTATTATTATAGTTCTTACATGAAAGAAGAGAAAAAAAGGGTGTTAATATACACACACTATCCCTAATTAAAAATCTAGCGATTATAGTTCTATTCCATTTACAGCTCATTTGTGATGTCATGAGTGATGCCATGGTTGATGTATCTGACCATGACATGAATGATGTAATGTCTGAGGTCATTAGCAGTACATTGCGGGGCTGTAAGTTATAGTTAGCTCAGGTAACTATAACTGCTGAATTTCACTGGTTGTGTAGAAGTGAAATCTGAGTCTAAGTATATTGTCCCTGTAGTCTTTGTTTTTTTCAGCAAATTTCTAGTTTTTTTAACGTTATGTAAGATGCATATCAATGGATGGTGGGGGTTGGAAGCAGGGCCTGGCATTATGCTGCCCCCACCCAAGCTTGCTGCTCCTGCCTTCCCTCCT
The DNA here is from genome assembly GCF_964263255.1 of Lissotriton vulgaris. Classification (NCBI taxonomy): domain Eukaryota; kingdom Metazoa; phylum Chordata; class Amphibia; order Caudata; family Salamandridae; genus Lissotriton; species Lissotriton vulgaris. Next base: position 1,423,470,812 of record NC_141687.1, read on the forward strand.
CCTAGCCATCCATTGTACAAGTCCATGCCCCTGCTCCCTTATTACAGCCCTGTGTGGCCGTTGTACTGCCACTGGCTATCCCGCCTTCTCTGAACAATTAGCTTGCTGCCCCATACACCTCTCCCTATCTTCTATTGTCTGAATCCAAGGACTGGCCTCCTCTCTACTGCCATGCATGGTCTGATGTGCTGCCACTGCCCTCCATTTAGCATGATGTACCAGTCCACTCCTCCTGCCCTCCATTGCCCAATTCCATGCCCCATCATTGACCTCCTTCTTAGCCTCTGTGCTTAGCTTGCTGCCCCTATTCTCCTTCCCACTGTCCTCCAATGTCTGTGTGTATGCCCCTTCTCCATCCTTTTTGCCCACCATGTTCCATGGACCTGCCACTCCTATCTACAGGGAGTGTTCTGTTGAGCAGCCACTCCCCTCCCACCTGCCTAGAATTGTCAGATGACTGTAACCTGTCCCAGCTACCTCCACCATGCCTGTGCACATTCCATGCCCATATCCCCTTCCTCCTATCCTCCATGGTCCATTTTACTGCCACGCCCTTCTGCCCTCCCAGGTCTGTTGTGCTGCAACTGCTCCCCCTGCTTGCCCCACGTGGTCTGTTGTGAGGTCCCTTCCCCTGAACTCTCTTGTCTGTGCCCAGGTCCTGACCCTCCCTTCTATCCTCCAGGGTCCTCCTTTGTGCATGCCCCTGCATCCTCCTTCTTGCCCATCATAACCACTGTGCTGCCACTAACCCTCCCACTTGCCATGCATGGTCTTCTGTGCTGCCACGGGCCCTCCCACCTTTCTCGTGTGGTCAGCTAGCTACCCCTGACCCCCTCCCACCTTCCATCCATGGTCTGTGAGTATGCTGTTATAGTCTCACTTATGCTCCCCATGGTGTGTCTTGCTTCTAGTGCCCATCCTGTCGGACCTTCATGGTCATCTTGCTGCTCCTGCCCTGCCCCCTTGCCCCAGCCCTCTGCTTCTATGTGCAGACACCTATTCCCTCCCTCCTGGCTTGTCTGTTCCATTGTAATGCCCCTGATCCGTCCCTCCTGCCCTTTATGGTCCGTTATGCTGCAGCTTTCTCTCCTGTCTGTCCATTATGGTCAGCTAGCTAGCATTGCCTCTTTCCCCTCTGTTCTCTGTTGTCCATGTGCATTGTCCAGTCCCCTCTCTATTGCTTTCTATAGATTGTTGTGCTGCACTTCCCTCCCGCATGCCCTGTGTGGTGTATTGTGCTTCTGCAAAACCTGATGCCTGCCCTGTAGGGTCATTTTGGTGCACATCTCCATGTCCCACCTGTCCTCTGTTATCCGAGTCCATGTCCCTACCCCAATTCTTCCTGTCTTCCATGATCCAATGTACCATACTTGCTAACATTTTGAACTTGGTAAGAGGGAGATTCTGAACAAAAACTGGGGCATTAGTTTTCCCCTTTGACTTACATTGAAAAAGAGGAGATTGTAGGCAGGAGACAGATCAAATAAAACCCATTTGGGCTTAAAAACCTTGGACTTTTCCTGGCTGAATCGGGTCTGTTGGCATGTATGGTTGTACTATCACTGCCTCTTCCTTCAGCCCACAAAGGTCTATTACATTGCCACAGCCTCTCTTGCCAGTCCTGTATTGTTGGTTTGTTGCCCCTGCCCCCTTTCCACTGCTCTCCATAGTCTGTTGTACTGCCAGTGCCCTTCCTGCTAGCCCAGTGTGGTCATATTGTTGCCTCTGCACCCTCCTACCCACCTTAAGTTTTCAGAGTCCATGCCCCTGGCCCTTGCCTCTCAATATTATCCTAATGAACAACTAGATTGCTAACAGTCTATATTTATTACAAAAGTGTGGAACGTCTGACACCATCTTGATGTAATCCAAACTGTAATACCTAGAGATTTTCCTTTAGAAAATACATATATGAGAGGGTCTTATTTGCATCAAAATTATGGTTAGTGCTCTAAAATACTAAAATGAGGACATATAATCTGAGCTTTCAAATAGCGACAAAGCACTTTTAAATTATTTATTATCTTAATGTTTTTTTAATCTAGTTGACCACTTGATTAAATTTTGCACTTAGAGGAGAGGATGTGGTGTTACTTCCAGAGCTGCAGACTTTGCAACTGGGGAATCAGGTTGGAGTTTCTGCTTCAGCTTGACATTTTGTGATTCTGGTCAAATCACGTAATCTCCCCATGTCTACAACCAAAATTAATTTGTTCTTGCGTGATGTAACCAATGCTCATGTAAAGCACTCCAATACCTGCAAGTCTGCACTATATAAAACTGCAAAAACACAAAAAATAAAAAGAGTTGTGCACACTTCTGTCATTGGGCTACATGTGGGCTACATCTGGGTGATATTTGTGCTACATGTGGGCTCATTTGTCTCTGGTGGCCATCTTGGGAGATTTATTTGTTATGAAGGTTCCTAATTTCCTCATTTACTGCAGTCACCTCAGTAGGAAATGCTTTCAGTTTTTTTCTTTGATTCCATCAAGAAGGTATTCAGATATGTCACACATTTGCCATAAATTCTGAATGTTAGCCCTCTAGTTGATCATTAGATCACTGTAGTACAGCTACTGCTCACCATGGAAGTCTGCTGCTGGTATTAAAAGTGCATGTTTCAGTTTGCATGTCAGAATTTTTTAATGAAATTGAAGAGGATTTGAGAAGTCAAAATGTGCCCTAATTTTTCTTTCTGCAGCACTAATCATAATTTCTTTGGCAAAATGAATCCCCTCATTTTGTTTCTTTGCAAATTAAATGTTTTAAGTGTTACCACTTTATTCTAATCAAGATGGCTTCAGGCGTGCCATACTTTTGTCATAAGTAAGTCTGTTAGCGCTCTAGTTGTTCTTTAGAACACTCTGGGACATTCTGTAATTGGGCTATACTTGGGCTACATCTGGGTGATATTTGTGCTACATTTGGGCTCTTTTGTCTATGGTGGCTACCTTGGGAGACTTATTGGTTATGAAGTTTCCTAATTTCCTCATTTACTACAGTCTCCTCAGTAGGAAATACTTCCAGTTTTTTACTTTGATTCCATCAAGAAGGCATTCAGATGTGTCACACATTTGCCATAAATTAAGAATGTTAGCACTCTAGTTGCTTATTAGATCACTCTAGTAAAGTTACTGCTCACCAGGGAAGTCTGCTGCTAGTATTGAAAATGCATGTTTCAGTCTGCATGTCAGAATGTTTTAATGAAATAGAAGAGGATTTGAGAAGTCATTCAAAATGTGCCCTAATTTTTCTTTCTGCAGCACTATCATACTTTCTATAGCAAAATCAACCCCCTCATTTTGTTCCTTTTTAAATTAAATGTTTTAACAGTTAACACTTCATTCCAATCAAGATGGCTTCAAGTGTGCATTGTCATAAGTTAGACTGTTAGAGCTCTAGTTGTTCTTTAGAACACTCTGAGAAGCTGCAGTAGAACACAAAGGAATCAACTGACAGTCTCTGCCCTTGTTGGATGTACATGTTTTACTGAGAATATCAGACTTCATTCTCACATGAGTGAGAAAGATAATGTGAATTTACAGAAAATATGCTCTCAGTTTAGCTTTTAGATCACCTTCCAAACCTCTGTGGGAAAAGCATGAGAAAATAGTTATCTCTCAAACATGATTCATGATATCCCAGCAGAAGGCTTTTTCACATGGTAAAATAACCTTAGAACACACCACAATATCTAAAATAAGTACGGTGCCATCAACACATTATTTATAATGTAACTAAAGTCTTAAAACCCTTTATTAACTGCATTGCTTTTTAATGAGGTGCTATTGTGTATACTGGTCCCAAGATGGCTGCTAACACTTCTTGAATGAAGTGCTGACAGCCAATCAGATCTCACGATGAGATGTGTGGTTAGGCTGCGGCCATATATATATATTTCTTTTTCCATTAATATTTTTAAAAACTACTGAACGGATTTTCACCATTTAACAAAAAGGGCTCTTTCTGAAACAAGGGCTACCTTTTTGCCAAATTTGGTGTAATTTCATTCAGCAGTTCGGGCTGTGTCTAAAAGTTCCTATGGAAAACTGCATGGAGAAAACACGTTTTAGAATCCCCTTTTTTCTCGTCCCCACTTGCCGAATCACCATGAAACTTTCAAGATAGGAGCAAACCGGAGCGGGCCATAAGTTTTGAGAATTTTGTGAAGATTCGTCAATCAGACCCAAAGTTATTGGGAATGGAATGTTGCTATTTTCCTATGGTAACTAGATCCTAACTATAACTACCTACTGGCGACCGCCAGTAGGTAATATGTGTGTGTGTGTATATATATATGTGTATATTACCTACTGGCGGTCGCCAGTAGGTATATATAGTTAGGATTTTTTCCCTATGGGATTTCTGAAAATTCTATGTCTAATAACTTTGGCGTTTGTGGACGGAATTGGCTGAAATTTTCAGGAAAATGGCACATTTTGTTTCTGAGCAGCCCTTGAAAATTTGGGGGGGTTTCATCAAGGGGGGCCCGAGAAAAAAGGGGGGTCCCAAAACGCGTTTTTCCCATGTTAATTTCCATAGGGCGGTTGGACTCACTTTTAGCCCGAACGGCTGAATGGATTTGCACGAAACTTGGCAAAATTGTAGGGACTGTTAGGCCGATGTGCCTTTGCTAGGTCTCAATATATGTGCTCCAGTGGATTTTGAGAAATTAACGTTTAAATCAAGATATATATCTGTAACAGCGGTCCGGGCAGCGATCCGGTTCGCGTACTTTTCGCTTATCGGAACTTTGCGCACGGAAAGCTGATTGGCTCTTCGGTGTTTGTCAACATTCTAAACAGTCCGGTGCAGCCGCCATCTTCTCTCTCGGTAGGATCGAGAGACAAGAGGAGGCCAAAACAAAGAGGGAAATTTCCATAAGGGGGCATAGTAGATCCTCCCTGACCCCCTAGGTTTTATGTGGTGTTTTTAAAAGGGCCCAGCAGGGTCCAAAAAAATATATATATTTTTTTTTTTCGCGATGAGCGTCTAGTACGCGAACCGGAAAGCGTTCTGGGCAGCGTACTATAAGGATAATAGAATGATACACTTTTCAAAGACTGTATGTTAATTGTTTGGTTTTTTTTCTTTTTTTTTTTTGTTGTCTTTATTTTTAAAGTTATTTTTGTTATTTTCATTGTTTTTCATACTTTATTAAATTTTCTAACATTTCATTGTCAGAAATGTCATAATTTATTATAGGGTGTAATTGTTTTTCATTTTCAAGCAAGTTGTCTACTGCTTCAACACATTGTAGAAGTTCGTGGTCTCTACTGTCATCCATAAAGTCATCAAGTTTGTCTTGGCTGCTCTCCTTCAGTTCAATCGAAAATGAAATTTGTTGTTCGCCTTCCATTTTGCCTGAAATTTTGAATAAGAAAATATATATTAGTAGAGATAGGGCACTGTTGGGATTAATTTTAGATAGTCATTTTTTATCAGTGAATTTATCTTTTGGCAGTGTATAGTATCAGAGTGGAAATAGGACTATAAAAAAGTGTATGTGATTTAACCAAGACAAGCCTAACTCCATTCATAACTATAACAGAGAAGTCTATCTAAATACATTACTACTACAGAGGGATAGTGTATACGTAGCAGAAAAATTCTATTATATTAAGTTATAGTGCTCAATATATTTCGTTTTTAAAAATTATATCTTACCTTCACAAAGAAGTTGAAGTTTTTGGAAGCTATTAAAAGGTGTTGTACAACAAGAAGTAGTAGTCAAAATGGCTGTGTTTTCTTCTCTTCCTTTATATATATTCAAGTATATAACCAATCAAATGTCAGGTAATAAAAGTAGAAAATGAAAGTAACATTTTCATTGGTTGTCAATTCCAACAGTTCAGATGTGTTTTGTGAAGTAATTTACCTCACGGTATTTGGAGAGGTCTAAAGGCTAAATGGCTAAATGAAATTTCAATCAAATTTGTGAGAATGAAAGGGATTGTTATGTAGTATGAGCTAATTTATATTTGGTGAGAGTGTCTCTAGTCGTTTTTCTGTAAATTACTTTCCCGCCTTTTTTTTGGACCGCTTCCCGGATAGCGGTCCGGTCCGCGTACTTGGAGCGTAACGGGAGTCCACCATTTTGTGTTACGGTCGAATCAAGGTATAAAATGGAGGGTAAATAATGTTCTGAATGGGTAGAAGGGGGCATGGTACAAGTATTTTGCCCCCCTACGTTTTCTGAGGGTGGCTGAGGAGGACTATATTTGCGAAGAAAAAACTTTTTTTTGAAATTTTGCGCGGTTAGCTTCCAGTTCGCGTACCGGATAGCGCTCTTTAAGCGTAGTTTGTTGAAAATTACAGAAAAAAGTTAGAAAAAAAATAATAAAAGTGTGTGATCAGATGAAGGGTAGCTCTGAGAAGAGCTTTTGGGTTTATGGTACATTTAGGTACTTATAAGTAGGTACCAATGCACAGTCTTAAATTCAGAATGAAAATTCTGTTGCCCTCATCTGAGAAGTGAACTCCATCTCCTCTGTAGATATCTTGCATGTAGTAACGCAAGTTATTGTTGTACAGAGAGCCCATTCCATGGTCTCTCATGAAAGCTGACACAGATTTGTTTACATGCTTCCTCGCTTTCTCAATTTGTGGACAAAATTGGTTGGACCACCTCCATTTCTGTCTTTGGCATATATTGGAATATACCAAGGCAGTTTGAGGAAAAAGTGCCATTAATTGCTCAAAGGTGTCCTTTAAAAGCATTTCCAGACCTACCCCTGTCAAAGTGCCCAAATCATTACCTCCACAGTGCACTATTAACAGGTCAGGTTTTGGCAAATGCATAAAGGTTTTCACCAATGGTATCAATTGGTGACATTTTAATCCTCTTTGGCCCAACCACTTAATTTCCACATCTTGTAAATTGAGGTTAGGTAAATTTCTGCTCTCAGCATACCTTTGAGCCCAGTGGATGTAACTATGTCCAACAATCCAGACGTTAAACATGGTGGCTGAAGGTTGTTCTGCAGTCAGATGAAGTGTGGTAATGAAAGGGCAGTTGAAACAGTAGGAGTTTCTAAAGAAAAAAAACTGTGGATTTACAATGCTAATGATTCATTAGCAGTGATTGGTGCATTTCCATTTCTGAAAACAGAAAGTTAGGGTGCATGGATGTGTTCTTTGAAAGATGTAATTTGAATGGTCAAGTAAGAAACATTTAATGAAAGATTGCACTGGATACGCAGGTGCACTGAGAGTTCAGAGTTCAATTGAAACATTGTTGTGTGAATTTGCAAACATGAGAGGTCTTCCAGGAGGTGGTTGCTATGGATACAAGGCAGACAGGGCAGAGGGGGGAAGGATTTTGATTTGAAAAAAGTGAGGGAAGAGGTATGATTGGCTAATATGAGAGATATGTGAAAAGAATATCTGTATTTCTGTGCTTTCAATAGCTGCAGCCTTTGGAGTGCATCCTTTTTCTTCTGCTGAAGACAATTTGGTGTATTTCTGAGACTGTTTTCAAAACTCAAAAAATATTTGCTAAGGTGAGAAAAGATTTATTTAATTTAGATAGAGAATAGTATGATTTAAGGAGAAAATGATGAAGAAAGCTGTGTTTTTAAAATGTGGTTTTGTCTCTAGTGATATACTAATAGAATTAGTTTCAAAGAGAAATTATAATTGCATATTTGGTGTAACATTCTGGCATGCAGTTACACAAGATATTGTAATACATGGAGGCCATTTCATGGTCTGTTATGTAAGCTGAAACAGATATGTTGCTTTTAAAAACGATTTAAGAAATCAATTACATTTCTAGATATGTACTGCTAGAGCTTCATAGGTTGTTTTGGGCCATATTTATAAGGTATTTGAGTGTCTAAGATGTTGTGTTCGCCTTTTAAAATGTAAAGTGTTCCTCATGGGACAAGTGTCTTGTAAATACGCTCCCACTTGTGCTTGGCAAATTTAGATTTTGATTATGGGAGTTACCTAGCCATGTTAATAGTGTCCCAAAAATGGTGCTAGGGCATTCCAGAAAACACTTTCATGTGTCTCAAGGACATTTTTAGTCATTTCTTCATGAATGCAGGTATACAATTGATTTATATGCTGTGTTTAAAAACGAATTTTGAAATGAATTAAATTTCAGGATATGTACTGTTAGAGCTTCATAGGTTGTTTGGGGTCATATTTAGAAGGCATTTTAGTGTCTTTGAAGTTATTTTTCCCTTTTTAAATGGAAAGCGTTCCTCATGGGGCCCTGAGCAGTTCTTAGCCATGTTATTTAATAGGAAGTGGATAACATGGCTAAGAGCATTTGCTGGGAAATGCATGAATATCGTTGATTTTTCTGCTATATTCATGCATTGTGGCCGTTTTTTTTCACATTGCTTCATAGGTTGTTTGGGTTCATATTTAGAAGGCATTTTAGTGTCTTTGATGTTATTTTTCCCTTTTTAAATGGAAAGCGTTCATCATGGGGCCCTGAGCAGTTCTTAGCCATGTTATTTAATAGGAAGTGGATAACATGGCTAAGAGCATTTGCTGGGAAATGCATGAATATCGCTGATTTTTTTGCTATATTCATGCATTGTGGCCGTTTTTTTTCACATTGCTTCATAGGTTGTTTGGGTTCATATTTAGAAGGCATTTTAGTGTCTTTGATGTTATTTTTCCCTTTTTAAATGGAAAGCGTTCCTCATGGGGCCCTGAGCAGTTCTTAGCCATGTTATTTAATAGGAAGTGGATCACATGGCTAAGAGCATTTGCTGGAAAATGCATGAATATCGCTGATTTTTTTGCTATATTCATGCATTGTGGCCGTTTTTTTCACATTGCTTCATAGGTTGTTTGGGTTCATATTTAGAAGGCATTTTAGTGTCTTTGATGTTATTTTTCCCTTTTTAAATGGAAAGCGTTCCTCATGGGGCCCTGAGCAGTTCTTAGCCATGTTATTTAATTGGAAGTGGATAACATGGCTAAGAGCATTTGCTGGGAAATGCATGAATATCGCTGATTTTTCTGCTATATTCATGCATTGCGGCAGTTTTTTTTCACATTGCTTCATAGGTTGTTTGGGTTCATATTTAGAAGGCATTTTAGTGTCTTTGATGTTATTTTTCCCTTTTTAAATGGAAAGCGTTCCTCATGGTGCCCTGAGCAGTTCTTAGCCATGTTATTTAATAGGAAGTGGATAACATGGCTAAGAGCATTTGTTGGAAAATGCATGAATATCGCTGATTTTTCTGCGTTATTCATGCATTGCAGGCCTTTTTTTATCACATTTGCAAGCACTTCTTAGCCATGTTATCCAATGGGAGGTGGATAACATGGCTAAGAGAATTTGCTTCAAAGGTTGTTTGGGGTTATATACCATTTTTGGGAAATTATTAACATGCCTATCTAACTCCCATAATCAAAATCTAAATTTGCCAACCGCAGGTGGGAGCGTATTTACAATAAATTTGCACCATGAAGAATGTAAAATAGCATACTAGATACTCAAATAACTTATAAATATGATCCAAAACATCTTATGAAGCACTAGTAGTGCATATTTCCAGAAATGTATTGGTTTTCATTTAATGATTTACTTCATTGGTAGGCCTTCACATGTTTTTTTACCTTGGTTTTTTTTCAGTGAAAATCTTATCTGCAACCATGTGTTGGCCTCACCTCAAATAAACAAAACAGGTGATGGACTGAATGTGGATCAATGACACACATTCACCCCAGTCCAAAGATCTGGGCCTAAACAAACCTTTAGATAGGCTACATCTTATCGTCATCCTGAATTAATGATTTAAAATATTAGGGAGTGATTTATGAGTGTTGTATGCCTGTTTTGTACCATTGAGTGTCATTTTTGTGATGCAGTGCTGGTGGAAAATATTTGCTATGTTAAATAATTAGTACGGCATTAAGTTTTAGATGACTGTTATTTATTTACTGTTTGGTAATAGTGGTTAATAACATTTTATATTATATTTTTTCACAGATTCAACTGCAGATTCTTTCATAGTTTGGAAAATGCCTTCCAGAAGTCGAATACGAAAGGCTAGAAAACGTCAAAGACAGCAGGATGATGTTTTATTGCAGCAGTCCTCTTCCCCAAATACTTGTCAAAACACCAAGAAAGGTCCGGGTAAGAGCATGAAATCATTCTTAAGAAATATTTGTAGTAAAAAAAATTTTGCTCAAAAAAATGTGTCTCTTAACAAAAAGAGAAGTAATTTAAATGGAAAGGAGAGACCCATCACAAATGTTACTGGTAGAGGAAGAGATAACTCTGTGCATGATAGTAGAAGGAAACAACAGTTTAGGGACATTCGACAACGAATGTTCCGTAATAGGATATTAGTTAATTTATTGAAAAATATTAAAAAGAAAGGCCAACAGAAAGCGGCATTTTATAGGAGGAAGAAAAATGTAGAGAAAATTATTGATCATGCTTTTGAAATCAAGCGAAAGTTGTTTATTTTGGTAATCAATAGAATTAGGAAACTAAGCAAGGTAATTTCTGATTTCAAAACAAAAAGTAGATGGAAGAGAGTAGTAAATCGTACTAACTTTTGTGAAGTTTTTTCTGGAGAATGGATGCATAGTTCAAGTTCTGAGGCATTTTTTAATGAGGAGACTTATTTTCAGGATAATGATTTGGTGCATGCAGTTGACATCAGTGGTCGAGCTTATGAAGTGAAGGATGGTTGTCCAGTTGAAAAAGAACAACTTGTGACAACAGAGACAGAAGAGGCGCTAAGTGATGAGGTTTTAGGAAGACGTCCTAAGGGTCCTGTGTACATTTGGAAGTGTAGTTCTATTTGCAGTGTGCGACAGGTTTCCATCAATTTGCTATGTGATTTTATACGGACATTTAATAAGAAAAGTTTGAAGCAGAAAATGAAGTTGTTGCAAGATTTAGATCCTTGCAGAGTGAGACAAATGACAGGTTTGCGTGGTCATTCACTGGCTTGTCTTTCCAGGAGAGTATGCCAGAGTGTTTTTCATCATTTCAGGATGCTAGCAGTGCATCATAATAAAGTGAGAAAATTAGTGAGAATGTTGTATTATGCTAAGAGTCCAGCAATTATGCTTAAACAGTTATGTGCTGCTCTTTTGCATGGTTCTGAAATAGATGTGAAGAATCTTTGTGAAGAAATTGAGTTTTGTTACTTTGGTAGTAAAGATGAGAATGTTCAAATTGACCCTGAAGTAGAGGGTAATGTGGAAGATAATGTACAGGTTTCCAGTACAGATAATTTTCAGAAGGAAATTGCCACGTTTCAGATGAAATCAAGTGAGAGGCCTAATTTCACTTGTGTATGTTGTCGACGCACTTATTATAAGAATCAGACTAAGGTAGTGGATTTATATGCAAAAAGTGAAAGGGAAAATAATAGTGAATGGAAGGATTTAGCCACATACTTGATGGTAGAAAATTATTTTGATTTGGGATCGGATCAACGTGTGTGTACTTATTGTTGTAATAAATTAAACCAAAACCAGATGCCTGCTAGGGCAGTTCATAATAATCTGGAATTGGTTGAGATTCCTTCTGAATTGAAGGATTTAAATACTTATGAATCTATTTTGATTCAAAGTATCCATCCCTTTCAGGCTATTGTAAGAATGGAGCCAAAGACAGGGAAATTGCCTCCAGCAGATTTACAGAGAGGATTAAAGGGAAGAGTTGTTTATTTGCCTCTAGATTTGAACAAAAACATTAACACAATTGGAATAGAAAAAGTGGAAGAGGAACCTCTGGTTATCTTGGTTAATGGGGTTCCGACAAAGAATAAGAAAATATGGCAAGATTTAGTGGATGTTAGGAAAGTCAAAAAGGCAACAGTGTATTTGAAGAAAAATAATAAGTACTATAAGAATGTATATGTTGCAGAAGAGGAAGTAAGTGATGAAGAGGATAGCGATTTGTGTGCTGGCCAAATTGAGAAAGTAGAGGCCTCTAAAAGTGAAGAAATATATGAACATTATAGTGTTCATCCTTTGCATTCGAAGGAAGTGATGGGGAATGCTATTGAGTTGTTTCAAATGAAACAAGCCAAAGGGAGTCCCATTAGTGTTTGGGAGGAAAGTTTGGAAGCTCGGTGTTTCCCACAGCTATTTCCCACAGGTCAAGGAGGAAGATATGATGAGCGACCTCGTGAAATTCCTGCATCTGAATACCGGACTTTACGATTGTATGCAGAAGATCCTAGGTTTCGGCAATGCATTCCCTATTTGTTTCATCTCCTGTTTGAAAGCGATCTGTCTGGACTGTCATATGCAGTGAACCACATCTTAAAAAGTGGTATACAGATGCGAAACATCTCGGCAAGTGACTTTATGCATAAAGTCAATGTCCAAGACAGTATTTTGGATTCTCACTTAATTAATCTCATGGCGTGTCAGCGTGGTACTAATGAGTACTGGTACCGTCGTCATGGTGACTTAAAATGTATGCTGAGGAACTTAGGAACTCCGACATGGTTCCTCACTCTGAGCTGTGCCGAGTATGGCTGGGATGACTTACTTGAATTTCTACGAGAGGCAAATGGAAATATTGAAAACATTGAATTCAAGACACCTGGAGAACTGTGTTCTTTGGATCCTGTGAATGTATGCAGGTACTTCAATCATAGATTTGAAGCTATGATGTCTTTCATCACAAATAAAAAGAATCCACCTCTTGGAGAGGTGTTGGATTTCTTCTGGAGAAAGGAGTACCAAGCAAGAGGTGCCCCTCATATACATATGTTGCTGTGGATCAAGGATGCACCTAAATTTGGAACAGATCCGGATGACTTAGTGATGAATTTCATCGAACAGTATTCTACGTGTGCTGTTCCAAACGCAACGGAGAAGAAAAGTCTAAGAGAACAAGTTCTACGTTTCCAAAGCCATCGTTGTGGAAAGTACTGTCGTCGTAAATTCAGAAACAAGGACAAGTTCTACACCAAATGTCGTTTCAACTTTCCACGACCGGTGATTTCTAAAGGAAGAGTGAACAGTTTGATGTCTTCGCTGCGACATAATGTGATGAGGAAATCACCCAAGAATACATACAATTTGAAAAGGAACGAAGAGTCCAAGTACATCAATGACTACAACCCAGTGATTTTGTCCATGTGGAATGCCAACATGGATATACAGTTTGTGGCTGACAACTGTATGGCTGTGGCTCGGTATGTGACATCTTACATCACCAAAAAAGAAAAGACCGAACTGAAGGATATGTGGGAGGACATTTCCCATGAAAAGAGCCTCAGCAAGAAGTTGTACAGTTTCAGTCTGAAGATGTTGTCGCATCGAGAAATCGGAGCTTACGAATGTTCTGATCGATTGTCTTCAGCAAGTCTCTATGCCAAATCCAGGAGTCTCGTTTGGGCGAGTCTTGGTCTTGCTGCAACGCGAAATCGAGTTCTAAAACCTGTTCGGGAAATTGAGTATTTGGCAGAAAAGGAACCAAACAGTACCGACATTTTGAAGACCAACATGTTGGATACATATTATCCAAATCGAAGCAGTCACCTTGAGAATGTTTGTCTATATGAGGTTCTCCAAAATTATATATTCAAGAGGAACATCAAAGAAGATATTGAGAAAGGAGTGTATGCTGTAATTGGAAGTGAGGGATGCCTGGTCAAGCAAAGAAAATGCCAATTAGTAAACCATCGAAAATTAAGTGGCGAATCTCCAGAAAAAAAGGAGTTTTTCTATTTAGCACTTTTGCAACTTTTCAAGCCTTGGCGTGCAGAAGAGGAACTGCTTGGAGATTTCCTCTGTTACGAAGACTCTTTCAATGCAGCCAAGGAGTCCATAGAATGTCCTGCTTTTTCTAAATATCAAGAAATGCTAACTTTGGAAATTGAGCAGGAAGCAACGATTGCAGCCGAGATTGCCAGAGACAGTTCTCAGGACAGTCAGAGTTCTGTTTCATTGAGTCAAGATCCACTTGGAGGACCTATTATCGAAAATGAAGCTGCCACTGCTATGAATGAAGTAGAAAGAGCCATGGCACATGCTCAGGAGGATTCAGTTAACTTACAAGACTTGGAAAAACAACTCAACGTTGAGCAGAGGAAAATATATGATGAAGTTACCAAGGAAATTGAGCACGGATTAAGTCATGAGAAGAAAGAGTGCTCGTGTACGTCGTTGAAGCCTGTCCGACTGTACGTGAGTGGAGAAGCGGGAACTGGAAAAAGTTTCCTCATTAAAGCAATCTCTTGTTATTTGCAGGAAAGGACTGAGTCATCGCTGTCTTGTGTTGTCACCGCTCCTACTGGACTGGCAGCACATAATATTAAAGGTATTACTTTGCATCGTCTATTGATGCTGCCGGTGGAGCATGACAACAAATTACAATACAACAAGTTATCTGGAGATGCTTGCTGTGAAGTTTCAAGAGTCTTGAGGAAAATGAAACTACTTATCATTGACGAAGTAAGCATGGTTTCCAATGTCATGCTTGCCTTTGTGCATTTGAGAATGCAAGAAGTACTTAAAACTGAATATGATGTGTTATTTGGTGGGAAACACATCATTGTTTTCGGAGATCTTCTGCAGCTGACACCAGTAAAAGGTCAACCTGTGTTCAAAATACTCACGCATGAAGATACCAGGAAGTGCCTAGGGAGCATTGGCAACGTCAATATATGGTTAAACTTCAATTATGCAGAACTGCATCAAAATATGCGTCAGGCAAAGGATGAAGATTACAAGAATATTCTACAAGATATTAGAATTGGAAAAGTGACCGAGCATGGGAAAGAAGCTTTAAATGCACGATTACTGTCAAAATTATATCCCAAACAAGAGATTGTGCCTGAGAATATTTTTCGGAAAATTACTGAGAAGAAATCCGGGATATGTCTCATGCCAACTCTTGCAGAATGTGCCATCTTTAACAACAAAATGTTGAATTTAGAAAAGCAAGAGATTGTGAAACTTGAAGCTATCGACAAATTAGAGCATATGGGATCAACAATTATTTTGTCAGACAATTTGAAATCAAAATTGGATTCATTAGAGAAGACTATATCTAAAACAGCGGGTTTTGAAAAGACTTTGAATGTGTGTTTAAATTGCCGAATTATTTTGAGAAGGAATTTACATGTAGAAAGAGGTCTGGTAAATGGATCAATGGGTAATGTTGTTGATTTTGAGAAATACAGAAATAGAGATGGAATAGAATTTTTAAAAATTAAATTTGATGGCATTGAGGAAGTACAGCAAATTGGTCGTTGTTCTGCTAGGTTTTTGCTTGTTAAAGACTTATATGTTCGCCGTAAACAGTTTCCTGTTTGCTTGGCATATGCGGTGACAATCCATAAATCGCAAGGTTTAAGTGTAGACTGTGCATTGGTGAATATTGGCAGTTCTGTGTTCAAGGAGGGTATGGCATATGTGGCATTGTCACGAGTTAGAACTTTATCGGGATTGTACTTGATTGACTGTGATGTCACAAACATTTGTGCGGATCTAGATTGTGTTAAGGAATACAATAGGTTAAGAAGAGAGTATGCGCCACATTTGCCTCAATATCCTTTGTTTGAGAAACGTGTGGTAGGCCGCAAACGTAGAAATAGCAGTAATAGTAGGGAGGTTGTTGCAAAAAGACCAAAAGTCAATGAACCGAAAATTGTTAGCAGAAAGAAAGTGGATTCTGTTGAAGATGTTGTCGGTTTTCAATTTGAAAACAGTTCTGGTGTCAACTGCTATGCAAATGTAGTGGTTAATGTTCTCTTTTCACTAGAGAGTTTAAAAGAACAGATTCTGTTGAATTCTGAACAAATTTTATGCTGTTTGTTGAATTCTGTTTTCGAGAAATGTAGCACTGATCGAACAAAAGTAGAAAGTGTGTCTGAAGTTCGTTATCTGTTAGATGAATGTTCAGGTCAAACAGACTTCTCTGAAAATAATCAGCAAGATTGTCAGGAGTTTTTAATGTATATGCTTGATATATTGCAAGTTGAGGGTGTAGATGTAGATCACCTGTTTGGGCTTTCTTATCAATGGCAGCATGACTGCGAGAACTGTATGGTATCAAGTACTACTAGTGTAGACTCAGAAAGATTTATATATTTAACTTTGCCAGACAGTAAATCAGTCTCCTTTAATAAGCTAGTAAATGCAGCGGATCACAACATGGAGTGTAGCCAATGTAAATGTGATATGATGTCAACATTATTTATACGTAGATATGGCCAGTATGTCATTTTAATGATCCAACGTTGTAGGCCTGATGGATCAAAATTGTCAACTTTAATAAAAAATTTTGTGGCTTCTCAGCTGTCAATATCAGGGAGGACTTTTGTTACTGTAGCAATTATCTATCACGATGGTCCATCAACAACATCAGGACATTATACAGCTTACTTAAAGTCTGGAAACGGCTGGTCATTCTGTAATGATTCCGTTGTAACGTTCAAAAAAAAATTGCCGTTTGACCTTAAAAATTCTTACCTGGTGTTTTTAAAACCAAAATTTTAAGTAGAGGGAATGTAAGTCTGCAATGCTGTCTAGATTAAAAATCCAACTATATAAACCTAATGCAAGTAAGTCTGCTTCATAGTAAGCAGTATCAGTGTCATAGGAAAAGGAGAACATGAGTGACAAAGAAGAGTAAGTTATTAGTAGTCCAGGATTGTGAAAATAATCTCAAATATTTTATTTTTGAAAGTTGCGAAAATAGAAAATGTCGGGATTTGATTGGAAGAATAACAAGACTTGCGAATCGCGGCAACATGATTTGGCCTAGTGGAAACATGTGATATAATGAGAGAAGTCTTTTTTTCTATGTAACATATTTCACGTATCGATGGAGGTTTTCTTTCAGAAAGTGGCGGGCTGAAAATATTTGTAGCACAACAGAGTGGATGCTGTTCATAGGAGATCGTTCGACGTCATTGAAAGTAAGTTAATTTTAAGGAGTTTTGAAATCAGATTTCGAAGGTTGTATGGGTTTTTTAAACACAATCATTTTGATTGTGTTTTTTTTTTCCCGCTGTTACATGATGAATACCTTCAAGTCACTGATTTAAGTGAAATTTGATACATTCTGAGAACAGCAAAAATAAACCATTTAACATGTATAATTAATGTTATGATTTTTGAAATTATGATATATATTTAGAAATGTGAGGTAGATATGGAGAAGCAGAGTCTTCTGTAAGTGTCAATTTTAATGCTTACAGTGCTGTACTTCTAGGTATTGTTTTTTTTTAAAAAAAAGAAATAGGCCTCACCTCAAAGAAAGCTCTTGAAAGCACACATCTTATTTGCATCCTAAAACAATCATTTAAAATGTTTGACACAATTTTATGATGGCTTTACATCTTTTTTGCGCTGTTATTGCATCACTATTGTGAGACATAAGCAATGCAAAAGAAGCATCATGTTTCAAAATAGGCCTCATTTCATCAGCATGAAGATACTGTTTTTTTAAAATAAATATCTTTAGGATTGTGTAGGGGTCGTAGGGAAGTAGAGGTTTCTGTAAATGTCAAAGTTGTTTAAAAACTGTTTCTTCTTGAACCTTTTCCCTTCTTTTTTCTAATTTTTAAATACATGTTTTAATATTTTTGGAAATGTTTGTTCTCTCTTTTACAGATTGAATGTATGAAAAATTTGCTTGAAAAGTTAACATGAATTATAAGGTAAATGTTTTCTACTTTTTTAACCTACATTCCACTACTGATGATGTTACTGACTATGTTATGATTGATGTAATAAATGGGCATGTTTTACTGCAATGGTAGGTCTTCACATCTATTATCTCGTCTGTATTCTTCAACAAGCATAAATTTGATATGCAACCCAGAGTACGGTTCACCTTAAACAAACTTTTAGAGAGGACACACCTTATCGTCACCCTCACTCAATCATTTAATCTATCACATTTAACATCTATTAGTTCTACTGCTTCATTTCTTTAATCTTTACTTTCCTGTGTTTGCTACTTCTCTCCTTCCTTTCTCTATTACTTAATTTTTCTATTCCTTCAAGTATTTTTCTCAGTCCCTCTCTTCTCATACTTCTTCATTATTATTCACTAATTCTGTCTCTATTAATGTTACTGTTTCTGAATGATCTCCAAAAATTTTAAAAACAAGAACAGTAAGTATAAGGATAGGAAAAGACATTTATGTTACAAGAAAGACAACTATAGGAAGTAAACAGAAAAAACTGTTACTCGCAATCCACTGCTGATGATCTCACTGACCATGTAAAAAATTATGTAATATATGACATGATCAGAAGTGAATTGCGGGTAACAGTATCTTTTCTTTACTCCCTATAGCTGTCTTTTTTTGTAACATAACTGTCTGTTTCCTTTCCTTATACTTACTGTTCCTTTTTTTAAAAAAAATTTTTTGGTACGCTCAAAGTACGCGTACCGGAGTGCGAACTGGTAGCGAACTAATAGAAATAGAGCTTGGCAGAGTTCAAAGAATTCTACCAATTTTTTTAATAATGGGGAGGTAGTTCTGAAAAGAACTGTTTTTTTTTGTTTTTGTTGTTTTAAATTTTTTTTATTAGTTTTCTGAACATTTTTTATATTTTTTTGTTTTTTTCTGAACATTTTGTATTTTTTTTTATTTTTGGGGGGGAGGGGGGAAACAAAAATGATTCATCGAAGACGGCTCAACAGGAGCAACAAAAAAAAAAAGAATTTACTTTTTGGGGCGTTTTGGGCACACATGATTGGTGATGGCTCTCATTATCAGGGTAATGCTACTTTCGCGGTAGCAAAGTGTCTGGTTGCACCACACACAGACTTGCTTCACTTCTCCCATGTTGATTTGGATGTTCGGGATCACCTCCCTCGCCTCCGGTCCCGATACCTCCTGAACAACAGATCTTCTTGCCATTTCTGGCGGATTTTGTTGTTGGTCGCGAAGTTGTGCATTGCTGTAATTGTTAGGGTGCCATCGACTCATGTGCCTGTGCATTGTATGATTGCCAAAACTGTACTTTTTGTCTGTGCCCCTTGAAAGACGATCGCCGCAAATGCGACAAAAGACGTATCTGGCATTTACTTTCTTTTGGTCAGCAGGAAATTTAAAAAATTGCCAGATATAATTTTCTTTCCTATTATATCTTCTGGGCTCCTCTGGCAAAAACTCGTCATTTTCTTGCTGTTCTTCCTCTTCTTGATTTTCCTCCTCTTCTATAATTAGTGAAGCAGGTAGTCTTTTCTTCCCATGAGGAGGTGGAGGAGGTGGTGGGGGCACACTGGCAGAAGCAACCATTGAAGCCATTGCTGATGAATCAAAAAAGGTCTTTCTCTCACCAAGATGAAAGTCAGAGTGAGGAAAGAAGGAGGGGTTTTCATCATTTGGGAGAAGGAAAAATTCTAAACCAATGAAAAGTGTTAATTTTATATCACATGACCAAGTATTACATCATTAGGAAACCAAAAGTGAAATGAACCAATGAAAAGTGTTATTTTCGAGTCACATGACCTGCTGTGTTTACGTTTCGCGCTTTGCTCCGCTTTCCGGTCCACTTCCGGGTCCGCTAACTTGGCGCGTCCAACGAGGTATTACGCGATAACGCAAAACGTCATGCAAACGTAACAGTTACGCTAAAGGAACGTTGACCGGTTCGCGTACTAAGCCGCGGCTTTAAATTGAGCTAACGGGAAGCAGACCGGTTCGCGGACTGGGAGCGGAACAAAAAAAAATGTTTTAAAAAAATTGTCTAAAGAACATGAAAAATATATTTCAAAATTTAAAGAACAATACATTGTACAGCTACAGATATTAGCTTTTAAAAAACCATTGAAATTCAATGAAAAAACCATAGGTTATACTCCATATATAGTTAGGAATTAGCATTTACAAAACCTTATTTTACTCGCATAAAACCATTGAAATTCCATATATAGTTAGATGCGCTAACTATATATCGCGCACCCGCAATCCACTGCTGATGATGTCACATATTACATCATTCATGACATGGTCAGTGACATCACTGATGACATCACTGATGACATCTCAAATGACATCACTGATGACATCACTGATGACATCTCAAATGACATCACTGATGACATCACTGATGACATCACTGATGACATCTCAAATGATATCACTGATGACATCTCATTTGACATCTCATTTGACATTACTGATCACATCACTGATGATATCATTTATGTGATAATACAATGAACATCTTCAGACTGTAATATAACCTTAGGTACACTCAGTGTAAACAGACAGTCACAGACTGTCACACATCCATGGAGTTACTCACACACCTAGTCAGTCATGCAAAGAATCAATCACACCTCAATTTCCTCAACTATACAGTTATACAAACTTTACTTATTCAAACATATACTAACACATATTTACTCTCTTATACAATCCCTGATACAAGTTCACAATGATCCATACAGCCACTCACACATTCACTGGCTCTTATGCACAGTTATTTATATATGTCAACTCTCACATGTACTGTGTTTTACATATGTACTTACTGTGACATGTAGCACTGAGATATCCATTCACTCACCAATACACTCATGCACACAGTCAACCGCCCATACAGCTGTTTCCACATGCACTTTTGAAATCATACATCTAGTGAATCAACTGGTCACACATCTATGCACAGAGTCATACACCTCCCAGCCACCCACACACACACTCAGTCTCCCATACAAATACTTGGGCAACCAATCAATAACCCATATAGTTACTCATATAGCTACTTATCAACACATGCAACAGTTTACAGAACAACAGACATAATGATGCACAAATTAAGACAGTTTAGTCACTAACCCATGCACTCAGTGAGACACATTTAATCACTCACTCATACAGTCACTCATGCACCTACTAAATCCTTCATCCAGACACTTATACATCCACTCATTCTTCAATATGTAAGACATATTTTAACTTTACAGAAACATACAGTCACTGGATGTTGTCATCAGTGATGTCATCAGTGATGTCACTGACCATGTCATGAATGATGTAATATGTGACATCATCAGCAGTGGATTGCGGGTGCGCGATATATAGTTAGCGCATCTAACTATATA
This sequence comes from Lissotriton vulgaris, assembly GCF_964263255.1. NCBI lineage: Eukaryota > Metazoa > Chordata > Amphibia > Caudata > Salamandridae > Lissotriton > Lissotriton vulgaris. The sequence goes on from NC_141687.1 coordinate 1,423,491,843, forward strand.
TGGAATTTCAATGGTTTTATGCGAGTAAAATAAGGTTTTGTAAATGCTAATTCCTAACTATATATGGAGTATAACCTATGGTTTTTTCATTGAATATATATATATATATATATTCACTGAAAAAAACATAGGTTTCAGGTAATATATAGTTAGGAATTAGCATTTAAAAAAACATTGAAATTGTTCCTATATAGTCAGTTGTACTAACTATATTTCGCGCACCCGCAATCCACTGCTGATGATGTCACATATTACATCATTCATGAAATGGTCAGTGACATCACTGATGACATCACTGATGACATCTCAAATGACATCACTGATGACATCACTGATGACATCTCAATTGACATCACTGATCACATCACTGATGATATCATTCATGTGATAATACGATGCACCTCTTCCCACTCTAATATAACCTTTGATACACCCAGTGTTAAACACAGACTACCATTCTTGAAACCATTGACACACCAATACCAGTTACTACATACGCACTGACTGATTCCTAAGTCTAGACACACATTCACTCATTCACCCATAGAATCACTCATACAAACAGTCACTCATTAATACAACACTATCATCTGCACTCAAACACCTATACAGACACTCACACTCTGCCACTCACCCATGGAGTTACTCACATATCTAGTCAGTCATGCAAAGAATCAATCACACTTTCATTTCCTCAACTATACAGTTATACACACAACACCTTACTTATTCAAACATATACTAACACATACTTACTTTGTTATACACTTACTGATACAAGTACACAATGATCCCTACAGCCACTCGCACAATCAGTGGCTCTTATGTATAGTCATTTATATATGCCAGCTACCTACACACACACTCAGTCTCCCATACAAATACTCGGGCAACCAATCAATAACACATATAGCCATTCATATAGCTCTTGATCAACAC